>NW_006912957.1:0-327379 GCF_000585535.1 Cladophialophora psammophila CBS 110553
TAATGAGGGTGTATATATAATGCCCATGCTCTGCGCGCTCTGTGCGCTCTGTGCGCCCTGCACCAACAGGGCCAGCAGGGCCTACAGAGCCAACAGGGCATACCACGTGACTCAGCCTTGTTCTCCTATGGATCCCCCCACGTGCCCAACGAGTGTGATGAGTCGTGCTCGTGCGGCTCGTGACCGGTCTCCTTCAAGGCTGTGTCCAACAGGAGGGGCCAGGAACGTACAGAACCCCTTGTCGTATAAGAGGAGGTTTCGAGGAGATGCCACTTCCATTGATAGGTATATGAATGCCCTTTCCCACCTTTTCTGAAGACCTTATCCGTCCGCCTCAGCTTCAATTGGCGTCATACAGATTGGACACATTGGTCCTCGAAATATCTCCAACAATCTTCTGTAGGAGGGCTCTTCACATTTCTGTTCTTAGCGCCTCTGAACTCTTGTGCAACATGCCGGCCGACCGAAAAGACGATCCTAAGACCACTCAGAAGAAAACGGAGAAAGAGATAAACGGCACTTCTAAGCCCAGCACCGGGAAGCCCGAGAAACCGTCTAATTCAGACGGCACAGCGGGAGAGCAGAATGAACGGGAAGATGACATGGCCATGGTTCGGCCCTTCACTACGGACCAACGCAAATAAATACAGGTATCACTCATTGATTCTTTTCTTAAAACTTCTGCTTATCGGATTATAGAGTCTATGTCTGTGCCCTCTGATGTGTTCTACATCCTAGCGTTTCGCAAGTACTAAGTGGTGATATTAGCTCTGTCTATATTTTCGGAATGGGAATGTGCTTAATATGGCAGGGATGCTTTGAAGTTTCTATGGCGGTATGATGCAAATTATCAATGATAACAATCGATGTAGATGTATAGCTGAGAGAGTCACAATACGAAGCCACATTCTGTCGCAGTCCATGTAGCTTGCCTTCATCTTGAGAATACCATTAATCTAGCTATTTCCTAAGAGTTTTGAGAACCTATAAGCCTTATACGTTTCGATAGGTGCTTTATTCTTAGGCTCAATCGATACCGGTTGGCAGGAGTTCGAGGTGCGTAGCAGCAAAAAGGGTTGTTTAGACACTGTGTAACTCCGTCCAGATTTTGTGATAGTTTTCTAGGAATAATGGCGGCACATAACGGTTCTAGACCACAGGGCCTAAACTATTAGATTTGATTTATCGACACTTCTTGTGGCAAGATGAAGCACGAGAAAGAATAAAAGAAGCAAAACATGCATGAGGTCCGGAGAAGATGAAGGGCTCTTGGGACTACCTACGCAAATTCGTGAAACACTCCACCCAATTGTGTATGGGAGTCCTACGGCGAAGTGTTTAACGGCTGATTTGGCCACTAGCGCCCGGGTACGGTGCAATTTTGGGAGCCCATGTGATCGTGAACCTGCACCAAATTGTAGATATTTTTTCACAGCCAAGAGCTCCGAAGTCGATTTTGTGGCACCCGTGGTACCATCAACCCCACGTTATTGATTCCTCATTTTTCTAGTCATTCTGCAACCTCAAAACATGTATTAATCGCAGTTCGCGTTGAACGAGTTGAATAGAAGGCAACACAATACGAACTTCGCGCCTCGCCAATATCCATTCAAGGCAGGCTGTGAGACCTCTGTCCTCAGTATTTAATACTCCTCTATCTCATCATTAGGCAGAGCTACGACTACCACTTTCTAGATTTTTTTAATTCTTTTTATTTTCATTCAATTCGCAACATGTATATCACTTCGGCAAAGAATCTGCAGAGCGCCGCCCGGCAGGTCCATCTCCGTCTCGAAGATTTGATTCGGATAAAAGAGTCGAGGAAGTGGTGGGAGATACCATTCACTAAAACAAGTGACCTGCCACCATCGCTGCAAGAACTTCACTCCATATTCGAACAAACAGTGGTACGTTGGGATGTTTTTCAAGACGGAACTGTATTAACTAGGTGCATAGCATAAAGAAATCGTCAAAAGAGCCTCCGACGAAGGACTGAATATAGTCCCGGACGGCCTGTCCGTTGTGTGGATAGAAGATTCTGTATTTACAAAAACGAATATCACTGCGCTGATATGGTTACCGCCACCGGAGGTAATAGCAAGCATACTCCAAAGACTGTCAATCGATGATACTTGGAAGAACAGTATCTTCGAACGACTTTTCAGGTCCAAAGTGGATAAGACAGAGACCGCAATCGGCGGTTCTGCGGTTTCCCTTGTACCCGAAACGTCGCAGACCGGCGCCGCTGTTAACGTCGAAACTCTGAGACAGCAATTGAGGCTTGTGGCTAGGACCAGAGACAAAACCACAAACGGAATCGACGTAACTTCGAATGATGGTGACATCTGCGTGCTCGAACGGGAGAACGGGCTTGAGGTGAAGGAGGGAGGGTTTGCAGCCATGCTGATTCGTTATCGTGTTGTAGAAGTAGACAGTGGTTGAGATTCCAATGGAGGGAAGAGGATACACCATGGATGCTACATTGATGTGTTGCAGTTAACTGTGATCGACGAGGGGAGTTGGTTGCGCGATCAAAGATTGTATCATCTCCAGGTCGCTCTGGTTCGGCCAGTCGCGAACCATCTCCATGTCATCTAGATTCGACCAGTCACGAACCATCTCCATGTCATCTAGATTCAGCCATTGCCCACTCCTGTCCGCTGCGACCATAGTTGAATCTTGCATCTCGTTCGGATCGGGTGGCCGAAGTATAAAAGTCGATGCAGTATCATGGATAGGTATAGAGCCATCCTCCTGGACGAGGTCGGTCTCAATTGAGTCAGGTGTAACGGACGGATGGGAGACAGGGTCAACGTGGGATTGAGTGGAGGAACTCCCTGGAGTTTCCAACAGATGTTGAGAATAGTTCGTCGGTTGCGTAGGGCCGTCCGTAGCCGTCGCGATAGTGGCTGAATGGGTGTCATTGGACTCAGATTCTATACTTTGACTATTCATCGTGCTGTCGCAGACTTGGGGTGCACGACGACGCTTGCGCGATGGTCTCGTCTGATTCCGGGTTAGATTGTTCTCGGCTGTAACATTGTCCTCCAAGTGATATTGCCCTTGGTAACCCATCGAGTTAGAACCTTCAGGACCTCGCGAGGCCATTGCATTGATCTGGTGACCCAAGCGAGGTCGCTTGCGCGTCCGCTCAATATCATCCAAAATAGGCTGAACTTGATCCAGAGCGTTCGTTCCCGAATTCCATGACAAACCGAAGCCTCCGGTTCCATTCAGATCCATCGCACAACCTTTGCCAGAGGTTTCTCCTGACTCAACAGCGATCTGATTCTGTCGAGAAATAATTCCGGGAGCGGCCGATCGGTCACACCTCTCAATAAGAGGCCCGGCTGAGCAGTTCTGCTGGTCATCGGGAATCGGCATCGATGTGCCAATCGATTCATCACCTGGAGTTCAAATCAGTTATGGAAGATTCACCAGATGACGTTGCGGACCCTGTAAAAAAGCAGCAGCAGCTAATATGTCATCCACCCCTACTCCCCCAATATGAGATATATCTGTCGTGTCTGTAGCCGGTGTAGAACCGGGTGAGTTTTCGCTGTGCTGTGAAGAAGCCGTGCAGTCAATCGTTTGCGACTGTACCACCTTTAAATGCCAGGCTCCCACAATGCATGCTTGCATTGCTATGAGGATCTGTCGTCCTCCATTAGAGCTTGCCTCTGTCTGGATACCCGCGTCGATTAGGCGCTCGGCGAGCGTTTGATGGTCCTTTTGAAATTTCTCCCTTGGTAATCCTAGCGAGAGGATGAAACTGCCCCCGTCAGCGCGATCGGCATTTATAGAGGGAGATATATACCTCTTTACATCGCTTGGTAGGTGGAAGACAGTCCCGATGTCGTGTAGATAGTTTGAGCAGAAAGTAAATATCTTACGTCCATACATCCATCTTTTTTTACAAGTGTCCAAGACATCCTTTTGCTTTTCGCTGTCGCTCCCTTCCGTCTCGATGTTGTGTATACGTTCAGCAATTTGTTCGTATCTGTTTGCCTTGCCACCGCACTCCAATCCATGCCAGTAGAATGCGAGAGAACACAGAGAGTCGATAACCGCCACATACTGGACCAGTTCGGTGAGATACTCCTGCGCCTTGTGGAGAGACTGTAGATGCTGGACGGCAAACCTAACATCGGACCAGCCTGCAGCAACACAAAAGGAGGAGGGGTCCTTGTCCAACTCTCTGCACAGCTCTTTGACACTCTTTGGGAGTGCAACGCATTGGGACAATGATTCTATCACCTTACGGCGTCCATTCTTATTTTTAGGAAAGACAGCCGTTATCAGTTTCGCAGCTGCAGCTTTCGTGAAAGGGTGCGTCTTGCAGGCTTCGTCGAACCGTCCAACAAACTAAATCAACTTCAGGGACTTCGTTCTTGCATAGTAGCCTAGAGCTTACCTCTAAGTTAGTGAATAAGTCATTGAGGTTCGCGTTTTGGAGTGCGAGGCGCAAGATACTACTTGGTTGGTCCCCCATTACTTTGTTGCTGAATGAGATGAGAAAGTCCTCAGGATGCGTATGCCCTAAATTCTGCCGCCGCCAAGACTGGACGCTATTCCCTTTTGCTCAGCCACTCAACCCGGGTCGGGTAGCTGAGCAAAAGGGAATAGCGTCCAGCATTCGCAGAATGCAGCACGACCCTAAGCACAGTGCCTTTGCATATTAACTCGTGCAGAAGCCCTGCCTCTTCAGTTGCTTCATTTCTATGGTCTTCACCGGTTGCGGCATTTTTGCGTTGTCTGCTTTGACATTTGCTACTCTACGGCGCCTATGCAACCCCCCCTGGCTGCCTTCTTGCAGGACAACATGACACCTCCGCCTTCACCCTGTCACGAGAGCTGCAGGCGCCAACCCAGGAATGATCATTTTGCTGGCATTGTGATCCCGCCAATGCCTCGTTGGCACCGTACAACAGAACACACTATGAACCAACCTAGCCCTGACCAGGGAGATGAAGCATCATCCGACAGCGATGGATCGTCTGTCTTTAGCGAGGCCTCATCCAATGGCTGCGAGAGTTCCATCGACACGGCGGTCTCTGAGGATGAGGATTCCGACGCAGACAAGCTGTCGAGGACCTGATCTACGAATTTTACATCCTTGTCCGACTCTCTATCTACGGGGACGGTGTCTCAGTGGATCTTGACGCGAACCTGGGAACTATCTTAGGGAGTATCGTTGAGGCGCCTAGCATCGCACTACTGAACGATGGGTGGTGGGAAATCCTTGTCTAGAAATTCTACCTCCCTACTATGCAGCTCCGGGTCCGCGAGATGCACCTAAACTTTACTCTGGATTCGGAATATGACCTATTTGAACCCCTTGAAAAGGATGTCAAGCACTGGGGCTTTAATAGGGCTAGACATCTTTACGCCCTTTGGTTCACGGAAAGGGCCATGAGGATGATTGAACGTTCCTGGTTTGTCGCCGAGACGTACTGCCGTCATCTCTTGAAAGAACGAATTTCGACTCGACCGAGTTGGATGGGTACATGGGGACCATGCGGTGTTCGATTCTGCGAGGACAGAGAAGAGAGACGGGACTATTGGATCCCCTGCGGTCCCCTATGGCTCGGTCACGAATGTCTGCCCTTGCCGACGCCCGACGCCCGACAATGAGTATTATACGGCATGTTAACTTTACGGTGCCCGACGGTCAGCATATCCTCCTTTTCGTCATGTACCCCTTCACCTTTGAGACAGTTGGGCCTCTCTCATGTGTGACTCTTTCCACTACGGCTGCCACGCTGCTCTCGGACAGATCTAATGTGAGTTGGCCTATGTTTCTGCTAACGACATTTGTGTCTGACCGGGTAATAGGTTGAATGGTGAGGGAGTGGCTATCCAGTTTACCGCCTCACTTTCCACATAAAGTCGGAAACACATTATCACGATATATGAATCTTTTACTTATATCACTGGATTTTCAGCAATTTCAGCAGCATTGGCGAGGCGGGACAGATCAATAAGCTGTTACTATCATCTCAGTACTTCAGCAAGAATTTGGGCACTTATCAATCATGGGCAAATCTAAGAAAGGTTCAGATTTAGACGCCCCTCTCGCCAGCGCAGAAGAGATCCATGCTCTTTTTCAACGAGGAGATTCCACCTGGGAGAGTGCTCTCAAGAGACACCTGGGTGGTATTTACGACCACCAAGCGATCAGAAATCTCGCCGACACTGTCTGCAAGGATTCCGGCAAAGTATCCAAAGAGGTTGGCGAGATAGCAGCTCTTCTCGTAGGGGAGGGAAAGCATTGTCTCACTTATTACCTCGGTCCTGAAATACAACAGCGGCATACGCGGCGACAGAACTTGATTTGTTCCAATTTCTTCACTGAGCGTGAAGAAGACCTTGGCCGTGACGATACCATTGACATATACAAGGCATTCATCCCATGGGCGGGACCAAAGGATCTGGTGGACCTGGCAATGGTTCCGAGTGGCCTTACTGCTATGAGGGAAATATTGGCCGAGTCTCCTGACCACCGCCAAGATGTCCGCGAACCTACCTCTCGCAACTTCTACGACTTATCCTCGCCATTGGGGGGATCTCTGGAACGGTCAGTCAGGGACAAAATCGAAGACAACAATATGCGATGGTGGTACCGGCAGCCAATAAAGAAGCGCGTTGCGGTGGGTTTCGAGGGTATGATGAAAGGGGAGGAAAAGAAAACCTGGGATGTTATGGACATTGACGACAAAAATTTATTAACCAGACTTCAGCAGAAGGAAGACCAGCATAAGAATAACTTCCATAAACAACTCTATGCAGCCAGGAAGCCAGTGAAAGCTAAGAATGAGGGTGAGGATGCCGACGATGCTGCGACTCTAGTCGATTTCTGAATGGCTGGATCTATACGCAGCTCCGAGCTTGAAGTTGAACACGCTAGTCCGGTTGCCTTCCGATTGTCACTTTGGAGCTTCCTCTTGATTTTAGTTCTTCTTGCTCCCTTGAAGGGTAATTGACTACGGTGGCGTTAACACCACGCGACAGCTTCGCTTATGGCACCCCTGAAGCGTAGACCAGGATTTTTCATATTTTACAGACTTCCGGGCGCTCTCTCAGCTCCTGTCGCTTTGGGGGACAATCATGCAAGAGTCTTCTTACGGCTGCTGTCCTTGACGTTGCCCGGTTTCTACGGGCCTTGTGACTTCGGTCTTCTACATACCCTGGTCCAATTTGTTGCCGCTGCTCCTCGCGTAGGTCGATGCATGCATCTATGCGGACTCATGCAGACTCCTTTCTGACTATTGATACGCCGCACGCCGTACGCCCTCCGTTAGGACATCCTGGGCGCTGTTGGGCCACGATGGAGTAGTGAAACTCCTAGTCCATGGCCTGTGAATCGAATAAAAATTTCCACGCTCTGCACGAAGGGTAGAGCGCTCTCGGACTTCTATGTGGCCTATTCGCTTCTACCTCAACCCCCTCAACCCCTGACAGGCACCGTTGATATCGCTCTCTCTATGCGGAAGCGGACTGGGCGCTTCAAGACGTTCATGTCACATGGAGCCCCTTTGCTGCACTTCTATTTATCTGGTCTCAGAGATATAATAACCAGTGGAATCTCATGGCTGTCCACCTTGGCTTTCTATCACTAGACCACCAATCAACCCACTCATCCCGTGTCAGACTCCTAGCTTCTATAAATTTCAAATCGGACGTCACATCGCAGATGCTAAAAAGATGGATGGGTCAGACACTTCTTTATTCGCAGGCCTTCTCTTCTATGTCGTGTGTGGTATTGGCGGTTGCGTGATTCTAGTTGGTCTAGCGTACGTCAGATTCCACTGATATTGGTGTTGACTAAAATGACAAAGACTTCTCGTATTTGTGAGCTGTGGCTACTTGTCTGGTGATCTTGAGCGCAGGAAGGAAATTCATCGTATCGTCCTTCGTTGGGCGAAGTCTGTCGGCGACTTTTAAACTCTACTCATCAGCCGCATTCGTTTCGCCGATTCCTCCTCTTATTCGACTTTCCACTTATATTGTCATTTTGGAGTACGATCAGGATGACATCTTCCCTCGAGACATCTTCCCTCGACTTAGCCGAACTAGTACAAGCCATTTTCGAACTGAAAGACCACAATAATGAAGACCAACTCCACACAATTCGGCAAGCTGTCACTGCTAACCTTGATACGGCGAAAGAGATCCAATGTGTGGCCATGACGCGGTTGACGGATGGCGAACGCAGTGACCACACAATGCAGCCAGTAATCACAAATCCAGATTACGAGAAAGCTCGCCAAACTTACAAAGAGATCTCTGGCTCGCTTGTTGAACTACCTGGGGAAGTCTTTACTGCTGTCAATATAGAAGCCTTGTTGAGAGGAATGCTTGAGGCGCTGAACGCTGGAAATAATGTCGATTTGGTGAATCATGCAATACGGCTAGGACGAGTTGTTTTAACCGATCAGAAGATAATCCAAGGTAGAGGTGGCGAGTGAGACTTTGAGTTCGGTTTCCCTGAGAAGGAGGGAATGAATGTGGAACTAGTTTTATTGATTGCAATGAGAAAATCTAGCTAGGAATGGACAAACTTTTATGGGTCGGGAGTGTATCACGTGACCAGACTGACCTTCCTAATAGGGTTGGGAAACCAAACAAGAGCTCGATAAAGATCTATTGAAGACCCGCCCTTCGGCCTCCTAATATCCGTTTCGCTTCTCGACTCCTAATACATTAAAATTATGTAGTAGGGTCACTTCTCGTCTACTCTTTCTCCTTAATAAATAGGTAGCTATTTTTGAATTTCGTAACTGGCGCCTCTGTTCGCGCAGCCTTTATATATCTTATTATTCTAGATAATCTGTCGCTACTCGCCTGAATTCATGCACCCTCCTAGACTATAGGGCAATGCTCCTTATATCACTGTCACCTCACTCTGAAATCTCCCGTGGCTAGCCAATGGATGTGACTCCCGCTCTACCACTGTGGTCACCAGGGGTTCCACTGAATACAGAATGGAAAATGATACGAATACGGACTTGTTTCGACAAACGCCAGCTATGTCCTGGGAACATCCTAGCGACAATCTCGCCTCTGTTTTTACAGGACCGAGGAACAGTCGATCTATCGGGGACAAACTTGAAGATGCGATGCAACCATCGCGTTACAGTCGACGAAGCGCTCACATTTGTCATAATGGACGACGGAATGGTCCATTGTCTTTGTCATCCACGATCAGCTATAGCAATGGGACTGGGGTCAACACTTATCCTGTCGTTATATACCGCACTCTCCCTATTTGGCCGCCCTCAGGGAAATACGAGAGTCATGTCACAATTTCAGACTAAAGTAACCGAGACAATTTGGGAAATCCGAGACTTTGAACTCTGGAGAGCAGCACAGACGGCAATCTACCCGGGTTTAGGTGGCTATCGGATTTATCTTATTCTCTTGCTCTGTTTTTCCACCCCAGGTGCTTTGAGTGTCAAGGTCACGGTCGATGACACGGTCAATGACACAGGGGTAAGTGGAATCTCTAAGCGTGCGGAGGCGACCTGGCAAGTTGATGGTACTATTGAAGAATTGTCCGCAGTTAATGACGGAGTTGATGTTATCTGGGTTTCTTTGGATATTTCTTACCAGAGGGAAGGCCAACCGGCGGTGGTGCAGCGATTCACGTTTCCGGACGGTTACTACCTACAGTCTCGGGTGCTGCTGGCGGAACAAATAAGGCGGATGCTTTAGGAGACTTCAATGTTACGCGAGACTGGACAAGGGCGATCCGTAACTATCGGAAGTGGAAGACCAATGAATCAGCCTCAAGAGAATAAATACAGTACCCAAGCTATTCGGAAGCGATTTTCGGAGTTATACCCCAGAAAAGGGGACCCGAAAGAGTTTTCCAAGTACCTCGAAGAGCAGAGGAGCTTAGTCACCACGGATAGTTGGGAAGCCCATGAGCAAGCAAAACGGCTAGTCACAGAAGACAATCAAATTGCGTGTCGAAACCGCCAAAGAGAACGAATTTCCATGAAAGATTTCTTTTACAAGGCAAGCCATCCTCTTCACCGTCAATATAAGACGTACAGAAATCGCCGAGACAACCCACACACTGTCGAGGGCCCAGGAAATACTGAATATCGACGAAACGGGTGATCCAGTTGAACGCCACCTTCTCGGCCACCGATCTCGATCTCTTACGAGCTGTCTCTCCCGATGGACCCGGCTCAAATCACCTGCCAGTCTCGACGCCAGGTGGGTTATATTTTGCCGAGCGGCTGCGCCTTTTCTTCATCCTCCATTCACTCCTGGAGGACAGTTTTCCTCCGTTCTTCGAGAAAGACCCTGGACCGACCGATTTATTAAGTGTGGGAGGGTCAACGTTCAAAAGAGAACAAACACAGCACCCAAGCTATTCGAAGGCGTTTTTCGAAGTCCTGCTCCTCCAAAAAGGAACTCGGAAGCGATTCCAAAAGTCCCTCGACGCAGCTGGACGCGAGATGAGAATACATCTCTTGGAAAAAGAAGCATGGCGACAACTCCCGAGGTTGATGAACTTGACCTTGACGGGCAGATTCAGGTATGAAAAAAATCAAGCGGGCACGTCCTTCCACGACTGCTAACTCAGAATTCAGTCTCCTCAAGATTCAGCCATTGGCGACCTTAGGTACCACCGCTTCCCCCCCGGTCCAAATTAACTATACTAATGAGCTCTTCAGATTGTCTTCCAGTACGATTTCGGTGCGCCCTGAAGCCCTTGGATGCTCGGAGTTACATGGCCGTTTATATGGACGTGGTACGAGTCCTCGTCTACTTAGATCCTTCAAGACTACTGAAATTACGCAGGCATCCCGTTCCCTATCGACGATAGGGCGCGCGACGACTACGATTTACAAAATCACCTCTTTCAAGAAGTCCTTGAGAAGCTTTACCATGCACCCGTCAACTTAAATGGCGGCAACGTTCATGAAATGTACACTCGGACAGGTATATGGGCTATCAACGTCGGGGACGAAGACGCGTCATGTTCGGTGATTGGTACCGACGAGAGTGTAATGCAGACAGAATGGGTCTCTCCAAACGTCGAATTCCAGATATGCGACGTCGAGGACGACGGTTATTGGACATGGAGGACGCCGTTCCGGTTTATCTTTTACCGTGGATTTGGGGGGGTTGTGAAAGACTTGCCTGCTTTGATCCGTCGATGCCACGAGTAAGTCCCCAAGACCAGTATTCGAGACGTGACGGGCATTAACCACCTCATAGGCATCTCGAACCCGGAGGCTGGCTGGAATTCCAACTACTGGCGCTGAGACACGATTCTCAACAACCTTCTCCGCAGCGCTTTACCTTCATTCAGGAGCTGCACCGACACTTATCCGAGGGGCTTTCCAAGCTAGGGCGAAAGCTAGATATACATGACGACCTTCTCCAAATCCTTCAAGAGAATAATTTCCGAAATATGGAGCACATACAAGAGACCGTGCCTCTTGGACCATGGCCAAGGGACCCAAAATTAGTATGCGAGCTCCGTGGAAGAAGGAACCAACGCTGATGAACTCGCAAGAACGAGATAGGTGAAACATGGATGGAAGCATTCAGTCGACAACTACAGGCATTATCCCTCCAAGCTTTCATAAAGGGATTGGAATGGAACTATGGAGAGTATGAAGGCTTTCTCGTACGCGTGCGAAATGAACTCGAGCAATGGAAGAGGTTGCAGATGCGGACCACCCTGTACGTATATATCCCCCTTACCGTAACTTTCTTTCTTCACTAACCACAGCTATAGTCATGTAATCTACGCCCAGAAGACATCTGATTAGGAAGTCATGGTTTTGGCGTGCGATCGGTCTTAACACAATCTACCATGCGAGTCGAGGCACGAAAGGAGGCAAATCAAGAAATGCGAAAGGCTGCCCCTTACTGTGTTAAGATATGGCTTAAAGTCGAGAAATGACCATAGGAGACTTTGCACCCTACCTGTTTCTTGTCTTCCTGCTCTTCGAGACGATGATTCTTTCTGGGAAGAGACCGGGAGGAGAAGCAGCAACCAAACGGCAGAGCGAAAGCATTGGGGTCGCGTTACCCATTTTGATTGTTCAAGGCGAAGACGCCGTTTAACTGCAACAATCCTTCTGCTTCCAACAGTAAAACTAGATCAGTCGTGTCCCAGCTCTCCGTTGGTCTGTTATTCAAAAAGATGGAAGATGTTCCGGTCAGCTGAGGGTGCTCCCTCTCGACGGAAGATATTACTAGTATGATTGCTCACCCGCGACATGCCCGAGCTTATTGTGCTGTTTCTGTGGCATTGGTCAGGAAGCCGAGAGATTTTTTTCTAGTGTCAGGCCGTCATCCGAGTCACTCGGGTATTTATGTACCCCAATTACCGCCTCCCAAGGGCACTTATGAGCGTTCCCTCGAACCGTCATAGTCTCTGTCCGCTAAGGTGACGAGAATTGAAGGAGTAGCATCACGTTATGGGCTTCAATCACCCGCAAGTTCGGCTTTTCGAACACTGAAAGGAGCCGAGGACGAGACGACAGAGAAGATGAAAATACAATGGGTAGAGGGATGACCTATTATTGTGAACTTAAGTGATGAATCTGGATTCGAAGGGAGTGGTTCCAGGGTGTAAGATAGGGATCGCAACCTCCGGTGGGCCGTGCGATATCGTATTTAAAAAATGCGTCCAACTCTTTTTACTCCTCTTCTCTCTCCTCCTCTCTCTGATTTTCTGGGTTTGTCTTTGCTGCTTTTTCAGTCTCATAGTGTGGATATCTGGGTTCCTTATTACCATGAGCTTCCACTCGATCCCGAGGACATCACGGACGAAATCGTTCTCGAGACCTTGTACATTTCGACGGCAGTAGCTGAAGACACTGAGACATTCAAGACGACCTCGATTTAATTGGAGAATATCGGGACTCTGTCGAATGCTCGAATCAACCCATTATACAAAATGGTCATTGCACCTCGACCCGGACCGGCATCTCACCAGCAGGGACTGATTTTTTGCCCTTGGTGTTCAAATCGCTTTACGAAAAAGGCACACCTGTCGCGCCATGTTCCACAACGTCTGCGAAACTTTTCCTGAATTTAAAATTTAATCTATCTAACAAGGTACTAGATACTGGACAAAGGTCCTTCACTTGCGAGTACTGTTCTAAATGCTTTGCGCGAAAGTGAGAGGCACGATCAACCCGAAAGTACAAGGATTCTAATGGAATGATAGGGATGTCTGTGGCCGTCACCAACGATGGTGTAAGGTAGCTCTAGCGCCCTCAAAGCCGGGACGTCAACAACAGCAGCAGGAAGGTTTCCGCACAGAGCTCCCTATACGCTTTGTAACTGAAACAACGCCGTTCGTTCCCCGGATAGAGGCACAAGGCAGAAGTGATGCTACCGACCATTTCTCTTTAGAACCCGATAGTGGTCAGGAAGCTTCCAGCTCTCCGTTGAATGTGTATTCATCGCCACTTACCGATTCTTACCAGGGAAAAGATAAACTAGGAGTCGATAAAGCCCTGTTTCACAACTATTACCATCGTTTCGAGGTTTCGATGCAATGCTGGCTCGACCGGTCAACTTTACTCACTCCTGTCCCGTTCGTCAACCTAGGTCTAAGCGACCAAGAAGATTCGCCCCCGAACCAAGTCGAGTCTCCACGTACTTTAATAGAGATCGCTCAGCGTTTGGACCATGAACTGGTGCCCCATTGCAAACAGAGTGCTTGGAAGACGCTGAAGACTATAATTGCGGCTTTCGGAAGTCAGGGAATAGACTCGAAATCCCAAAGATGGGAGCCAAAGTATGGAGACAACAATGGCTGCCGTGAAGAGTTCTGGGCCCGTGCTAAGGAGTCCATCGAAAACTGTGCCGATAATCTCTCTTTTCAGGTCATCCTTGCGACCATCATCCTGGGAATGGTCTGCCCACCAGCTTCAAGGTCTAATATCAGTTCCGCCGCGGAGTTCCCTTTGGAAACATCCGTTTTACGTCAGGACGACCAAAGGATCAGCAATAGATTCTTGAAACAGGGGATCTCTAATTTATTCCAGCTCGTACGAGAAGTGAGAAATGGCCCAAGTGCTGGCTTTATTTCTACCGCCACGGGTCAGCAACTCCTCCAAACATTTTTCTGCCTCGGGCTGGTTCTTGACACCTTCTCGTCCGCTATCGATGGACGTCCGCTTTTCATACCCGACGAAGACTGTATATCGCTCTCCCGGGGCGGAAGTAACAGGGTATGGAAACTCACTCATCTACCAGTCAAAGGGAATTCGAATGGTCACTTTTCAGATCTACTTCCTCGCCTGAGGGAGGAAAGGTTTTGGATCTCGCTATTGCTGACGCGCAAGGTCACCCAGCTTCAAACGCTCTTCTCCCGACGAAGGCCACAGCTCGAACTCACCGAGCTCATCTTGGAGGCCTTGAAAGTGTATCAATACGGAAAGCAAATTTACCACCACGAGGTTTCCCTTACTTCACTAAGCCCCCTTGAGCTCTCGTTGGAGGTCAATTTAACAATACGTTGGCATTTAGCCTGTCTCCTCCTGGTAGACATGATCGAACGAATTGAACAAGTTAACGGTGAGATGGTAACGTCAAGGTTCCCTATCCCGAACATAAAGATGAGCAGCGCTTCAGCAATATCGGCCATTGCAAAAGACTCCTTAGCGAACTCCCAAAGAGGCGCATCATCATCTCTCCCCGCGGGCATTGGCGACGCTTTGCTGAATGAACCTTGGACGCAAATCCTAGTGAGTGCAATGACGCACGCACTGAGGGTTTTCGAGTCTCAGAGGAAAAAAGAAAACATCACTTCGGAACCGTGTCCGGACGAAATCAGTTGCCTTAATTGCATCAAGTTGCTCGGGGTTGGAAAAGCTATACCAGTGGGAGTAAGGGCACAGCCGCCTTCGCCCTAGATACCCTGATGTCTATTGTCCTTCCCTAATAACGAGAGCAGGATGGGATGGATATGTGCGATACAATGTAAGATAAAGCACTATATAGAAGTTATAAGCTAGTCATTATCAAAGGATTTAGTAGGATGTTTGGAATGTGTGTCAACGGAGGAGACTACTATGGGAGGTACATCCGACCTCAGGAATGTCTGTGTCCGAGGCGTCGGAACCAAGCATATAGGGTGAATAAAGGCGCTGTTAAACATTATTAATATCCCCCGTAGTGTTCCCGATTTTAGGCAAGTCTAGATGACTACGGAGGATAGAGAGGGAATCTAGAAGAGAAGTAGAGACACACGGGAGATCGGACGCAGTGCGAAAGTAGATTAGGTTTTAGGAAGAGGTTGATCTAACCAGCGACAAGCGAAGACACCACTAAAGGCAACCGGACATAGGGATTTAGTCAACCTGAAAACCAAACATTTAAAGTCATTTTGGCACTCCGTGTGGTTCTCCTGCTAAACATAGCCCATGAAGGGACTAAACAAGATTAGGTTGGCCGCGCACTTCCGTTCTACAGACCTGGTCTAATCAACAGCGCTATTGTCCCCTCTCTCCAAGGTATAAGACTGCAGAATAACTCTTCTCGGTCGCTTGAACTTTCCTTCCGTTATTTTTGAACCACTTTTGAAGTAACATTTGACCGTCCCAGAATGTCGGTCACGATACGTAGTATCTATCAAACCCTCTCTCACCTTATCAGGGCTCATGTCCTGCGACTTGCTGCACTCAATCAAGCCAAGCGCGCATCGGAGGGGATTCGCTCAGAAGAAAAGAACCATGGGACGATCCTAGTCGAGGGCAGAACCGACAAGCAAGCAAGCAATCAAAAGCTTGAACCCTCGCAGCACGGAGGATGGGTATATATCAAAGCGCTCCGTACGCTGATCCCTCTTGTTTGGCCTTCGAAAGACCGGAAGACACAGTTGTGGATGGCTGTGACAACCTTTCACTTTTTTAAGGACCGCGTCTTGCGACCCTTGATACCCTGTCAACTGGGCGATATCAGCGATAGCTTGCTGTCGGGCTCAAGCCACGGTCAGTCAACTTTGGCCCTCATTTAATTCACGTTTTGACTATCATAGGCATCATCATGGTAAAAATTGTCTGTTGGATCGCGCTTCGGTGCATTCACTGTTGCACCTTCTACCAGGCTAGAGCCGCGACTCATGTCTCCCAATTCGCCAACAGAAACATATTGAAGTCTTTATATGCTCATATACTGAACCAATCGATGGACTTTTATCGTAATGAACGATCCGCTGAGCTTTTGATGGACCTCTAGCATGGCGAAACTGTCAGTGATTTGGTCGAGGAGTTGTTGGTCACCTTCATCCCCTTCGTGGTAGACCTTATCACTGCCACGATTCTTCTAGGCCTTATCACGGATAGCAATGTTGCGCTGGGAATGTTGCTGCTAATCACATTTTATCTTTCGGTGGCCTACTATGGAGCTCACTGGGTGTCTCGGTCATTAAGAGACTATTCTAGGTGCCACGAGGAATCAACACACAATTTCCAGGAATCGATGCAAAATCGACCCATTATTTCTTGTTTCAATCGAAGTGACGACGAGATTAGCAGATTTTCGAGAGCATTGGGCAGCTATCTGAATACCCAATTACGATGTCACGACAGATTCTATTTGATTACCAATACCTTGCGGATACTCTTGGAAGTTGCATTAGGGGCAGTTGTTTCTACCCTCGCAAGGGGCATTATTAGAGGTACTGCATCACCTGCTACCTTTATTGTCCTCGTTACTTACTGGAATTCGATATCGGGCAATCTCACCGGACTTACAGAGAGCCTTAAAAGGTTAAGGGCCATTCTAATTTCTGCTGAGAAGCTGCTTAGGATTCTTTATACGCAGCTCACCGTTATCGATGGAAGTAAGCAGTTACGCACACACAGTGGACACATTTTATTTGAAGACGTTTCGTTTTCGTATAAAGGCCAGGCTGGCGAAGACCTTGCCAGTAGAGTCCGGAATATTACCTTCAAAGTTCCAGATGGATCGACTGTCGCACTGGTAGGCGAGAGTGGCAGCGGTAAATCCACTCTTGCGAATCTCTTATCTCGCGGTGATGACGTGGACAAAGGCGCCATCAAGATCGACGACCAGGATATTAAGGATGTCACACTTTCCAGTCTGAGAGACGTAGTCGGGATTGTCCATCAAGATCATTTCATCTTCGACCGCTCAATTATAGACAATGTCAGATTCGGAAGGCCTGATGCAACAGATGATGAAGTGAAGGAAGTGTGCAAGGCAATAGGACTACATGATATGATTATGAAATTTGAAGAGAAATACGAGAAAAGAGTCGGTGAACGAGTTAACGGACTATCCGGTGGACAGAAATAGTTGATTTTAATTGCTCGAGTGCTTTTGAGAAGGACGAAGGTAATCGTCCTCGACGAACCTACTTCAGCTGTTAACTTTAGCACCGAAGCTAAAATCAAAGAAGCATTCAATAGCTTGGGCTATCCTCATACTACGCTGATCATTGCCCATCGGCTCTCAATGATCAAAGATGCTGATCTCATTCTTGTGTTACACGAAGGTCGCATCAAAGAGACGGGTAGCCACTTGGACTTGATGGCACAACAAGGGAAATATTATGAGCTTTGGTCCTCACAATCGGAAATGGGCGCGAAGCCACCAGTAACGAGAGAGATATGAGAGGTGGAGACTGTCTGGTAATCACCATGATGCTGAGCGTCTCGACGGTAGAGTTTGGGGATCGAATGTCATTGCCGCCACAATCTCAACCTCGCGCCACACTTCAAACAAAATCCCTACAGAGCTCCAAAGCGCTGACCTTATAGGATACATCGCTGATAACATGGCTGTAAGTTACATCTTCTCGGAGGATATACCGAGCCATTATATCCCTATCTTTTCTATTTTCAAGTTCTCGTTAAACCCTTCATTAGATTTTTGTTACACCTCGCTAATCATAAATTATAACGTACATAGGTTCCCTTCCTACAAAATGACGCGGTGGTCCTTTCTCCTCCGTTTCGATGATTTAATCTCCTCACTGGGAGGCTCGCGTTGATTATTTCGGCAGGGGCACACAGCCGTCGTTGAACCTTGATGGATAACAACGCTTGAACTCGAATTTTGCGTCGTTGATTGGGTGTTTTCGCCACTGAGAGATGGTCGGATATTACAGGCTGACGTACCGGGAATATCGGTGCCCGCGGTCATAGTGAAGAGCTGCAAAATTTTAGACATACGCTCAGCCTACTTGCCTCAGGTCGAATGCACAGACGAGGGAAAGGAGAACAGTGACTACGGACAGAGCTTATAAGGCTGGGAAAGTCACCAGAATCAGGCGCTATTCGGGAGAAGGGGTTCAATAACACCGATTGGCCGTGCCCAAACCGGTGAAGGGGCCGCGGTGAAGAGGCTGGGGTGGACCCAAATCTGAACCAGGGTTCGACAACGAGTTGAAGACCGGGGGGAAAAGCTTCCTAATGCAATCTGAGAATGGCATTCGCTTTACCTGAGTCTAATAGAAACAATGTGTATATCGAGTAGCTACCCTCACCAGCTTTATGGATGAGTCCACAAATCCAGCGACGGCTTGAACATCTTAGCCACAATCTTCGCACATGAAGCCGCTTTCGTAGCCTGGACTGACCCAAGGGTGAAGTTTCTCAGATGTCTTTTAATAGGTGTAAGAGCTTACGAGTCTCATATCTCCTGAGGCCAGTAAATGAATGGAATAGCGGCTTGAGAGAATATACCGCAAAGTTCATTTGGCTTCTTGCATACGTCTTGGCTTGCTTCTGCGAGGGAGTTTATCGGTTTCATGCCTTCACTTGTTGCACCGAGCATCGCAATGAGCTGAGCTTTTTCTCCGTTCCTGTTATATAAAGGAAGTGTCCGCCACAGGAATTCGTTTCTCCCTAGTTGCAAATCGTAATAATTGTAAATACTACGGACATAACCTAGCTACGATGGCAGCTGTAGACCTCATCTGGTTCATCGCAGTGTTGTACGTCCTTACGCGTAACAATGTTGACCATACAGTTAACCTTTCTAGTATCCTCAAATACAATCACCTCGTTATCCAAGGCATCTCATATATTAGGTACAAGCCTATTCCAATTCCTCACAACCCGATTCTTACACCGACCGATGTGACTACTATGATTGCAACGCTCGGTAAAAACCTTGAGGCCCTTTCAGAGGGAATTCAGTGTCACATACAAGCCGGAAGCAAGTACATCTCGGTCTGCACTCCTCCTGATACATTTGGCGAAGTTAAAGCCGTATCGAGTGGTATTGGTAGAAGAGGCACGACGACGTCGCAATTCTAGTGTCCAAAGCTAGTTCCGCCAATAAGCGAGAACAACTTGTATTGGCCATTACGAATGTTCCTCAGGACCGAAAGAAAGAACATAAAATAATAGTATTTGCTGACGACGATATCGCCTTTCCTAAGAACACTGTCCGGTGGATGCTTGCAGCTTTCGAGGAGAGTAAGGTTGGCGAAGTAGGGACTTATCAACGAGCGAGACGCATTAACTCTGGGTAACTTTTAGAGCAGATCGTCAATTGGATCTTCGCTGACTATATTGAACGTCGAACTTTCGAAAATTCGGCGACTTTGTGGATAGATGGTTCGATCTCATGCTATCAGGGCGAATGGCTGGTTTTCGATCGGAGATAGTCGAAGACCCTCGATTCCAAAGCGGATTCGTCTCTAAGACGTGGAACGGCCACAAGCTTAACGTAGACGACGATAACTATTGGACACGGTATCTGCTGGAGAATGGTTAGAACATTAAAATTCAGCGCCATGAGAAGTGCCAGGTCGAGACAACATTCGGGACGAGTGTCCAAGAACTCTGGAGATTTGTGCGATGGCAGAGAAGCAATCCAAGGAGCAACTCGAAAAGTTTACGAAACTTTAAAAACTGGCGGTAAGAGAGAAATCTTATACGTTCGGAGCATACTAACTAATGATAAGAAAGTATTACTGGGGTACCTACTCCCTATATATCTTCGGTTTTTTGAACTATGGGCTTCCTCCCCATGTCACACTTTAGTGGCTTTGCCCGCGGCAGGGACGATGGGCCATGTGGTTCTTTCTTTGGTGGTTGTTTGCCAAAATGGCGAAGAGAATGCCTCTGTTTCGGAAAAATTGGAGGGATGTTGTCTTTCTGCCGGTTGCTATTCTCTGGGGCTGGTGCCATGACTTTATTAAGCTGAATGCACTAATGACTCTGAGCCAGGTGAGTCCCATTACGGTGTAATAGACATGGCCGTTTACTTTTGGTAGACTGGTTGGGAAATTTAAATGACAAACGTCCATGTGGTCGGCTATCTGAAATCTTCCAAGTCCCCACCAGTCTCTAGACCTTCTTATAGTGAGGCAGCTTTGGGTGCTCGATCTGGTTAGACAAGACTGACAGTCACTAGGATGCTGTTATCTCTACTTAGGAATATTTGGGTGGGAAGATCTATTGACTATGCTCAAGCTATTATGAGAGTGTGATGACACGGTATAAGGAGCAGCGTCAGTTGTCTGGCCTCTCCCGAGCCACCGTGGAGCAGCCTCAGTTCAGGCACGGCAGGAACAAGGGGAAAAGTTTTGTAATCGCAAGACGTAGGATATATTCCTATGGATTATTCAAAACTGTTGAGTGTGCCAGCCACAACCGTCGCCTTCAAGTTCGGCATTCCTAGCTCGGGAATTAGAGAAAATACTGTAGTGAAAGCAATACCATGCCGTTAACGCCGCCAAGCGGCTCCACCCCTTCCCAACTCGATGAATCCGCAACGACACGAGTTTCTCTCTTTGGGAAGAACGTAACCGTATGGATAATTAAATGCGCCGCCTTTTCTTAATTGCATAAAAAGACCAGTGCCGACCCAGTGACAGCTTCACAAGCAGTTCCTGCAGGACAACAAATCGACACGTCCACATTGCCGGGGAAGTCAAGACAAACGTTGTCTCGTAGAGGGTTCGCTGTGTTAGTGGCACAGCTAAGAGCTGTAACTTGAGAAGGGACAGGGGTGATCGAGAATAATGTGGTAAATGTTGCCGTACCAGATATTTCCACGACAGGAGGGAGGAATTGTTGGGGTAGGGCGACGGCTCTTTGGACGAGGTAAATAACAAGGAGTTCGATGAGATACATTGTAGTTGAGATTTCTTTACACAACGAGACTGTGGAATGCAGGACAGTCTCTGATTGCTGAGATCTGTAACGTTCTTGAAATCAGGAGGATATCTTCCGACTCGAAGCTCATAACCTCCAGCCCCCAAGGATTAGGCTGGCCTGTTGTTGGCGCGACCGGTTGAAGCGACCTACGAACTATGCAGTATAACCCCGAGTACAAAAAAAGGGGCTTCTCGTTCTTGTGCCGTGCCTCCTTGTTATAGCTAACATTGAGTTATTTGAATTATACTATACCCGAAGACTGTATAGCTAGTTTCTTCTCGCTACTATTTTCCATATTTAGCCTAGCTTTAAAGCTCTGCCACACCAAAAGCCCGGATTCGGGCCACCCGCAACTTCCCGCCCGGCTGCTAACCCATAAAAACCAAAGCTAAATATAAATTGTATGAAAAGGCGTTATCACCCTTCCTTAAGTAGGCTAAACGCGCAGCACTAGTGCTAGCGTTCTTCGAAGAAGGGTGTCAAGATTCGGGCTCAGACTCAAAACCTTCCTTCGCTTCTATGGACCCATTTCAGACCCACGGAGCTATTTACTATGATACTGGCGCAGTATACGCTATACCGTCGTCTTGTCTCGACGCTGGACAGGAATATCTTGAATACCGTGCTATCACTAGTCTCGTCGGATCCACCGCCTCCATAGTGCCAATCACTAGTCTCGTTGGATCCACCGCCTCCATAGTGCCAATCACTAGTATACGCTAAACCTCACTAAGCCTCTTCTTCGGGACTGACAGAATAAGCTCCTAAGAAGCGTCATAGGAAGACACAAACGATCGCCTTGTCGGACGTTGAAAGAGCCGACAAAAGAGGAGCTGGTCTGCCTCGGAACCAAGTCTATGCCAGGTTCAGGGTGGCAGACTCAAATGATCATTCAACCCCTGTCTCAAAGGGAATTAGAAATAATTACATCATTGACATGTCGCAGGCAGCAGCATCAGGCACTTCATACGGAGCCCACTACTGGCATTGCCCCATTGTTTGAGTGGGACATCCACAAAATCACAGGATTTGAACAAGATCGCCTTTGCGTTAGTGGAGCGGCGGAGCATGAAAATTTACACAGGTAGGCGGACTGTTGTGAACGTCGAGGTTCACAAGGGCGAGGAAAGAGGGTTGCGTTCATCCCTCAAGGGCGGAGGGATAAGCATTTGCTGGTCATGACGTGGAGGTCGTTGACCGTCTTATCATAATGGAGTTCTGAATACGCCTGAACGCGTTCGATACGAACCCGACGTTCGTCGTAGGGACCGAACTCGGACACAGTTGGGCGAGCAGTATCTACGATTTCGCACACGTTTTAGATGGTGTTATCAAGATCAATGGGTTTCTGGTCGACGGGAAGAGGTTCTTCGCCATTACTGTTGGTAAGAGTATCTGCTTCTCTTCTTATATCGGCAAGTATGACCTGATAAAGTGATGAACCGCAAGACTCCCTGGCATTGTGTCTTGTTGCTCTCCATGGTTTCTGAGCCGTTGAGAGACCATCATTTACGGTGCCGATCGGTTTATGCCAATGGGTGTCTTCTACTTCGGCTGACAAAGTTCTTCTGGCTCAGCAGAACGGATTATAGGCCCCTGGCTGGGAGCATCACGAATTGTACTTGAAGCGCAACGGAAGCCATCTCCACCCAGTCTGGGAAGCCAATGTCGAAGTCGGAAGGCCTATATTTCACCTTCATCCTTTCAAGCTGGTCGATCAATCAGGCAATAATATCTTATGTAACTTCATGCAATCGTTGCAAAACCCATTTGGTCTTGAACACATCTAAAGCTGTAGGGTTCCCCTTTTTGGATGCAAGGAGTCTATTTTTGGGCCGATAAAGAGGTCCCCAATTCTGGTTCCCGCAGAAGGTAAGGTCCCAATGTTCCCTTAAGTTAACATTGTACTAACAACCTCTGTAGGTGGAAAGATCTCTACAAGAGGCGATAGTAGATTCGTCACAATCTCTACTATGGCAGATTCGAAGGCTCGCCAGCTCCACCGTACTATCAAGCACAAGCTTTGCCACGAGAAAAGCTCCCTGCGGAAGCTCGCGGCCCACCAACGATTGAACTCCCAGCTTCAGCGATTAGGGGTGTCCGCTGGCGAAAAGCTATTAGGAGACATGGAAGCATTACACCGAGTATACGAGAAGAGCGGTTTCGGACGAGCAGGGTTCTCCAAAGATAAAATGACCGTGTGTGAAATTACTGAGAAATTGTCAACTATGACATTGGCGGATACACAGTTATGTGGTTCCGTACGATTGGAGTGAATGGGGATAGCGGCGCCACTCCGGCTTCCGGGTTAATATTTGGGTCCTTTCACTGAGAACCCGGGAGGTGAGACTACTAGAATTAATATAGATCGGCGGTGCATTAGCTGCAAATAGGTCAAAGCCTATTCCCTTCCCTTCTACATGGGAAACTTTGTTTGTACTTAAAAAGGTTAACCTCTACTTATATATCTAGCGTACATACAAAATCGCGACCAAGTCGTACCACGACTCCAATCATGTGCACCAATTCACTACTAGGGGTGCCTGGACACAAGACTTTGGACTACGCTCGTAATTTATGGAGTCATGCCCTCCAGGGGAGCAGTCCCGGAATACTGCCCGACGATGCCAACTAGTCATCCCGAACCAGCACTATCGGTCGAAGAAGAAAGGATTTGAGAAAGAAGTCATGAAAGAGAAAATATGATCGACAGAGGGCTCAATCTCTCAAGCAACGCAATAAAGAGGCGGGGCCGCGCACAGCCCCCACGAAGAGCGGAGCCGGGTGTTAAACAGCACCTCTGCTATAAATAACCACATGCACTGCTGATTGGATGCTTTGAGCGCCTGCTGCCTGCACACCTCCATGAATATGGTCCATCCACACACTCGTAGGCCTAATCATTCTACCAATTCTTCAACTTCTTTCCATGCCTGAAAATCTGTGTTCCGTTGGGGGAATTCCATTCTCCCCTTCTGCTCAACCATCTGCTCAACCATCTTTCCCTAATTATGACTGTGACCATACACCTGCTCGGCAGCCTCCACTAGTGGCTTACTATCTATAAAATAAAGGCATCAGAGTATTCAACAGTATGTTCCTACCATCCCTGAGGAGGACGATCGCAGTGACGCTTCTACGCTGGGGGGAAATATATGGGAATATGACCTTATCCGTGCCGTTGGCCTCAAAGAAAGCAGAAGCGGAAAGGCGACTGTCACGTACCACGTGAAGTGGAACGGTTTCCCGACCAACAACATGACTTGGGAGCCAGAGAATCACCGTTCCCCGGGTGACTTGGAGCTTCTTCTATGGTCGGAACATGAACGAGTCAGCACTACTGGGGAAATTTCCTGGTTTGGCGCTGACAACAACCCGCTGCATCGTCATTTATCTGAGGATGGCAACATCTTCGAGGCCGAAGGGAAAAGCAAAAGAAAGAGGGAACGGGATGACCAGAAGCTGAGTCTGCTGAAGATCAGACAAAAGTCAACCGTCATGAGCCGTACCCATCCGTTCATGACCAGACCGCCATGGGGAGCCTAGCAACAAATGCAGTCCCTTACATCCTGATGAGTCAGAGAGGAGCTTTCTTCCAGAAGATGCATTGAAGGAATGGCTCTGATTGGCAGGAAACGGATGCTACAATGTCCAGGGTCACTTATAGTCCAATTGCGCAGTATGGTAGGACGGCGCAAAAGAGGCCCGGGCCAGACCGACGGAAATGACGCTCCTACTCTCGAAGCAGAAATGATTGTCGTACGGGCCGAGTAAGGAAGAAGAACGATAAAAAAAAACAGGTGTTATGTAAGTTTCTTTGGGGCGCGTCCGTTCTATGATGGACGTCAGCATTTGACTGATTGGTTTGGAAGGCAAGAACTGCAAGCGCCGGGGTTTCCAGCGGCGAAATTTAGTACGGACGACCTTGACCGCTGACAGGTTTTCGACATCGCTACACCTCTTTACCGCCGATGCTGTTCAGTTGTCTAAACTTGGCCCAGCCGACATCAACCGACGGAGCCACCGGTAAGAGTTATCACAAATATCGATTCACAAAGAGCACTACTGGGATTATTTAAGCTTCCTTGGGTCTAAATCAATGATGGTGTCAGTGAAAGTGGAGTCTCCGGTCGCACTTCTTCTGGTCATGCAGAACTAATTGCACAATCGGTAGAAGCACTGACACGAGATGTGGCAAAACTAGCAACATCATACTATAATTCAATGAACTTGTTCTACCAGCTGCATGATGTCCTGGCCTGACGAGTGGACCTCTTTGAGCAGGTCAACTGGATGGATGAGCTATGCAAACGTTGAGGGATGATTTAACCTATATCTGTCGGCGCTCGGATAGACCCAGACGCCTTGGTGAAGGGTTTTGCACTCGTCCTCATGTTCATTGTATCTCTTCATTGCCTTTATATCTGATTTAGACACTCCCAATGCTTTAGCTGCTCTTATGACACCTAAGACATATTCATTAGCCCTTCTGTTTCAATGGCATTCGCTCTTATACTTACGTCGGTATGCATCGATGGCCCTCTCATCTGGGTTGAAACATGGGTGGATGTCTTTCCCGGTTTCTACAAAGCCTTGAAGGATAAGTGCATCGCAACATCCCTCCTCTATCCCAAGTACCCCATGGTGGTCACCGTCTCTTTTACTCAGAACCCGTTGTATTGCAGCTTTTTGCTCTTTAGTTGCTGACAAGAAGTCTTGCTCATCACTCTCGTCTTCATCACCGCAGGCTCCCATAATTGGTTTCGATTGAGCTATGAGCTGCTCTGCCTTACCTTGTTCGCTGGTTGGTAGTGCGGATGCTTCTGTTATCCTTCTGGTTTTGTTGGCTTCGTTTCCGGCATCACTAGGTACAATACTCGTTGAAAGCCTTAGGAGACCGGCGTGCATCTTTTCACTGTCCTTTCCACCTGGCGTCTGGTCGGGCTTTGTATTAGGGGCTTTGGAAGAGAGGAGATAGGAGGTAGAGAAAAAGTCCACTCCGTTGCCTGAGTTCATCTTAACATTTGCTACTTGGATGTTGTTTCCTCCCAGTCAGGAGATTGCGCTCTTCTTATACCTAGACTCCGGCTCACTGGAAGTGGTCACTCACGGTTTCCAGAGGTCCATTACTGGCCCAGAATTGGGACCTTCGTGCTGCACAGCTATGGGAACAGGGGTCTCTTTTTGGGGGTTCAGGGTACTCTTTTCCGCACCCCCTTCGAGCTTTGAAGTATTGTGTGAATAGTCACACATAACTTTGTCTCCTTCTGCATCTTACCAACTTCTCCTGCCCTTTAAATTATTATATGGCACTTTTAGGAAAACCATGCGTCTATTTGCGTTAACACCAGTTGCCTTGTTTTGGGGGGATGTACTTGCGAGACACTGGAACGTCAATATATCCGAGCCAACGCCAGCTCCGCCGGGAAATGCTTCATTTCGACATCCGGAGGCTATTATCCAGATCCAGATAGGTGGCCTCACTGGCTCGGCGACCATCGGCCTCACCCACATGGAAGCCACACCCTCGTTCTCCATTACGTCCCCAACAACTTCCCCTACCGCGAATACGACAGGCTTCTGGCCTAACGCCACTCGATTTGATACAACAAATCTAGCGCCTAACTTCAATGCGACCACACCATCGACATTTCATTCACTCGCAGCGCCGACGTCAGCCAGCGACAATCTCAGTCTCGTCACCGGAGGAGCTGTTCCGTCTCAACCTGATACTGCCTACCTCTTCACGATTATTTGCGTCATTTTTGGAGTCTGGTGTTGAATTAAGCGGTATAGGTTGAATGGAGTTGTTCGCATCGGTTCAGGGTGCAGAGTTGTCAAATTGGTTATTTAGTTTACACGTATATTACTATCGCTTCTGCCCAACTTCCTTCCCAGGCCTTGGAAATCTGTGCTCCGTCACATTAATTAAACGCTCTGTTACTTGCCCAGCCTTTCGGGCTCGAGTTGATGTCACTCGGGTTTGGAACACCGGCAAACTTTGGCTCCTCGGTTAATCTTTTCAGAAGAGATTTCGGAATCCTAGGTTGCCGAAACGCGCAGCAGTCCTAAACCCTTCAGTCTCCTCTTCTGGCTATCCCCGCTCTGCAGTCTTCGTCGCCTGAGCAACCGGTAGATATTTGCACATTACTTGACTGTTCACCCTTTTATCCTCTCTGTACATTTAACGATAGAGCCCAGTAGCTCCGACACTCGGTGCAAACTTGGTGACGGGCAATTTGCCGCACGACGAAAAGCCCAGGCTGATTCTCATTTGGACTGCCCGGGAAGTAGCAGTCCTGGCAAAATAGTCCGATACGCTGCTGGCCTTCCAAAATTGATCCACAATGATGACTTCCGTAATTACGGTATTTCCCACAATGATGAAAAGCGTATTCTAACTGGAATTTATTGAGGTATACACTTCCAAAGTCTCGGAAGCAGGCGAATTGAGAGCCACCTCTTTCCTGTGCTCGAAGAACGGAGAGCGCAACAAAAGGTTCCTCTGAGAGTTCCGCACGGACTGACGCCAGTATTTCCACGAGCTTCGTCGCTTGCTGTTAAGCTAGTGGGGCCGAATCTTCTTCGAAGAGCGTAGGCACGCCGCTTAAATCTTGTTTAGAAGGTATCGAGAGAACTCCCCATATTCTTCGGAAGGATTGGCTGCTAATCCGATTCCAGCAGCCAATGTAGGTATAGGTTTTGTTTGTAGATTAGACTTGTGCATATGATCATAAAATTTGCTTGTCCCGTCCTTCTTATTCATTAGGTCTTGTAACATCCTATAGATATTAGCAATATATTTCGAAGAGTTATCGGAGGGAGAATACCATGCAAGAGTATCGATATCGGGAAGGCTAGGCGGTTTGTACGGATCAAGAATTTCCCCTCCAGGTCGGAAGCCATTGAAGTCGGGTGGGCGAGTTTGTGTAATAGCCATCTCCCGTACACTTGAGTGGAGCTGTTGAATAGGTAGATACGGATCGAAGGAAAAAGCAGGAGACACTGGGCTGGTGTCTAGCATGTGATCCTTGGTTAGCTACGTGATTAGCCTACCTGTCGATTCATGGCTTCCACATTTCCGAGACGGGCTAGTTATGGTCCAATGCTCCTGATTTGTAGTTGAGTTAGTCGAACTATCATAATTCGGGAAAGCGCGACCCGCTTATTCCTTTGGCGCCTAATGAGAGAAAGTTGCAATGTGTCCGCAAGAGGGACCACGAAAAAGCTCACCAATTGGCGTTGGAGACGACCACACCAGGGAAGACGGTGACCCCGTACCATGGCTGGACGTGGTGTGCAAATCTGCCGCCCTCCGTCCGCCACCAGAGACCCGGGCGAAGAATCGAATTGACCGGCCTTGAAAGACCGGCAAACATCTCCGACAGGTCGATGCGGCCTTGCCAGGCACACACGTCCGCAGGCTCTATGACGCGCTCACTCACCA
Organism: Cladophialophora psammophila CBS 110553; assembly: GCF_000585535.1. Classification (NCBI taxonomy): domain Eukaryota; kingdom Fungi; phylum Ascomycota; class Eurotiomycetes; order Chaetothyriales; family Herpotrichiellaceae; genus Cladophialophora; species Cladophialophora psammophila. Next base: position 28,573 of record NW_006912957.1, read on the forward strand.
AGAAGCCCAGGTCCTGGCTCAATTGCGGACAGGACACTCGAGATTACGAGGCTTTCTAGCGAAGTTGGGTTTTGAAGACAGCCCAGCGTGCGAATGTGGTGAAAGGATGGAGACGGTGCGCCACTTCCTCCTCCACTGCCCTCGCTTCCAAGATCTGCGAGCGGAGATGATAGAAGAAGCGCAAGACCGGTATGGAGATATGTCTTATATGCTCGGAGGGAGATCACAAAATCGTCGGCCGGATGGCTCATGGGTCGATGGACCAGTGGAAAAATGGTTACCCAACTTGAAGATCGTCCGGGCGGTTCTCAGATATGCAATGGCAAAAGGCAGGCTGAGTGCAGCGCATGGAAACGCGGATGAAGCAGGTCGTGACGGGTCGAGACAAGGGACTCTAAAAAGCTGATAGCCAAGGTGGATCAAGGTAGGTCAAGGTAGGTGTTATGCTTGGAGTGGGCTGCTGAATGAGTGTATGAACCCTAAGTGATAGACGGAAAGGTAGAGGAAATAGCTAGGAGTGGGGCTACATAGACATCTGTTCTACACAGCCAATGGTATAAAACACAAAACACAAAACGCGAGGGGGAGGGCGATTTCGGGAAACGAGTGTATGGGATATCGTTCCCTCCAAAAAGCTAAGATATGATTTTGTCTATTTTTTTTTCAAAGGTCCTATCTAAAATAAATGTTAATCAGCTGCAAAATGGTGCTCATGTTCCAACCCTAACAGGGTGTAAATTCCCTGGTGCCACCATTTAGTTCCTCTACGAGGTTGTCAACCATCTGCTTTAACGCTTGTCTCAGATTCCCTCCATTTCTTTTTACCTTACACAACTAATCAATTTTGTGCTCCCCAGATAAATGTGATGAATAGATTTCTGCTCGTCTAGGTGCTACTTGGGAATAGCGTTGCTGGCAAGTGGCGGTAATTATATGTTCCAGCCCGAATATCCGTTTATACGAAGCAAGAGCTCTCTCGAATAGAATTGCTGCTTGCACGACCTTCTTTTGTGTATCTAATATACACGCTAGACATACCACGCTCTTAATCGTTGAAACATCCTCTCTTCCTAAGGTCTGTTCCTTTAGGTCCAGGACGTGCCGAAGTAAATCCTCAGCTTCAAAGAACTCCCCTTGATCAAACAATACCATAGCAAGGTTTGTCATGCTGGTCCACGTATCAGGGTGTGTTATGCTCAATGCCGTTAGGCTTAACTGCAGCTCATTTCGGTGTAGTGTTTCTGCTTCTGTGTACTTATTTTGTTTACTGAGCACGGTGGCTAGATTATTCATAATTATCCTCCTGGGTCCATTTTCGACGAAGTTATCAAAGTGGAGAATTCTTCGAAACAACTTCTCTGCAGGCTCTAAATAACCGGCTTCAGCTGACTGTATTGCTAGTCTGTTGATGTGATCGACTTCGTTTAAGTTTTCGTGTGATTGAGCATCTCCGAACATCGTTGCTTTACGTTGCATCTTGGCACCTTGTGGCGTGTTTCCTTCTGAAACACTGACAAAATACGCTGTTGAATTTATTGCGGGCTAATATACAAGTCTAAAACATACAATGAGATCGAGGCTAAGAGCTGGGAAAGTAGCATCTATAAATAAAATTTGTGAACGGCTGACATACGGTAGGTATAGTAATCGCTGTGCACCACTATCATAGAGAATACAGAAATCATTTAGATAAATATTAATACTAATAATAGAATGAGCCTATTTATATACGCTAGGTTAAGAACGGCTATTGTTACTGTAAGATCGAAACACCTCAGGGGAGTTTCCACATCTGGAGTTGTATGGGTCCCAAAATCTGCCCAGCCATGGCTCGCCGAAAGTACCAAAATAAGGAACCCAGGGCGAAGGACCAGTATAGGTCCTAGCAAGCGAGGCCAAAATATTTGATTTTCAAATAAATGGTTGGCTAAGACCAGCCATATAGGGATATCTATATGCATAGTCACTACGATATCGCGGGAAGGAATAATGCCGAGCCCAACAACCGATAAGTTGACTATCCTGGATTCTAGTATAAGACCGTTGTGCCTTTTGTTCGAATATATGCTTAGACATATTAATAAACGGACAACATTCCGCATTCTGCCTAGCATCAGCGCGCCCCATCGGGGCCCTATCGATGCCTGCGATCCAGGCGCCCCAGAAAGAATCAAGGAAGGCATGGAAATGCAGCAAGCCGCAAAGAAAATACCTACCTCCGCCCTCTCCTAGATGATAGAACAACGAACGTGGGAGAACGAGCAGCTCAGAAAGGAGCTGGCTTATCAACAAAGAAAACATGGTACTGTACAGTATAAGTATGTACCTTTTAGAGGAAGTCAAACTAGTCGAATCGCTTCAGAATGCCTTGACAAACTTCCAACAGTGCGAGGCGGAAATTGAAAATGAGAGTGTAGGGATAAGAAGTCAACGCTAGAACTCTCTATCTAGATAGCTGGCCGCCTTAAATTCTCATCAATCGCGGATGCTCTCTACCCATGTTCCGTGTTGGGGAAACTTATTGTTGAGAAAAGTCAGCGCTAGCCACTGTGGTCACGGCGGTGGCTGGGGCGAAAACTTGAGGTGTCCAGCTAAGGCATTCACGAGACGTTCACAGGGTCACCGATAGAGCATCTGGAACGGTGTTTGACTTGCAAGGCAGATTCAGGAACCGCCTTCCTGGCACAGGCCAAATGGCTATATAAACAGAAGGAACTCGCTGAAGGAGTAGATAGTAGATGGGAGCCATTTACGACCACTTTGACCTTGACACTTGTCTCCCCACCATTCAATGAACAAAAGGCTTTGTGGGGTCCAGTGCCGCCGCTTCCGGGAATCGGATCCCCAATCCATCCATTTCCCGGCTTGGCATTGTTGCCTAACAATACGTACAAGCCCATCATTTTCGTTCTGAACCCCGTAAGGATTTATACATGGCTCGCAACGAAGCCGGGGGTGCCCAACCGAACTGGACGGTCGATTTGACTAGACTGTGCACCTTATCCGTCATTGCGTTTAATGCAAGGACATCGTTAACCACTGAGGTTGAAAGCCCCGCCACAATACTCCCTCGAAGCGCCCAGATGCAAAAGTTCAAGTGCAATAACGGGATCCACTCAAAATGGGTCCAACGATAAAAAAAGAGTTCTGTCACATGCCCCAGACATACCCTTTGTTTCTAAAGTAAGCAGCGGCGAAAGGTAAGATGAATGTCGAATATTTGCCATGATCAGCTATGTGCATTGTTATGAAAATCAGGGAGGACCCATGCAGAAACCTCAACACCTAGCTGGCGCCGATCTTACTCTGACTAACCAGTTCTTCAGTTATGCCTACGCTTCCTAGCCATCGGTGAACGTGGCTATAGACACCGAGTCTAAACCCACTGGCGTTAGCGAAGTTCCTACGAGCCCCCAGTTACAGGGGAATTGAAGTTAATTATGGAAATTAGTCCGGAACGTCTTTCTCAGCCCAAGAGATACCCTGAACCTGAATAGCCGTAGTGGGAACCAAACCACTAAAACGACGATCATCGTCAGGGGGTCAAACTCTATTGTTTTCTCCGAGCCTCCTAAGTATTTGTGAATTTATGAGTAGTATACGTGCTTAAGAAAACGGGCATTCCCCGTTAGTACCGGATCCTCTGGAAGATTTCTAAGAGCTCGAAAAGTCTAAAGTTTCGCTCTGGAGCCGGTTTCTTAGAAATGAATAGGAGTAAACGATTTAGCACCATATGGTAAGTAGAAAATAAAAAAGGAGACCGAAACTGAGAACTCTTCACTGATATAGGGATTTAGCCGATATAAAGCCACTGCCCTCTTTCGGGCCATTATACTATCCTCACATCCCAGGACACAGCAATGGCTAGACGATCGATAAAACTTCACAATAAGAAACTCAAAAGACGGCTAGAGGGGCTTAAGAGTAAATTATTTAAGTACGGCGAACTGGATGACATCGAGCTTGCTTTCGTCGTTCGTAACCGGGCTAAAGGATCCTTTTATTCGTACATATCGAACGAACAGGTGTTGTCGTGGCTAAGTATGGATCACATCGTGAGTTAAAACTTCTACTATATCTTCTTTACTGACTTTTAGGGAAGCTCACTCATCCCCGGTCCGTACATGAAGGTCCTTCGGAAATACGGAGCTCTATTCTAAAGAAACGCCCCGATTCTTCAATTATAGCTAAGCAGAAAAAGTCGACCGTCTCGGAACTCGACGGTGGTGAGAAGTCGATGTTAAACGAACAAGCACCGGACGTAATCCTGCCCGAGAGGCTTACCAGAAGACAACCATTTACTGTTCGAGAGCCGCCATCGTTTAATTTGAGTATATTGAGGAATAGGAAATGTTGGAAGGCTTAATGATGATGCCCATGATTATTTATTTTGTAACCCCGAACCGAAGTACTGTATCTAATGCGCAAGCTAGTAACTATACTAGGTTAATTTAATATATCTATTCACGGGAGGCGGTGATTCCTCCCTTATTGGGGAAAGCTGCCTAAGTATGTACTTCCATGAACAGTGTCTGTAATGCAAGTCGCCAGCGATCTCGGCTCGGCCGGTTAAAGAACTCTCTCCGGGCATTTTAAGAGTATTAACTGGATAGGTCGTGGCTTCCAAGTCGTACCCTCTATGATAATAGTGATGGATCTCAACGATTAAAGGCTGAGGATTGGAATCCTCTCGTCGGATACCCCGCGCTCGTATATATTGTGGTCTAGAGTATACTCCGGGTTCGGGGATCTGCTCTAGAGGTAAAGGGTGCCTTGTTTGATATCTTCGAGATCGAGGTTTACCACAGAGAGCGCATACGTATATTCTACTTTATGATTTAAGTATATTAACCGGAGGAGGATGAAGAGAAGATGGCCTCACTTTGGAGACAAAGACCCATCCTTGCTCCCACTTGATTTATCTTTGACCATATGTCATGAAATGTTGAAACATATATGCGTCCATCGAAGGTTCAACTCGCGGCCTGTGGCTGGGTCAGGATAAGCGACGATTGAGCGTAATTATGACGGTTGGATGCCTGTACAAGCAATACGAAGTTCACTTCAGCAGGTTAGAGGAAGGGAAGACAGCGATCCATATATTCTGTCAGTGTACGAGAGACCGGCGGCTGCAGCCAGCAGCAGGCATTACGAGGCTTGTGGATAACAGAAACCCTTACGCCTTGACAGTACGTATTTTATGTTCTTGCTTTTTCGTGCAGACAACACCTCCCGTCCTTCAGCCCACACTTGCTCACGGCGTGCACGGGCCACAACTACGTCGACGTAGTTGTGGCCCGTGCACTCCCAAGTTACCGATGTTTTGCCAAGGCATCACGTACACTACTATGCACGGCAAGACAACCACTTCTCTACTAGCAACCCACGCGAGACAGAAGCCAAAACAGAGACCAAATCAAATGTTTTAACAGCACTCCGCTGTCAATACCACGGAAGTTTCAAACTGTCATCCTTTCAACCATGTCGGATGTCGAGGTGAGAATACAAGGCATAGAAGAGATGCTCAAGAAGCTCGTGGTTGTTGTGGACGCGCGTGTGTCACGTGGCCGGCACCGGTCTGCCACATCACGCAAGCGAAGCCAGTCGCCCTGGAAGACGATCAGGTCCATAATTGATGAGCTGGTGAAAGATATCCAGTATGTCAAAGAAATGGTCGAAGGCTGGGATTTCAATACGGGTCACGACCGAAACCCGGGGGCTGATCACCGAACCGCCACTCCGGCAGCAATATTACAGATCTCAGATCCGCCGCCACATGAGAAGCAGCAACTTAGCCACAACTCTTCGAACACTGCGGAAGGCACTCAAAATGGTGGACCAATTTCTGCAGATCTCAGCGCGAAAACAAACCGTCTGGCGATTCCTGCGCCGCTGCTCAGTGAGTCGGACATGGACGAGAATCGCGTTCGATCAACTACCATTCCTGACCAGTTTCCCACTGCACCAACTACTGTATCGACCACTGTTCCCACTACTGTCGAAAGGTCAGAAGTCGAACAAAACACTGCAGTGGTCGTAACTATGCCACGCCCTTCGCGGCACCCTGTCTCGACAATTTCTCAGTCTGCCATTTCCGCAAAGAGCGTATCTCAAGTTCCTCGAAATCCGGACATCACCATCCCTTATCGAGAGGAGTACGGCGTCGTCGTTCTAATGCCCTTGAACAAGGATCAGTGTCGCGATACACCTTTTCTTCTCTCGCAGGCCGAGGCACTAGGTGCGCGGGAAACTGGAATATTCAAGTACATAATACCAGAGGATTTTGATCTCAACAGGCACACTGTCCGCAGCGTTGCTACACGCGTGTCCAGATTCACGTCTCGCATCGATCCGGAAGGCGTTTTTTGTATTTCACGGACCGAGGATCTAGAGACGCTCGATATTAGCGATACCAGTTTCATTTCCACTGAACCAGACGAATTAGCTGAAATGTTGGAGGGCCGTCTTGCCGATCCCGCAGCCATAAGCAAGATGCGATACTGTACAGATATTCCGGCCTGGACTGCCGAAGATCGACAACGGCTGGGCTTACCTACGGAATCCCCAATCTGGCCTCTAAAGAACAATCTATTAGATCGCACTAAGTATAAAGTCGACGGGCTCCATCGGCCGTACGGATATTTATCGGGCAAGGATGGGTCGCTCTTCACCATACACCGCGAGGACGCAAACTTAATATCGTTAAACGCTCTATACAGTGGAAGAGAGAAACCGTGGTGTGCCGTGGCTCGGAAAGATAGCTACCTCATCGAAAATGAAGTGAAAGGCGGGAAATGTGCACAGAAGGTACGACACGGTTCTCGCTGGTTTCCGCGATCGAAGCTTAAAGCCATGGGTGCTTCCTTTGTCACATTTGTCCAACGCCCGCGGGAGGTGGTCGTGGTGTGGGGGGATATTTACCACCAAGGCGGTACTGTTGGTCCCGCCACTGCCGAAGCTGTGAACTATGGCGGGCCTAACTGGAGCATCGAGGGCTACTCCGAGTGCAGTTGTACTTGCCCCGGATATCCTATTCCTAATGCGCTCTTGGAGTTACGTGCCCCGAATGAACCACAGCGTGAGCAAGACGACGAAGTTTCACAGGGAGCTCACGACTCGGTCCAGACTCAAGGACGCGAGCGGCTAGCTAGAGACCGTCCACCAGCGCGGACCCGGGATGGTAAAGCGACAGAGACAGAACTTAGGATGAACCAGCAGGAGACCAGACCCCCCAAAAGGCGCAGAGACGTGCCGACCCCACAGCAGTCCAGGAAAATGACCATGATTCGGACCACCCTCAGTTCAGCTGATACGATGGGGACTGAAACCGAGATCTGCAATGATCTAGTCTCACGGATGGTGGCGGCCATTCGCAGTAGAGACGTAATCAAGCAGTTCTTTGACATTGTCCAGGGTCGTCGGGACCTCGAACCTACAGCGTTACAAATAAATTTCATCACAAGCCCGTCTAAAAGACCACTTCGCCAAGATCCGGCCCAAATGCTCGAGAACGATCTGAAGATCATCAGCACGCTTTCACGCAAAACTGCCTTTCATGACTTTCTTACTCGTTTGTTCCAAGTCCGTCTTGCCGATCATGTCAACGAAATTAATCAAGGCCGTCTTAGGAGTGAGGCAGCCGTCATTGCAGGAATCCTGAAGCGCACGGGGATGTCGAAACGCCAGTACCTATATCATCGAGATAGGGGCGCGAAGTGGCGGGAATACTGTAAGGCGTTTCCAGGTATCCTTTGTTTCATCCCTTTTCAAACTCAAAGATTTGGCTTTTCTTCGACATCTTGGCTCGACCTTGACGAAGGAGATTTTGTCTCCTTACGTTCTCATCTGGAAAACGACTATACATCCGCTCTCTGCATCGCTGGGAGAGCATTTGAACAGTCACTGGACCCCGCGGCAGACGATGTCGACTTCATCTGGGAAAGTCTGGATGTATCGCTGGACAAAATCTCGGATGGAGAGTTGGTCTCCATTCTGGGACTCTTCCCGGCAAAGGACGAAAACATATATGATCCTGATGCGTACCCGGAATGGCCTAGACCAGAAGAATGGCCCGACGATTCACCGTGGCCGGTTGACCCGACGTCCCTGCCTCCTTCTGGGGGGCTTCAATGCAAGTTGTGTCATCAGAGCAATTGCCCTTGTGAACTGTGTCATGAGAAAAATTGCTGTTGCGCCGCTATTCGTCACGAGACACAGCCTCGTATTCGGAAATATAAGGGCAAATATGAAGGCAAGGACCGAGGTCTGCAAGCCGTCGCGAGAGAAGCGGGCCAAATCGCGTATTCGGAGAGCGACATTATCGCCTTCATTACGGGGGTATTAGCGCCTCCCGATACGTACCACAACGGTCAATGTATACAGGTGGACCGAAGCGATATCCTCGGCGAGCCCACAGTCGCCCAGATTAACTGTACTGAATTCGGCAACATCTCTCGACTTGTCAATCATAGCTGTGACCCATCGGCCCGCTTCAAGGGCATGAGGGTATCAGGGAAGTTTAGGATTGCAATCGTCGCTGAACGAAATGTCTATGATGGGGAAGAGATCACTGTCCACTACAGCAAAAAGTATTGGGGAAGGGAAAAATGTCGATGTCCTGTATGCCGATTAGCCCGGCCACTCTAGGCGCTATGTGCTACATATCGGCCAAAGCCAAGAACATTCTGGCGTCGGCCCAATCGTGACCAGTCAATCCTCCGATCAGTGCCTCGCCCCATTGTATCGCTGCCTAGGTCTCCGTCCTCGGAATAAGCAGCAGGCGCCTGCGTCATCTTGAGTCTCTGTTGGTGGCCTTTCGACTTGTTTTTCGTTGAGGATGTCCTGGCGGGCTCAAGTTGCGGGCCTTCTTTGACCTGTTCTCCGAATCGCTCGATGATTCGCTGGGGTCCTCAGTATATTTACCCATAGCGTTCGTTTCGACACATGCACGCAAGCCTTCTACAAGTTCCATTATCATTCGCTCAGGCTCCAGCACGGCGTCCCACCCTCCAATGGGGAGACCATTCGAGAGGCGGGTGAAATTCCAGACAACCCTGATACCGCAGCTCCATCCATCTGTCTGCTGTGGGGTAGGCTATTCATCATATAAACATCAGTCTATTAACGAGGGAAAAAGTTTTAGGGCCATGGAGCTTACTGCTTCGCTGTACGCATATCCCAAATCTGCGAACTCTTCCTACCATCGTGTCAGGAATGCTCTCGTCATCACCTTTAGGAAAGGTCTTACCTCCACTAGCTGAGCGACCCTTGTCAGCGTAAACCTGCCCTCCGTGATCGTTTGGTCTGCCATTGAATCGTAATGACGGATCACTTTCTCCCTGTCGTTGACCTCGAGCAGCGTGAAGTGATTGTTGTTGTGGTTTAATGGGCAGAAGTACACCGGATGAATGGTATCTCCAAAGATATCTCTCGCCTGTTTGCGAAGTCGGTCTATCCTCCGGGCCCAAGCGGCAAGTGGCTTTTCAATAGGTTTTGTAGTTCTGGTCTTCCCGACCTCGTCCAGTGGGACACTATAGCCATGTTTCACAAAACTAGGCTTATCCGATATATTCATAGCGAGGTTAATGATGTCGTCATTCAGCCATCTTCCGTTCCGAAGCTTCTCGAATATGTCACAGGATACTGGTATCTTATTGACCGTCACGGCGTCGATGTCTTCGAATTTGCGCTTTCCTAGGACCCTGCTGCTGACGTCTCTGATCAGCCCGCGAACCGCCGTATCTAACGAACCTTTCGGCATCGGATCCTGCAGCGAAACCAACGTCCTTAGTTTATGTTGTCTAGAGGGGTTCTTATAACTTACCGAATCCAAAGCAAAGGTTACGCGAAGCTCCTGGAGCTCTTGCTGTGATACGAGTTTCTCCTGGCATAGTGCATCATATATGGCGTGGAGGTTAGGTTGCCCTTTATTGACCAACAGCTCCAGCTGTGGACCGAGGATTTGGAGGAGTTTCATTCTTCTTGGGTCCGCCTGAACGCTCCTAATGAATATATCGAGGAGTTCTTCATTCATCTTGGTATACTCCCTGGACACGGGTGGTTAGATCGGACAAAGTATTTCGGCAGGACGAGACTTGCCAGATCTTTGGGCTGAAAAGGATTCCAAGACTGAGCGCTTTGACGAGTTTCGTCAATTTTTGACCTCGGCTGAGTTGCACGCTTATCCGCTTCCTATGACTTCGCCGATGAGCTTCGGTGATATCAGTGTCGCCATCAGAGTAAAGATCGGCCGCGTCCGACTCTTGCTCTACAGCCACCCTGCCGACTCCACCGACCCATCTCCCTCGTGGTACAGTTTCCCGTCGCATGCTCTGCATCGTGTTTAGCACATGCGTAGCTGCGCCTTTGCGGTCCACAAGCTTTTTCTTCTTCGTTCGAATCGTGGTCATCGCAAACTCGACCTGTCTGTCGTACCATTCCCAGGCCCCAATGTACTCGATCATATTGAGTATCGTGACCTTCTGGTTTTGTGTGGACCCTATCTCGAGTATGCGCACCCACATCGATCCATCAGTCCATTGGTCGAAGTTAAATGCGTCGATTGTCTGCTGGTTGTCGTTCTGGTGTGTTTGCAGGATTCGTGAATGGACCCCTGGAGGAACTGCTTCCGGGTGCTTGCTGAACTGGTGAAGGACCCGCACCGCCTCGATGACCAAGTCTATCCAGGAGATTGCCTCCGGCGAGGACGATCCTAATATCGACCCAGGAGATGATGAAATACTTTTGAGTGATGTCGGTATTGTCTCTCTAACAATCTCTTCCGTTGGGGGGGGGGTCGGCGCACCCTCTGTTGGCTTCGGTGGGGTCACTACCGCTGGGTTGGCCTTTGTCGGAGGTGTCGACGGTCGGGGTAAGACACCAGATTGCGCGTTCTCAACTCTGTTGCATGACGTGGCTTCTGACGTCTCAATACTCTCCTTCATATCCTTACTTGGTTCAGTTACCGTTCCTCGGCGGTCCGCAGTATCCACTTCGTCTGGAACAGAGCAATCCTGGGTGATCCGTTGTTGCTGATCCGGGTGCGACAATGTCTTAAGTTGAGCTGCATTGACACTCTCAGTCGATGTCTCTGGGTCGACTCCCGCGTTCTGATCTTGCAAGACGAGGTCATTTGCATCGAGAACCGATGATTGGGCACCATGGGCGGTAGAATTCCCGACCGACACGTTAGCTCGGATCGCACTGTTTTCCGGCAGGCTAGAATCGCCCGTAGAACTAGGTTCTTTCTTTGTGGCCTTGGCCGACCTGGGTGGTCTGTAGGACAGGTCCTTGCGCGACACGGGCTTGCGAGCCCCGCGTTTCGCGGCGTGGTGGGTATTCCTTTGTACTGCGTCTTGTTCTTGCTGAAGAGAGCTGTTAATACTGCTCCTCGCCTCCTGAATTGCCGTTGCCACTGCTTGCGCGGTTTCAGGAGCTGCCTCGCATAGTTGTCGAATTATGACACGGAACTACCGCGGATCGTCGTCAACGCCCTTTGCTAACATCAACTAGGACCAATGCACGTACCTCTTGCAGATTTTGGATATCAGTCTTCGTGTCCGAAGTAATCAAATTGACAAGCCTTCGAAACAGCGAGAGCGCTTCCAGTTGAGTGCTTGTCAATTGACAGTCCCCAGGTTCGTGCTTGGAGCTGGAGCCTGGGTTGTTAGATTCCATCCTCAGCCGTGCAGATGGGATGAAAAGGCGACTCGTCAACAAATGTAAACTGATCGGGAGTTTTCCTGACGGAGAAGAGTGCAGATGCGACCAAAAGCCTGGAGAGCAGACTGAGAATTTAATACGACTGTGTGATTTCGTTTCGGCATCCTAGGATACCGAAGCGCCCTTGTTTGAAAATCGGCCTTAAAGGACCCCAAATCTGAATAGGCTAGGGAGAAACTTATGAAGGCACGACTTCTCCGCCATTCAGGTGTTTTCAATTCGCAAGGACAGGGGCTCCGAAGGAGCGGTCATGCGATTGCCATGGTTGTCCTACAGAGGGAAACCCCGGTGAGAGGGACGCCTGGCATTTCCTCAGCCCGGATTTGACGTCTCCGTTAGTCCCATCTGCCGTTATTCCTGGAAAACCTGGCACCCTGGAGCCATGATTTGCTGTTAACGGACCCAGATGCTGACATTGGTTTCTTGTCCCAGTATCAGCCCGTCGCAGAACTGCCGGCCCGGCAAGGCAGAATCCAGATTGAGACACTCGAACAGGGCTCCAGGGGCTTGCATCTCTTGAGAATGCCCGGATGGCCTCGAACCTTGCAAGGATCCAACGGTCAAAGATTCGGGAGGTAGAAATCCCGCACATGATAGGGACGCCTCAACTGCACTCGTAATTGGTGTCCCACAATCTCCCCTGCCCAAAGTGCCTCGTTAGGTCCGACCCTCCTATCGGCGCTGCCCTTGAGCCTAGCCGCTTTGCAATGACCAAATCTACAGGGTCGATTAGAGAAGACGAGAGCGATGGCTGTGTCATCCTTCACCCAGAATACCAATGCAACGATAGCACAGTGGAAAACATGGAATTGCGTGGTCGGGACTCCATTGTCTCTTCCATACTCGCAAGGGCTTCATACACCAGCATTGCCGCCAGCATCCGATGACAATCAAAAAGAAGTATAGGCTGCAACATGGATTCGGACGGGTCCTCTGGCTAAGTTCTTTTACCTTCTGCAAAACGGTAAAGCCTACCAGATCTCACCAGTCGTCCGGCGAACTCTCGGAGATAGCTGCCGTCTGTAATATGGCTGGCAGCTACGGGTGTCCCGCACAGTCCCATATCCGAGAGAAGTCAGTGCTATCTCTGGATTTGGCTCATCTAGCCTCCAGGACAATGACTTTGTCGTTTCACAGAGGGACGGCCACCCCGGCAATGATGGCCCTTGCGGTAGTTCGCCTTGGGGCCAGGCTGACAGATGGAGTTGGACAATCATCTCCTCCACCATTGCTTAATGAGGATTGATCGATGGCCATGCGGAACATGAGCCCCATGTACGAAAGTTTTGGCAAATTCAGAATCGCAAATGCCCAACTCTTACTTCTGAGAGCCAGTTCGACTCGAAAACCAAAAGGGAAATCGTTCGAAAGATCCATTTGATCTTCCTAAAGCTGGCATTCGATGGGAAGTGCGGAGTTGGTGCTAGCGTACAATAACGGGCAAAGCCTGCATTGAACGGCAGGCTCCAAGCACATCGACCGCCCACCATGACAGACCATGTCCTCGGAGTACCCAAATCCCCGACCAGGATCGATGGCAAAGCAGGCACTGGCATGGCAAGGATGTTTCGGAGGATGCTGACCACACTCGACTAGGTCCTGCACTGCCTCCTGTTCTCACCCTTGCTCTGGACGGTGAAGTTAATCCCAGGCATTGCGCTTGCCAGAGGGCATCGACGAGTATAAAACTCGTCGTCCACGCTTGTCTTCGTCTGTCTGCTCTTCATTCTCGTTTCACTCCTTGTCCCCACTACAACATTATACCGCATCATCGTTTCTCCTGGCTATGGCCTTCACGCGTCGCCTCGGGAACTCGCGACAACTCCGTTCAGGTCGGATTCTCAGATCGCCTCCTTTCCCAACATCAGTCTCAAAGCGGGGGAGCAGCAGCAAACAGCCCGCCCAGTCCCAGAAACCACGATCGCTCAGAAGAGTCCAATCTGACAACCGCTGTGTCAGCGAAGCAAGTTGGTAACTCGTTCTATGCACAGAGCCGGCAATACTAACAGAAAGAAAGGTGGCCGCGAATTTCACGACACTGGGCCTGATTTTGAGCCAGATCCTTCGGTGACGAGAGCTTCGTTGCCGTCATCAGCAACGTGTGACCAGTTTGCAATTGACGCAGATGCTGCCAGCCTGACTTTCAACCCCTTAGGAGAGAGAGACATAGACGCAGCTATCAACGCACCAGAGGATCTACCCATCAGCCTCGAAGATGCAGCACTACCTTCTGATGATACTGCAGCACTCCCTGACGATACTGAAGTACTCCCTGACGATGCTGGGATATTCCATGATGATACTGGACTACCTTCTGACGAATTCTGGCATCATGACGCCGTCTACGACCGAAGATTCTGTTTTGAGCATGGTGAGACCGAGTATCTTCTTGGCACTCCTGATAGGTGGATGCATCCTGATGACTTCGACACCCCGAATGCTGAGTCCAAGTTGAAGGCCCTGTTTGACAAGTCGAAGGACACGCTTCCAGACTTTGACCCACATTCACGACGCTGTCAGGCAGAGTGCTGGAGCAGTCTATATTCCCAGGTGTATGCCGTTGTGGATATACCTGAAACCGAGAACAGTAGTCTATATTTAGTACGATGGAAGGCCTGTTGGACTCTTGAGAGCAACATCAACGATAAAGGTTGGCTTGCGCCGTCGCTGAAAGAAGCCCAGAAGAATCGGGGCTGTCGACGGAGCAAGCGGCTGGAGAACAGCTTTGAGAAGACCGAGGAAAACTATCACAAGATCATGTTGGTCGTACGTCTTGATTGATGCTGGGAATCAGAAAAACATGTGCTGGTATTATAGTACTGGTTTAGGGGCGAGCTGGTATACGTTGTACAGGAAGATTGAGATTATTATAGCATCGGGAGGATAGAGATGAGAAACTAAGGCTTATCTAGCATCATTTATCTATCGTGCGTTTGCGGGACAATTATCGACGGATATTCTGACGCGGGAGAAGGGGAGAATAGTGAAGGCTGCGAGATTGAATCAAATTACGATCGTACATAAGATTCTAGGGCAAGGTTGTTGAAGCCCACCGTCCTAGCGAATTCTTGGATTGGCTTTCAGTTCGTCATCAAGGCCAAACCATCTCCAGTTCCGGGACCTCATTAGTCTCTGCCGAATCGATCGGCGACAAAAGTCCATTCTACGAGCAACGCACCTGTCGACAACTTGGGGAACAAAAGAAAAGTGAGAGAGTTGGGTGCAGGGGCAATTGGCACTCGAAGTACCAGTTGTACATTTCGTCACGCAAGGCATTTCACCACGCCGGGATGTCGATTACATAACTTTCACTGATAAAATCCGTTTCGAACAGGTAGGACAAGTTGGAACCTGATAGCTGCCGCCCGCTTGTGGATTGTGGTCTTTCCAAGGCCCAGAATTGTGCCCAAGGGGTCCCGCACAAATCTGCGTAGGGCCTCTGCTAGTCAGCGCATTCTTGATCAATAACCTACCAGACCCAATTGAAGGACGTAAAATAATGGAACTTTTCGTTACATTCAAGGTCGTCGTCGTGGAGTGGGCCGAGAACTAGGCCCCTGACTATACAGCCTCGTTACTAGATCACGTGTCACAAAATTATCATCTTTGTGGGTCTCAGCAAGTCTCCGGAGGCTCCCGATACATTTCCCGATGTAATTACCTTGGAATGGGAGCGTTTAGCATGATCACTGATCGATAATATTATAAAGGAAATGGATTCGAGAATCTATACTAAGACGCTATCAATAGGTACAAAATTGGTATTATAAGATAGATAAGATAGATAAGATAGACAGCTATCCAATGAGGCTAATATTATGATTTTCGAATGAAGGTGGGCTGCAATAACAATATAATTTCTATGAAAGAGGTCATGTTTTATTGGGGGCAGACAAAGTGCTAATAATGTCCGGGGCGGTAGTTTTGGTCTTAAGAGGCAGTTTTCAGGACCCTTCCATAGCAACAGAAAAACCCATATGTTGGTAGGACCAGAAATGGGGAAATTGGGACCAAATTCACTATTTGCATTTTTGGACGGCCTCGGAGCGTGCTAGAATTAGATTTGTAGGTGGCAAATCCCCCGAATGAAAGTGGCCCTTAAATGAGCCCTCGCTTCTACGTTATTTTGTATAGAGGTTCGGCTGTCTAATTGGAAGGCAAATTGTCTATGTTTTACTATTCATGAAAAGATGGATCATCTTTCAGGATTAACGAAGGACGAAATCGCATTCCACTCATACTTGTGGGGTCAGCACGATACAGCTGGGAAAGTCAGACTGTATACACAGCCTCCAAAGTTCCGAGGACTCTTTGCGAGCTTACCAGGCGATCACTCTTTTCTCTTTGAGAATATCAATCTCACACTATGGCCTGAGCTTGTTAGCTTTGATTATAGTACCCTAAGTCGCAGCGATAGAGAGGCAGATCTACTTACAACAAATTCTTCAAACTTTGTCACCTGAAAACGCAATTAAAGCATTTCGGTTAATGCAACAAATTTCTACGCGCCTCGCAATTATAAAGCGACTAACGCCCGAATCCAAGAATCTTGTTACGAAAACGCTTACGGAGGCTGAAATTAGGAACATGAAGGAAGCTCGCGATAATCCGAAGGATGAGAACTTCTTCATTGCTACGAAAGAATTTATCGAAACTTTACCACCTTCAGCACGGGAATGCTTTGACAAAGAGTGCGTCGCAATGCGGTTCCACGGATCCAAAAATTTCAGGGACTACAACCCTTTCGTGGTAACACGCTGTTTCAAGCACTCATTCCACCTTGCTTGCCCAAAGAGTCACGATTGCGTTTGAAATCGGTTTGTTCCTATGGAGCTATGAGGGATCATCTCGTAAACTGAAATATTCTCGTACGATGCAATAAGAACCCGGTCGTTCATGTTTAACTTAAGCAGTTACGTTATTACTGTTGATTTACTTATATAATCTGGAGTTCCCTATTTTAGGCCCTCTGGTAACATATGCCGATAGGGACTCTCACTCTCTTCACAGTATCACGGGACCACGCGTCAAGGGAACCTAGATAATCTCGCGATGACTTAATTGCACCTCACGCATAGTATTCTACGTTGACTCGAATTCTGGTCTCCATGACAGGATGTGAGCGTTCCCGAAACCGATGCCATCCCCAGCTACTTCCTATAATGAAATAGCTCTGAGGATGGTACCTATCCTAGGAACCCTACATCCTATTAGCAATTATCTCTGAGGATGGTGCCTATCCTATGAACCCCACCTCCTATTAGCAAGTAGAGACCATACGCAGAGTTAGTGGGAGTCTTTCGGGCCCTCCTGGCCCAATTCTGGGACCTAGAAGGGACCACAATTCGTACCTGGCGGGAAAACAATTGGAGCGACCACTACCAGCACCCAGTTCGTCCTCTCTGTCTTCAAATCACCCTCTCGCAACTTTCTTCAGACCTCCCTTCAACATCCCATACCTAGGTTCAATATGCATTACGACACCGTTACCACGATACTCCTTACCATCACTCCAGCATTCTCCCTAGGCATACCTGCTCTTATCACCCGCGAGATTCCGGTCGACACAGTCGGCAATGCGCAGCTCTTTTGGGCCGGAGATACATCCCTGGTATCTCAGTTCTTGTCCATGGCGCCTTCGCTCAGTGGTCAAGATTTGGCTAACGCAGCGGCATCAGCTCTAACTTCCGAGGGTGATGAGCTCACCCAAAAAGGCGTCCTTGACGCAGTATTTCGAACCTTGGGGAGCGGGGAAGCAGGTGGTGCACTGACAGATATTACTGCCGCAAACACAACCCTGGTTGAACAAGGAACATTCCAATTTGTTGTTAATGGGTTGAACGATCTCGTGATCAATGGGGCGGATTTTTCTCCTGACCAAGTGCTTTCCTCCGTTACCATGATCAACACTGTGCGATGCAACAGCGTCCTGCCTGCCATTGATATATACTTAGGGTCGGCAGCCGTATTATCTGGGAGGCCGTTCCCTAACGTTGCCGTCAGACCGGATAACTGCCCCTGAAGATGCTCCCGATGTCCAAGAGGCTCCGAGAGAAAGTGAATGGACAACCATTAGCTACTTTTTTATTTTAAGCGAACTCCTGTTCTTTTGGCGGTACTTAGTTTTTAGATTTTACTTTTCCGGTTTTCGCACTCTAAAGGTAGAGGATACTGGCCTCAGTTATTCATCGATACTTTGTCTTGAATCTTTTGCCAATTTGTACTTGAGCCAGGTTTAAGAGCTTGCTATTATATGGGCATTAGGTCATTAATACGACACTTGGGAACTGGCAAAGTCTGGCGAATTGTTTGGTTTTATGTAGATAATCATATAGCAAAACCCCGTTAACCCATACAGTTAATATCCTCTCCAAACCACACTGGACTCCTAGTCACCGTAGTTATGAAGGATGTTTAGATAGGAGGGATTAGTAAACAGCGTTAATGATTCTGCTTGATGTAATTCCGAGCAGTATCGTAAAGCTGTCAGTGATTTTATGTGAACCATAAACGGGCAAACCCTCGCACCAAAGCAGTGGTGAGAGCTATGACTCGCCCCCTTGTCGGTGGATCACGTGCTTCGAAGCATATTATGCAATAACTGTAGGCTCTTTTTCTGGGAACTCTGGTGTTGACAGCAGAACGCCACTGTGGCATCAACCGAGGCCTCTCTGTAACAACCTCGGTGCCACCGTTGGTCGGTAACGAGGTCTGGACAGAGATGGACAGGTCTAGACCTGTTCAGCAGACGGCTTATTGCCACAGTGAAAATAGTATATAGATAGGCAGAGTCTCTCTGAGGAGCAAGAGGACAGAACACAATCAAGCACATAGATCCACTCTCATTCTGTGTATCACATCTGGCCCTTAAGTGGCCCCCTTTTCTGTACCTGCATAGCCCAATTCTGGGCACTTTGGCATAATAGCGGCCTTTGAGACCCTTTTTGCTATTTGCGGACAAATTTCATGGCTTCCTCGTGGCTGTACAGTATACAGTCCTTTGTCATTCTCACACGAAGTAACTTCCAAGCTTCTACCTAGCTTGTTACGTCTCCATCGACTGACAACCATATCACAACACAGCTGAATTTTTCTAAGTCATAATATTACGTGTGATACCTATATACCACCTCTCCGCTATGTTATGCCTCTTAATAAGATTATGGCCATGGCTTAGAAGTACTTTCAACCGAAAAGACTTCACCTACGATGCGGCCGGTTTAGGTCAGGGCAAGTACAGAAGAGAGTGGCAAGGAGGTGACCCAAGGAATAAATATCAAAGTCTAAGACAGAAGGGAGGGAGGCCTTGGAAATGATCAGATTGATACTCTACAAAATACTAGTTCTAGATTGTAAGCTTGTATTTTTTTTTAATCATAATCAATGGTTGCCCCCAAAGCACCAGGGCGACAGGAAGGTTAAGTCTATTGTGAGGCGTAGTATTCGGTGCGACATGGCTGTGATGATGCTATTGAGCCTCGAGAAGCCCTAAAATACTTTTGATCGGCCTTATTAGGTAACTAATCAAAATAAATCACAACCGGGGCCCAGTTATTGTTACGATGTGCCACTAAGTTGGCCGCGCGTGCCTGCCTATATAATGGACTCAAGCCTGGCCACGATGGTGCTATCTAGGTAGCCAATCAGTGGCACAGAAGCAATGTTGGACCTTCTGCCCGAAGTAAGGCTTATAATTTATCGTTTTGTTCTGGTCCATGACAATCCTATACCCCTCACCAAATATTTCGCCCTGGACTGCTCGTTGCTTCGGACCTGCAGCCTCTTTAGAGACGAAGGTATCCCAATATTTTTTGGAGGGAACTGCTTTATCCTACGACCTACCACTTCTAACGTTGCAAAACGCTTATTCAACCGGTTTGCAGAATATAAAGATTCGATTCGGAACATGACCATAGATTTTCGGTTTGAAAGTCAGAGCCATATCGACCTGATCTGGAATCTTATGAGAGCGCAGCAAGAGTTAAAACCGACACTTAAAGCAGTCTTGCGGAAATTTCATTTTCTCCATGCGCTCTCTTTTCAATTGACGATCCCATCCACCTGCCCCCAACATCGGACTCTGATGGAAGAGGCGTTCTGTGCAAGTTTTAGAGCGGGATGTACAGAACTAACCCAGAAGATGGAGGAGCAATGTCGTATATTTGGGACTGTTGAGGCGCACTATTTGGATAATGAATCTCTCATAATAACACTCTACCCATCACAAACAAATTCTAACCATCTTAGAGACACAGTTACATATGATAATAGATGTCCCCTAAATCTGCTCTAGAGCAAGTTAGAATATATAATATCAAAATAAACCTTTATTTCTGAGGACCCTTTTTCTCGGTTCTGTTTTTGATATGGGTTACAAGAGGACCTAAAAACGCCCCGTACTAGCTGCTTTCGATTACGATCGGTTTAAGGAGGCTTTCGAATCCTTCAATGTAAGCTCGAGCGAATGTGAGATCTTCTATATTTCTCGAACCCCTCATAGACCTAAAATTTATGTTCCACCACAAACCATCCGCCTTTAAGACAGTTCTTTCCAAGCTCGACCGTTCAAATTTCAAACTTAGTCGCTAACCCTCTCCATCCAAGATGAGGACTTCCCACATATTCGTAATTGGCTTTACGGTTACGGCGTTCGGTCTTTCCGTGCTTTGTCTCCTTGCAGGCTCAAACAAATCATTTCTTCAGAATGCAGATTTCATGACAGGATGAGCACGTTGTCTCCCCATTCGTCCTGTCTGCTAAAATAATGTAGTTGAACATATCCCGAATCGGCCACACCAGCCTCTTTAATACTTCCGATGGTGATGGGGTAATCTTGGACAACCTTGCTAATGGCATCCAGGGGGACCTCAATGACCTTATCAGCGGTGTGGGTTCGGATATTGCTAATGCTCTAGATTTACCTGATTTCTTCCTAATATATCTCATGGGATATTGCAGAGGTATGTATAAGCCTAATGCAACAGCGTTGAGCCCGAAGAAGATTGTTGGCTGCTCTAACCACGCAGCATTATTCCACTTTAGACCGACAGAGATTATTAATTCTCATCTTCCAAATGTTATCACGCTAGAAGGCCTTCATTGGCCGACTGGAATCGAGGATATAGAGCGTGCTCTCAATGTTGCTAGCTCAGCGCATTTCGGCGTCCCGGAAAACCGTAAGGCCTCACTTAGTACGCAGCTCCCCAAACTTGACCTACCTCCCCATCTTTCCTGCTTACACACGAAAGGGCTGTCGTCAGTCATGTAAAGGATTGGCGATGGAGTAGATGTAGCTAGCTTGATCTTGGGTGACCACGGCGATTTCAAATGCTGTGAAGCCTAAGATCGTCTTCGGCGACACACATATAGTAACGAACAAAATAAGAAGGATAATAATTACCACAGTAACAGTCACTACAACGTCTGCTATCCCACCTCTGCTGAGGGGCTGAGCAGACCCAATGCGAGAGACTCTCTTCCTCTGCCCAGGATACAGTCTTGTTAATTATGACCCACACAGCCTCAAAATTCGCCCCCCACTCTGCAGTATCTGGCATGGCGGCACCAGCCCAAGTTCTACGCTTTTTTGGATGTTGCGGAATAATTGCAAGCAAGCTTTGAAATATAGGACGTTAATTCGCATATTCCTGCAGGAGAGAGACAAATACAATAATGTAATTCTATATCTTCATCTACGGCTAGCTATCATTAATACCAATTTAAGGGGGTCAGAGTAGGGCCTAAATTCGGGGCCAAAGCCTAAGTTAGTTGACCCAGTATTGGGTTAATTACTGCTTGGAGAAATAGTGGAGAGGGTTCCCAAAAACTGGGCACTCGAACTCGAAGGAGGGAAATATGGTAATGCACTCTAAGCGGCATTAGCCGGTGGTCGCGAGAAGGTATTGCAACTGCTCCTCGACCGGGGAGCGAATGTCAACGCTCAAAGAGGAGAATATGGTAATGCACTCCAAGCGGCATCAGCAGGTGGTCACGACAAGGTGGTGCAGACACTCCTCAAACGTGAAGCAGATATCAATGCTCAAGGAGGAAGGTATGGCAATGCGCTACAAGCGGCATTCGACACTAGTCATCAAAAAGTGCAACAGCTTTTATTTAAGAGAGGTGGCAACGTGGCTAATTAGGGTAGAAACTTTCAAGTCTTCTCCCGCACTTTGGCCAGATTCTCGTACGCAAGTGGGTGGATCTACCTCCGCTGGGACGATCATCTTGAGCGCTGGGCAGTCCGTCTCTAGTACTATAATTATATCAATAATAAAATACATATCAGAGAACGATGGGTTTCTTAACACAGCATCAGTTTCACCCTCGTTCCTTGCATCGGCATCTCCGACTTTTGTCCATTAAGCTGGCCAACAAGCTTTTGGAATGCCAAAAATCTCCGCCGTCGACCGCTCAAACGCAGCGTCGGCATTATAGCCGAAGGTCATGACACCGGCATCAGGGATCTGTTGGGGGAGGGAAAATCTCACCCAGAAGTTCTTCGATTTCGGGTGTGTCCAGGTGGTGATGGCGTCGCCGCCGAGGCTGTGGACGGCCACAATACTAAAGTAAGATTGTGGTCAACGAGAGATGATCCGAAAAAAGATAGACCGCAACGACCGGATCTCTAGGACAGTCTTACTCAACCGCAGGTGATGTCGCTGCATCTTGAGGAGCGTATAAGATAGATAGGGCCATGAGAAGCAGCGATCAATTCGTGAGGCTGTCTGCATGTTGACAGCAGAGCGCCACTGTGGCAAACCAATCAATCCACCAATGCTTCAACCGAGGCCTCTCTATAATAGCCTCGGTGCCACCGTTGATCAACAACAAGGTCTGGACAGATCTGGCCAGGTCCAGATCTATTCAGTGGATAGCTTCTTGCCACAGTGCAAATAGTACATAGACAGGCAGAGTCTCTTTGAAAAGCCAGAGGACAGAACACAATCAATCAGATGAATCCACTCTCATTCTGTATACAATACTGCACCATTAAGTACTCAGAAGTTAACAGGATTCACACCACAGCGAATGGTATGGTCGTCGAGCACTCGAAGGGAGATGGGTAGATAACAGATCTGTGCAGCACGAGGCTGCAGTAGCAGCAGCATCTTCACAGCCTCGAGCATTTCAGCCTTCAGCCGGTGGGCGCTTAGGCAGCTGGATGTAGAAAATGTGATCATGTTAGATATCACGTGTGGATTCCCGCTAAGGGTCAAGGCGGCAGGGGTGCTAGTCGAGTGGCGGTGGCTGATGTTGAAACTGTGGCTGTCATATTACCTGTCATTTCCACGCCGCCATCCACGGGTCGGTCTTCGGCTGTTTATTGATCCGGCTCGAAGTACCTGGCAGGGGATGCGCGAAGACGCAAAACAGCAACACAGACCGAGGACAGCAAGAATTAGCGGGTGATAATTCGTTATACGTTATATACAGCCTAATATTCGATATCTATCATCTCAGAAAGATAGAATAGCTAGAGTTGAGGCCTCTGTGCAGATGGCACGGTTTTCCGTCCCTCTTGAAGGGCCGGAGAAAACTGGTATGCGAAAGGTTAGGTGTAAGTATTTTATGGGAAGAATGTCAATTACGATAAAACAATGAGTCCGTAGCATCTGAGAGTATTCCACTGGATGACTAGGGTTATGGGTGGCGCACAGGACTGGATGAATGCGGGAAGTACCTGGTGTTCATTTCACCACGCGGGGCGTTTCACCACGCCGGGATGTCGATTATAAACAGGCAGAGTCTCTCTGAATAGCCAGGGGGACAGAACACAATCAAGCAGATAGATCCACAACTGTTCTGTGTGTAACAGTAGGGACTGAACTCAGGCCGCGAAAATCATGTCATCGTCGTCACGACTGGTATCATCCCCAAAACTAGTCCAGACTCCAAAGCCTGTCAACGGGCCCAGAATGGAGTCCTGGGAGGTCCAGAAATGAGGAACCTTTGCGTGGACCAGCTCGGCAAGCCCTTATTGAGGTCCATTTACGGAAGGTTAAGCGTCCGGGACCACCCAATAGTAGAAAGACCCGGAGTATACCCGAGTTTGTCGCACGACAAATTGCTTCATGACGCTCTGCTCTACGACAATTTACTCCATGACGTTCTGCTTCACGACGAGTTGCTTCACGACGAGTTGCTTCACGACGAGTTGCTTCACGACGAGTTGCTTCACGACGAGTTGCTTCACGACGAGTTGCTCCATGAGTTTTTGCTCCATAACGGTTTGCTCCATGAGTTTTTGCTACACGACGGTTTGCTCCATGAGTTTTTGCTACACGACGATTTGCTCCATGAGTTTTTAGTACACGACCATCTGCTTTACGACGATTTGCTCCATGAGTTTTTAGTACACGGCCATATACTCTACGACTGCTTTTTTGTATGAACATAGTAATTTTATTCTTATGCGGACTATGGACTCTTCTGAAATGTAATGTAATTCTCATAATTCTCCTTCCTCAGAGTTGAATTCTTTTAGCCATTGCAATCTCTTTTCAACTTTCGCATATAATACTGCATGCCTTTGACTGAATCTCTTGACGGTTTCAGAATAAGGGCTTTGGCACGTTTCTCGTAATATTTGGACAAATGGTTCTAATTCCGCTCCGGTATAGCCCGACGATTGGACATGTTGAGGTGTCTAGTCTCTTTAGAACTTGATCCTTACTTGGAAGGTTTACTTACCCATAACCATTCTCCTAACATCTCACGTGCAAGACAATATGCCACAGTAGCAGTAAAACTGGGTAAGCTGCTTACAAATCGTTCGTCTCTTAACGTTATTTCGAGGAGATAATGACCTAGGACAATTAAATTTGTATCTTCAATGTTGATTTTGTTAATCCTGTGTAGGAAGATACTCGGACCTGGCCAGTTAAGGTCATAGCCTAATCGTCGAAAGATATATGACTCGGCCCTAAGTACTGCTGGAGTCGGCTCAAGGTTAATAATTTCGATGATCTGCCGCGTTGAATGGTGAGGATAGTGATGTTCATATTTGACCGCTAAAACCAGTGAGGCTGTTGCGATGAGCGGCAGTTGGTTAGGCTCAACCTGCTCCAAGGACAAAAAGCGGTCCATGATATTAACTGTTAGGTATAAGACCTGATGGTTGAAGTTTAAGTAGTTCCAAACCACAATCAACCACTCTACTACTGTTGTTCGCATCCCCCAGTTAAGTTTGGGTTGTAGAGTCATATACTGTGGGTTCGGAACCATCTTGGTCTCTTTTTGTGTAAGATGTTCAAAATTTTCATCAGTATACTCGTCTTCTTCGGAGATAAGAGAACTTAGAGATGTCATTTTCTTCACGTTTCTTGCTCTGGTTGATTTAAACAGTATTAGACGGTAGGGGTTGTACAATCAGCCAGACTGAGTGGATAAATTATATACTTATATAGTATAAAAATAAATAGAATTATATTATGTAATGTTAAGGGGCTCTATTTCTAACCCTGCTTAAATGGGGAGACCCGCCATAGAATTAGGCCGTAAGACCCAGAAAACGGCACCCATGGTGTTGTATTCTGGGTCATTAAAGAGCTCTTGCGTTCCTGTTCTGTCTGTATCGGGTAAAGTATTAAAATCGGGGAACCCTTCACGTATACATAACATTAGAATCCGGGATGGTTTGTACTGGGCAAGGGCTGCTGCTGCAACACCCAGGCGGGCTGTTACAAAGACTGTTACGGAGACCATTACAGCCGAAGGTAGGAACTGGTTAGAGGAGACCTGAACTAGCCGGGAAGGACCTGAACTGGTCTGAAGGATTTCGCAGATCCAGTGCAACTTGGACCCGTGGAAGAGCCAAGTTCAGCGAAATCACGTGACGGCACAGTGTAATATGAATCTTCCCCTTGTGAAGTTCACGAGGCCTTTCTGGTCCGCTACTTGCACTGACGCCGATTATGAAAGGGCTATTGGCTTAAATATGCGACAACCCGGTCAAACGCTGAGCGATCTCTGAGAAAGGGAATTGAGATTTTGGAAGTTCCAGGCCGAAAAAGGCATCTCTCCCTTCGCGCCCCCTATTTTGGTCTCCCGTAATTCACTATTAAGACAACCAAGAAGGGGGGCAAGAATGCGTCCCTAGCACATCATTTAAGGGGCCCAGAAATTGTCCCTTTCGCACACAGTAAGAGAAACGCCAACTCTTTCAAAGAAGAAGTGCACCTGGCTGCACAGCCAGAAGCATAGCCTCCAGGATACACAGGAAGGGTCCCTTCATCTTCCCTGATACTATGACCAAAACCGCCCGGGATCAACCCAGGTGTCCTGTCTGTTATGCAGTTCGTTGGTTAGTGATTCGTTTGCCCTGACCTCTCCGAGTTCAAGCTCCGGATTTGGAGTCACAGTGCCTGCCCTCCCCAATTATCCTTAGGTCCCCATTATTAGTTCTAATTTCCCAAGTCCTAGTTCGAGACCTTTTCTAATTCTCTCGTAATGTGAGTGACTTTTCTTACGACTTTAACGATATAAACGTTATTAATGGCGTCTCGCTAGTTTCTATGTAATTGGCAGAAAGTCTGATAAGAGGGACTCTACAACTTAGCAACTCAATTTGGGGGAACTACGCGAGACCTAGGTGTGCACATTAATTTAACTTGAAGTCCGTGTTACGGAAGAGATAGAATATCCCAGTTCGTCCCCGCTACCCGCAGTGCACAAAATATATGAGGTCTCAGACATGGTGAGATCCTTTCCTTCGGGAGAAAGTCATGCTTAGTTTCAGTTAGTCGAATTTGCTGATCTTCTTTGAAGGTCTAGACTCACATTTTTCAAACCCTCCAGCGATTGATGTTGGGTGGCTCTGAGGAAATCTTTAATCCCCCAGCCTTCCTTCCATTTCCCAGGATTCTGCAGTCCCGCCGATTGAGGATCTAGTATATATGTTGTAGGCTCCATCAATTCCATCATGACAAAGCCAATAGTACGGATGTCATGTTGTCTGGTTTCTGCAGTAATAATTCGGTTTCGTGCAAAAGATTCTCCGATATTGGCTATGGCCATTAGTTGCGGTGGCGAAGAGCTGAACTTTGACTTACCAATCTTAACTGATCCGTCAAGGTTGAGCATTATCGTACCACAGCTAAGGTCACCGTGATAGTGGGAGAGATTGTCATGGATGTAAGAGAGACCTGCTACGAGCTATACTCTGGTAAGTAAAGACGAATTGATATGGGGACCGCCAGCACCTACCTCCTTGCAGATTGCCGCGATGTGGAAGTGCTTCAGAGGGCTTTTCAAAATACTGGTAACTTTGCGTAGTGATATGTCCATGGGCTCATAAATGATCGTTAGAAGATCACCATCAAAGTACATGTTAATAATGCTGACCACAGTGTCGCTCACGAACGGTCTTCCTAGCTGCGTCGAACTTGCATCAATACCTCTCAGTCTCTTGATCGCGACTATATTGGCCGATCTGTCATATTCACAAGCCATCGTGGCAGTGCCGGCCTGGTCAAGGTCCATGAATTCATGATAGTTCGTTCGAGGAGGGATGTGGACTTGATGCTCTCTTCTCTTTCTCTTGAAGACTGAAGCCTCGTTTGGATCATCATAGGGTGAGGCAGCTGTGGAAGGGCCAGCCTTCTCCGTTAGTAGTCGCTTTTGTGGAACCCCTGAGCCAAGTAAGGGATGGTCCCTGTTTTCTGAACTATCACCAGAGGCGTAATTTTCCAGAACGTCGACCTGTCCAGGCGCCGAAATGATTTCTTCTATAGCGGAGTCCGGAGTGCTTCCCGGAAAAATTGTGTCACGCCAACTTTTTGTAAATGCCATTTTAAGTGTATATTGCCACTAGAAGGTGTAGTACGCTGTAAATGCTGTTGTTTAGCTTTTCCTGCAAAAGCAAACTATTTAGCCCTTCATGTGTTCCCTTATTTGGACGGGGACGAAATCGATCACCTGGTTCCCGATTTTGGGTCCCCCCAACAGTCTGCAAGGATAGATCCTTCGAATGCCACCAGAGTACCAAGAGTCTTAAAAACCAGAGACCTCCAGACTTTGCACCAGCTCATGCAAAGAATTGGATGTTCTGAATCATGGAGACTCTGACAGCGAAAGACCTGCGGATATTCCGAGAAAAAAGCCGTGCATTCTGCGGATCGTTCAAGATACCACTAGCCAAACTTCAACATGAGCATCTTCCGGACAACCCGCGACAGCTTGACAAGAAGAACATCGCAAGGTTGGTTAACGTATTTCACAATGAAGGGTGTTTGCGGCGCCAGTCTGATAACTACGTGCCAGTACTAATGTCTCGGTCCGCTCTACCCAATGGACCTATGAGAACAGGAGACGACTTACAACTACTGGAACCAAGTAATACACTTGTATACTTGCACGGAAGACATCGCATTGAGGCCGCCCGTGAATTCTTCACCGGCAACGAAAGATGGTGGTCGGCTAACGTATATTCTGACGGTGAGGCTGGTCTGTGGATCTTGTTGTTCCTACACTAATGTATACAGATCTTAGTCTAGAAGCAAAGAACACTCTTCGTGAATATGACCCGAATAGCGCGAGATTCTACGACGGAGATATTCTCAGGCAGATTCGCATCTCAACTCTGCGTGACGATGAGGTGCAACGGAAGAAATGGCTTTCTAGGTTGACGGCCAGCAAGCAAGACTATGTCAGACGTTTAGAAGCCTTGCCTCAAGAATTCTTAGACAGCCTTGATGCACTGATTCCCTTCGCCGGGCTGTGGCCTGCGCTGAGAATTGGGACTTTCTCTCGTCTCTCAAACCTACATTGCCCCGAGGTCGGTGTTAATCCGTGCCATCGCCGAACGCACTAACGACGTCACAGGAGATCACACACTGCGTACGCCAGGTTGAGAAGACATGGGCCTTTATTGTCGGGGAAAGTGAAACTGACAGGCTTCTCATGGACCCCGGGACCGTTTATCATCTCCAAGGCCGCTGCCCAGGCCTCTCGTACGAGGACCGTGCCTTCATTCAAACACGAATGATTTCAGGAGAAATTTTTCCTGCGATTAAGGAGGAAAATCTTCGGTCACGGATCTTCGACCGAATCTGCTCAATGAAGCACATGATTGTGTCGACCTACACCTTTCTTGAAGATACCAAGTTCCTCGAGCCCGGAGCTAGGATATTGAAAAAATTGTTCCGGGGCAGGTGCAAAGGTTCCCTGCGTCAGCGATTTGCTTCTTTACACAATGGTGAGTCGAACATCAAAGTGCAGACAAGCGAATTTGCTTTCGAAGACCGGCAAGTATCATCAGCATCTGAGGCTTCTTGGATTGCATATCGTCAGCTTTGGCTCTTCGCTCTCCGCCGCTTTCCAGTCATGGACGGGCAAGCTCCACGGGTGGATGCTAGAAAGAAATCCACGTGGGAAGCAGGATCAGAACCTCAATGGTGGGTGGATCTGTCGCTACTCGCCGAAAAAAGCGGATATAGGCACATCCGCCAAATATTTCGTGACTACAAAGCAGCCGAAATCAGTTCTTTTGAGGGATGGATCCGACAACTCCGACCTTCAAACTATTATCAAGTTGATCAAGATTTAATTCAACGGAAGGCTAGACTGATGCAAAGCCTTCTCAGTGATATTCCGCGTCTCGAAACAATCACGACGGCTCCAGTCCTGACTTCAGATGATAATAACTGCAGACCAGACATATCAGACAGATGTGGCCGGCCGCGCACTTCCGTTTTATTAGATGATGAGGGAAACATGTTTTTTGACCATATCTATTCGACTTCGTACGATACTACTACTAAGCGATTCCTCACATCTTTTGCTATCACGCGTGACTGCTTTCGCAGCTTTTTCGGCGATAGGGAGGAGAATCCGACCTCACCTTCCGGTGCACCTCCTCCAAGTGAAGGTCATTCGGGAGATCAACAAGGGCGCGGGACACCGAATAACGCACATACCAACGCCCCTCTCAACGCGACAGCCTCTTCAGGCGCTCCTCCAAATTTAGGAAGTCAGGGTCCTCCTGGACCAGTTGGGCCTGCAGGGCCACCTGGTCCTTCAGGGCCTTCAGGGACTCAAGGCCCTGCTGGCCCTGCTGGCCCTCCTGGCCCTGCTGGCCCTGCTGGCCCTGCTGGCCCTGCTGGCCCTGCTGGCCCTGCTGGCCCTGCTGGCCCTGCTGGACCACCTGGTCCTTCTGGGCCTCCGGGAGTTCAAGGTCCTCCCGGCCCTGCCGGACCACTCGGGCCTTCGAGGCCTCCGGAAATTCAACGTCCCCCTAGACGTGCTAGACAAGAAAACCGAGGGCATTCGGTTGTTCCAAATAGGGGCAGTAGAATCCCGAAAAATAGGTCTATTTACGCTCTGGGCCAACCCGGTCCAGCCAAGTTACGAATCGAAAATGGAGGAAGTTCTGACGTTGCTTCGAATTTGGAAAACTCTCTTGTGCCCTATAACACCGAAAACTCTGTCATGCCCTACGATGCAGGAGGCGTAGCCCAAGAGCGAATCCAGATTGCGGACAAAGATATGGAAGATGTTGATGAGGCGGGTTCTGCTGCTTCCTCTCTATCATTCGACCACACCATCGAATACCTCCCAGACCATCAGCCATCAACGACTCCTTTCATAATACATGAACAGCATCGGGAGGAAGAAACGACGATATCTATCCAGGAGGCTAGGCGAATTCTTTTCCGAAAACGGGTGCGAACCACAAATCGGACATTCGCGGTTCTCGTTCCCACCGGTCAAGGCCGGTTCCGTGTTCATGAAGCCGATTCCACAAATATTACCTCGATGACAGAAGCTCTCCAGTTGCCGTCCGAAGCTTTATTTATCACCACAGATCGTGGGAAGCGGCTCAGGACAACTGCTGCTACTGACATTATTGAGGCAGCACGTTCACAGGACTTGAATACAGCGCTTGTGGTGTGGAATGGTAACCCTGCAGAACTTATCCGCCAATTAGAAGACCATAATGATTCCGAGGAAGAGTTACCTCACAAGATCGCCAAGCGCATTCATGTGGGGCAGGAAATTCTCAAATTCAACGCCAAACCTATTAACATTTCCATCTGGGACAACAATGCCTGGAAAATTATACAACAAAACGTCCAGTACGGCGATACTGAGACAAAGGTAAGACAATATCTGGAAAGGTTTAAAGGATATCAACCATTTGATTTCGAGGGCCGTCAGCTCTCAATTGAGGAATGTTTCAGCGGGGCTCAAAACGACCATCCCCCGACTGTTTACCTGGCGCTTCCTGCGGTAGCGAGCGCCTGTCTGCCCGACCTTTAAACCGCTCTCTCGATACGAGACTGAAGACCATATTATCCTTTTCCGGATGCACGCTGGATGTGCCGGCAAATAGGTAGCTGCTCTTAATATTTCAGCATTGATATTGCTTCCACCACATCTTGTATTCGCCCGGAAAATTGCTCCGGATTCAGCTGCGTCTTACAATCATCTGCCAAACCTTTCAGCTTATTTTCTTCGGTCGCCAGTTTTCCTAGTATCATTGTCTGGATTTCCAACACACATTCCTTTGCATCTAAGGCTTGTAAAAATTCCCAGTTTGACGGCGAACCTCTCTGAAGCTGGTCACGCTCCCTGGCTCTCTTCAGCTGATGCCGTTCCTTAGCTAGTTTGAGCTCCTCTACAGAACCTTGAAGATCCTTTGGGACGTTGAACTTCTTCCCTTGGAGTCCCTTTGACCCTTTCTGACCCCTACTTGCATTCACTGGGATTTTGAAAGGGAGTTTCGCGCAAATCTGCGATTCATGGGGTTGTCGTCCAGTAAATACCAACATTTTCGACTGACTTTTTAGGTAGAGATGGGTGCAAAGAATCTTCAGAGGTGCCTGCCAAACCCAGAGTGCTATCAGGAAGTGGGCTCTCGTGATTTTGAAGTTCCGGTTCCGGGCCCAAAAACGGGGCCCCTCCCTTCAAGGCCAAATTTTGGTCTCCTCTCGTTCACCCCCATGCGGGCACATTAGCTTAGAATGGGACCATCAGTCTTTAACAGCGAACAAAGACATCATGGAACTCTCACGTGGATCGTAACTCACCAGTTTACCTACGCAAGCCATGAGCAGCAGATCCAAGGATTCTTCGACACCCGAACTACACCCACAAAGTGAGGCGTGTAGGACTTACCAGGCACCTACCATGCAAACGCCGTATATGGTAATGTCGCTCCAGGCCATCGAAGCTCCGAAACGGGATAACCTTCTTGCTGCAGTTTTCTCCTGGATCACCCTTGCAGGCTTCATTTTTCTCCCTGGTACGTTTACTTCCTTGAAAAATTCTGACACCCTGGGTGAGAGCAAGAGTGGCCAAGCAGTGCAAGGCGCCGTCCAGAATATACCACTCCTGCCCCTGGCTGGTGTTTGTTATCTCGTGGGAGTCATTGGCTCTTACTGTCTGTGGCGGAGATGGCGTCGAAATTATATCTGGCTAGTGGGGCGGATATTCTTGTAAGTGTACCCACAGCCACGCAGAGCTAAACTTAATGTTATCACAGACCAGGGGTTTCCCATTCAGTTGTCGGCCTGGCCACAATGCTCATCAATGTTTATACAGCTCAGGATGGGTACTGGTCAGTGACGGCTAAAGTTAACATCATCATCATTGCGTTGTACCTTGGGGCCACATCCGCCCTGACTCTACTATACAACAACTGGCTTCTTGAGAAGATAAAAACGCCCCACGACAAGGAGCTGGCGAAGCGGCTTCCACGGTAGGGTCACATTAGTCCCACCGACGTGACTTCTTTACTTAGAGTAATTTTGAACCGATCGGTAGTACGGCGCAGGAGAAGTTGCTCACTGTGCGAAAGCTGGATGATGGAAAGTGAGAGGGTGTAATGCTCCCCATGGGGATCGGTCTATTGACGAGCAGGATCACGTCGTGGTTATCTGGTTTCAGGCCAGTTGGTATCTTATGGAGAGACGGCGCGGACTAACTTTAAGCCGTTGACGCCATCTGGTCGTTAGTTTTGCTTCTTTGTTTCCTTCTAATTGTTTCCTCCACAGGCATTGTTAATAAGCAATTGCAAATAGTTACGCACACCTGGCTTCCACCACTTTACCCTCACTCATTTGTTGGTGGCTTTTTGAGTTTTTTTTGAGAATGTGCCGACAAGCTCAGCCGCCCCTTCTTTGCCTTTTTCCCAAGAATTTTCTCCGAATCGCTGGATGATCCGTTGCCCTCGTCCATATATTTGCTCATACTGTTCGCCTCAACGCATGCGTGCAAACCTTCAACGAGCCAAGTGAATAGTGGAGTGAAAATGCGAATTGTCAAACGAACGCTGCTTTGGCGAAGAAGTGTGCAGATAGGAGGACCAGCAAAGAGAGCACATGAGGCAGATTTAATACAATGCTGAGAATTTTTCGGCATCCTGGGATACCGAAACGCTTTGTGAAAGATCATCTCTGAGCGGGACCAAACTTTTCGCAGGCATGGCAATGACCGGTGATGGTACAATGCACAGGGGTTCGGCTCTCTCCATTTTGCAAGGACAAGGGCTCCAAAGTGAGATTTTCAGGGGCCTGAAGAGAGCACGAAGGTGCCTACTCGATCAAGGCGAAGCAGAGAATGCTCATGATTATACAAAAGAAGGAAACCCTGCGAGAAGGATGCCTAAATATTCCCAACCGGGAGTCGAGACCTCCGTCCCCCCATCCTCCGTTATTCCCTGGAAACCAGGCACCCTGGAATCATGATTTGCTGATCCCGATGCTGTCACTCATCCCTGTCGCAGTATCAGCCCGTGGCAGACATCGCTGATGCAGCAAGGCAGACTCTAGATACTGCTACTGTCAACATAACAAATCGCTCCTTCCGACAAGGGGCCAGGAGCTCGCGGCTACTGCGAATGCCCAGGTGACTTTCAAACCTGCAGCGCCACAATGCTCGCCGAGGCGTGACATATGCTATCTTCCACCTCACCCACGAGCCTCTGAGGACGGGCAAAAGAAAGAAAGCTGCGCCCCTTCCAAAAGCTCTCCGACCCTTCCAGCCCACAGCGAGCTACTTCAAGGGGGGTCGAGAATGTTGCGGATTGTGGACACGCCTGAGCTACAGTCGTAAGCGGTGTCACCTCCTCCTCCTCCTCCTCCTCCTCCTCCTCGCCTCAGCATCCCTCATCACTATCCCCCTATCGAAGCAGCCCCGGAGCCTAACCGCCGGGTAAGCGAATGAGCCAGCCCAAGCTTGAGGGGCCGATTACCTGAAGGACAGAGTATCAGTTGTCATATTGTGCTCAGGAGGTCATACCTAAGCGGCTTCAGTGCATAGCCTGGACTTGAATTGTCCAGACTTCATGTGTCTCCTATGTCTCACAGGATTTCTAACCTCCGACATGGTAGCCAGCATTCAACGATGACCGGAAAGGGACACCCCGACCCCATGATCTTCGTTCGCGTCACACAACGCAAACGGGAAGTGTCGCAGCGATCAACAGCCATCTAGAGGAGTCTCTCAGATGGTTAGTTCCTGCGGTATTGCCGGGCAAGCCAACATCCTCCCCATCCCATCTCCTGAAGAAGCTAAGTCTTCCCTACAGCCACATCACAAAAATTGCCTCACTGCTTTGGTCAAGGATCGCAACGTTGGCCACGACAGCGCTTGTTGCAGTTTGCCTTGCATCCGGCTAACAGGTGGAGTTTGTTCGAGTGAGCAGGAACTGAACTTGAGGTGTAT
Source organism: Cladophialophora psammophila CBS 110553 (assembly GCF_000585535.1). Classification (NCBI taxonomy): domain Eukaryota; kingdom Fungi; phylum Ascomycota; class Eurotiomycetes; order Chaetothyriales; family Herpotrichiellaceae; genus Cladophialophora; species Cladophialophora psammophila. The sequence continues at coordinate 62,962 of NW_006912957.1, forward strand.
CCAATTCCAGTGCTCTCTGTCTTTCCTTTTCTTTTCATCTTCATCTTCATGTTTCTTCACTCCTCCGCGGAGGCCAGCACCATTGTATATACCGGGCTAGATTAACTAAGAATTACCAGGACAATGAATCCTATGACCCTCCGCGCCCATGCCGCTGGTACGTATGATGTGCTGGTATCGAAGGTTGTGTCTATTGGCTAATCTCGCCTCGTCCCAGAACATGAAATCGATGAAAGCGAGTGCGAGAATCCTCCTGAAACCGAGGATCTAGTGAAATACCCCGCTGCCGGGCGAACAGTGATTGTCCTCAGCGACGACAGTAACGACGAGGTGAGTGTATAATGTTTATGAATTGCACATAATCTGCGTAATCCACGAGCTGATGCTGAACTTTAGCAGCGCAATCCTCCACTCAATTTGTCGGCACTGGGCAGTCTTAGAGCAATGTCCACAACCCAACGCGTTGGACCCGCTCCGAGAAGACGTACTCTGTGGAAGAGGTTATCACGATACTCGTTGCAGCTCCGTGGCCCCGATGAGCAACACTATCGCAATTATAAGGAGGGATACGGTCATGATGACCAGGTTCACTCTAATAGCCATCGTGACCTGGCATTCAAGCACTTGCGAAGCCAATCACCTTCATCTGGAAAGGGGGTTGATGGCTCTGGTTCAACTTGTTCAAGCGCCTCTAAGACAATTGTTGACCAGCATCCCGACGATGCAAAAGGGGCGAACAGCCAAGAGGAGTGAGACCAAATCCAGCCGTGACATTCCACCAAAATGTGTTGGAGTCCCTAGTCTTATTGAACTCTTGGATTTGCGCTCGGTCAGAGCCGTCAAGACTTGACCGTGTCCGACCGGAGTAGAGCATATCTTTCAATTACAGACATCATTGGTCTCTACCGAATCTGTCAGCGCCACCGGCGACAGCATCTTCCAGACGGCCATTCTACAAGCTATCGAGAAGTCCACACTACAAGCGACACGCCTATCGACACTAAGGGGAGCGAAAAGGAAGCGAGAGAGCTTCTAATTGAAGCAAAGACGGACCGCACTTAGCGCCTGCTCCGAAGTTGGCGGGATACTGGGTGACACTATGGATTTGAGAAGATGGACAAGAGTTAGGGCATGTCGGTTGCAGGAATGCTCGGAGATTATGTCGAAAATTGAGGGTCACCTGTTCACACACCACCAAAGGCACACACTCGAGAGGAAGGATGCCGAGGATCGTTTTAGCATCCTTCCTGCGTCCTCAGCATCTTCACCGGAGGCGGTTCATCGATGCCAACGGTCTCCGGACGCCTCTGTGATGTGCGAATCTATCAATGGAATCACGACTGCGTGTCACTTCCACGTTCTCGGCGGCAATGACCCTGACTTATCACTCATCGTTAATTGGCGAACTTGGCTCCGTTTAAGTACTGACAGCTACGATAATAATAAAAGTTTGCACCCAAACAACTCCTATGAACCACCCATCGGAACCTGCCGATTCTCAGCGCCATCAAAATCGAATGGAACGATTACAGAACAACAACTAGAATGGTGTCTCATCGCAAGCCGTACCAACTCCAAAATCAGTGGCAAAGTAAACATCCGGGCTGCCATTGAATCCAATTATGTTGTAGAGGATGAGTTTTGGGGTGATGGGTTGAACTGATTCAGGAATTGCAACAATTTAGCCTGCATTTCCATTTGTTGCTGCATTTGTTGCTGCATTTGAACTTGCATTTGCCCTTGAAGGGTTTGTTGGTTTTTGATTTGCTCTTGCATTGCTGTCAAGTTTCTCTCGACTTTGGAATCCATCGCCGTCAAGTTTCTCTCAACTTTGGAATCCATCGCTTGTAGGCTTGCTTGAAGTGACACCATGGAACTTTGCAGACTAGTCACCACTCCCTGAAGGGCGGCATCGTGGGATGCTGTGCTTGTGGGAGAAGACTTGAGGTTAATCAGTGAACCTGTACGCCCCCCGTGTAAAAGATCCCGCCCCAGATCGGTACCTGTCGGCACGAAGATGCCCTTAGGGTCTATATCCCATGGTGGCGGAATGCTAATGGCCTTGCAACATCTCTCAATTGCCTTCTTTTCGTCTTCGGTCGTTACTTTCCTGAAGTGGGCTCTAGCCATTTCCGAAACTTTGCCGTCTTTCCACAGAACAGCACATTGCGTATCCCCGGTTCTGGGCTTCCCCCCCACCGCGGTTTGTTTTCGTGGTTTGGTGGCAGTGAATAACAAGCGTACATAATTATCCTTGTCCCTGTAAGTGTACACCGGCGTCTCTGGGTCGCCTGGATCAGTTTTCCTCTGGTATGGATTCGGTAGGCCAAGATAACTGTTCCTGTTTTCGCTGCCAATTTCGGAGCCGGTTTTGACCATGAAGTAAGGACTCTCCTGGGTCATCACTGTGAATTCATACCCGTAGGGATCTTTTCCCTCTCTTGAAAGAGCTTTGTAGGACAAAATAGTATCTCCATCACTCGTCTTATATGTGCTCCAGTCCATCTTCAACCAGAGTTCCAAGACCTCTGATTGAACCTTTTTCACGGCCTCTGGAAGTTCTTGCGTGGTAGAAAATGGCTGTGGAGGAATTGACGTCTGAGCCGGTGCAGGTTGAGCAGCAGGTGCAGGTTGAGCAGCAGGTGCAGGTTGAGCAGGTGTAGGTTGAGCAGCAGGTGCAGGTTGAGCAGGTGCAGGTTGAGCAGCAGGTGCAGGTTGAGCAGCAGGTGCAGGTTGACCTGTTGTAGGTTGAGCAGGTTGTGCGGTACCTTGTCTTTGTAAGGGTTTGAATAAGTCCAAGTTGATGTTCCAGTCCAAATACCGACGGCGGTCAATAACTTCTTTTAAGACATTATGATGCCCTTCAAGTTCCGTTTTCGCACCTTGATCTTCTGGGTTCTTGATGAGGCGCTTAATGGCTGGCCTAGCATTCTGATATGCTTCAGCAAGCTCTGCATAATTGATGACCCATTGATCTGGCGCAATTTCGTCTTTCTCATTTTGTTTCCTAATCTGATCATTTAGTTCATCCAGATGTTTGGCTGCCGCCTTAGATGCGGGATTTTTCTGCAGCTGGGCGAGGGCGGGTGTGGCTTGCTGCCAGATCTTAATGATGAGTTTGTGTGGAGCGGGAGACTCCATTTCAACTCCATCCATTCCTTTGTTGTTGTCCTCCTCATCGCCGTCCCACTCCCTGACTTCTTCAATTTGTTCATCACCAACGCCCAGTGCTCGACCCGCAGCTAAGATCTCTAACAAATGAGGTCAGGACAGGAGCACAGAAGGTACCGGAACTGTGGTGTTCACTTACTCTCGAAGGCCTTTGCAGCATCTTTGTGTGTGCTAAACTTAGGGTTAGCTTGATTTCCACGTTCGTTAACTGCATCGAGGATAGCTGTCTCTTCCTCGTAGGCATTTTCATATTGGTCTTTGATTCCCAAGATTTTGCGATGCTCATGATCACCACATTTTAGCACATCTTCAATCACGTCATCATTTACCTCATCTGGGTGCGGACGTCTTGAGGTAGAGAAATCACCGACATCATTGTTTGCAGCTCGGCGTGCCTCCTCATCTCTTGTCTGGTCACCTTCAGTCCTGGAAGCGTCTGGCTCTTCACTTGCTCTAGGGGTGAAGAGACCACCCACCCCTAGAGTTGCCTCGCCTGTTCGTTTGTGCGTGTCATTAGGCTTCCAACCATCGAGAACTGAAAGGGCTGAGTCAATATCTCCTCTAGTATCGGAGCTCATGACGAAGATTATTTTCTTGAGTGTCGGACTGAATCTTTCTTTTACCTGAGCTGACTGTCGCATGCCTTTTTTATACTTACCAACATTATCCCGACTCGAGGAGGAGGGACAGGGAGCCCTCCGACTTTCTAGAGGCCCATTTCAGGGAACGCTCAGAACTGGGACGTCCCGGATCCCATTAAAGGCCTGTTTTAGGGCCTCCTTGAGGGGCCCGTTTTCGGGTTCACGGCATCAGAGGTAAAGCGTAGTTAAAGTTATCTTAAGTATTGCACCCAAACCGTACTTCAAAGAGAGCTAAGGGAAAAAGCTAACGCATGGGGTCCGGAAAGGAGCAGAAGAGACAGATTAAGATTAGCACTGCGGAATAAGATTTCCAAGTTGTAAGGTTCATGTTACAAGCTGTAGCGAATGAAGTTGTACCTATGCTCAGCGTTGCTTCTAATTTGAAGTGAAATGACCCGAATTATTGCAAGACCATAGGATAGACGACCCCAGAGCTATCAAAATCTCGTAACTGTATCTTACTGTAGAGCTTGGTGTTAGAAACAGCCTTTCATGCGACCTGGGAGCGGGATGCTTCAGGGAAGGTCTGCCGGATGTGGCAGCCTAGCAAGACATAGGACCAAACAAGGCTGGGTCACATGATGACAAAAAAGGGGAATGTACGCTATGTTGATATGGTGGTATGCTACATATCAACATATCAACATACCATCCAAGACTTCCTGTTCAGGAAGTACCTCACAACTATATAGCTACGCTCATTTTCCCCCAGATAGCTGACACTCTCTTTGTAACCAATTTCATGTTACCTGTTGAACTATACTGTTCCCAGTAACAACGAGTACTCATACCTTGCGTTGCCTAGCCCAGTTCATACTAATCAAGGATCTCTTACTGAGGAGCCTAACCCAGTTAGGTGATACAGCAGCAGCTCTAACACTTTGTTACATGGCCGATGGTATAAATATAGTAAGGTGATCAACGGACCCAAAAAGGAGTCACCTGTCGCGTATGCTAGGGCTGCCTCGTTGTAGAATTAAACTCAACATTCCAAAAGCTCTGCTGAGGCTCCTCTTTTAACTTCAAGGCTCTATTCAACGACCAACCCCCTCCACAAAAAAAAAAGAGCTCTGGGCTACATGTTCTTGCTATATTATCAGAGTAAATGAGTGTAGCACGTTTGATATATCGACGCTAGAACCCTCGTTGTAAAGTCTAAGCAACCTTGACCACAGAAGTAACGGCAATTAGGAACTCCAAAGAAATCAACTCCGTGCGTTAGGAAGAGCATTTAGACGACGGTACACCGAACGTCCTTGTGGGTGACTGTACCGTGGTACTGCTACTTGGTTTGAGTTTTTGTAAGCCCTTTTCCATTTCCGCGAATAATGCCGCATGCTGTTCATTAAACATTTTCATGGTTTTCGGATGATGCTCTTTTGGGTTCTGGCAGATTTCCAGCAGAGTTGTAATAGGCTCCTCAAGGGCCGACCTGGTATACTGTACTGATTGGACATGCTGGGATGACTAAGTCCTATTAGAATAGCATTAGACTGTGGATAGAGCTTACTTACCCAGGGACCTTTGCCTAATACCTCACGTGCGAGACAATACGAAGCAGCAGCCATGAGGCTCGGTAGTTTACCTATAAATCGTTTGTCATATAGCATCGCTTCCAGAAGGTACTTGGCCAAGACTTTTGGGGCTTCCTCGCTGCCATCGACTTGGTTGACCTCGTCGAGGAACTGCATTGGGGTTGCTGGAAATAAACTGCCGCCAAGTTGCTCAAGAATGGTCTTTTTAGTTTCCGTGACCTGGGAATGGTGAAAAAGGCCGATAGTATCCTGAACATTCATCCAAGAACAGCCATTAGCCCCTAGTGTAGCAGCCAGTGCTCCAGCCGCGATACGGGGAATATCTCCATGCCTGGTTGGGTTTAAAGCCATAAAGCGATCGAAAGTGTTGACAGTTTTATGTAACGTATCCTCACTAAAGTTGCAGTATTTGCGAAGTCGGACGAACCAAGTAACCACTATAGATCGCCCCTTGGCGTCAAGTTCTATTTGCCGAGAGAGATAGTCTGAAGGTGGGAGTTGGTCTTCAAAGATCTTATCCCGTGGTTCCTCCTGCGGTTCGACTGGCTCTCGATGCATCGTCGCTTGTAAATTAGGGCCTGACTTGATCTCGCCAATAAGGGGTGCAGAAAGCCTATGAATTTGTGCGCGTTAGATAGATCCCTATTCAAGCGAAAGTGCGAATGGGTGATTGAACTTTTATGGCTTATATCGGTATAGACTTCTCACGCTCTTTTGGACTTCGATACGTGGACGAACGGTAGGGTTGCTCAACTATGACTTCATTTATCGTAGGTATTGAGTTCGGATCTTTGCATGACTTATGTACGACCTACGAGCTCATAAAGATATCCTGAACGGGTAAATGGAGACATGATTTTGGACCCCGTTTAGGACTCCTCCAAGGGGTCCAAGTTCTGGGTCCTGGATCTTGAATTTGGGGTCCTCGATGACTGTAGCAATAGACCATATTCGGACCCCTTACCCTCCATGACATAAGTGCAGTGAACGACGAATTACCTCAACCTGGCTACTCGCACACTATTTGCGTACCCTAGTTTCTAGTCACTTCTCCATCGCTCTTTTAATAACGCTGCTGAAGAGGAACATCTCTCGTCTAATCTGAGACAACAACAATATCCGAACATGTTTTGTTTATTCAGATTCGGACTGGGGCAATATAGGAGTTCACGGAGGTACCTATTCGAGGAAGAGGAGGATTTCCCAAGCCGCATTGTGGAAATCGCACCAGGATGTCCGTGCCTGAGAAGGGAGAATACGACGATAGTGCACGTTCGCAGGCCCAAGGAGCCTTACTTCACTCGATCTGCTGCGCCATCACCGGAATCCGATGGGGGAGATATCGCCAGCAATTTTGAAGAAAATTAAAGAATAGGTGTTACAGAATCGAAACTGGTCGAATACTTCCTTTAGAAGGAGTCTTGTTCGTTCCAGGGTTGATGGAAAGTTTCGGCTGCGTCAAGATGTTCAGACGGCTTTTGACATTAAGCTTCTCCTTTATAGATTGTGCAAAATGACGTTAATCTGAAAGGGTCAAGGATTCTTTCATGTACGGACCGTCATTGACCGCATCCAACAAGGACGGCCGCTAAATCACAAGCTTGAACACGGATGAGACGACAGAGGACGAGAAGGGGGAGGAATATTTACTGACTATACCCTGATATCCCCTCTGCCGGGCAAGGCAGAACATATAGTGGATGATACGTACTATAAGTTGACAGTACTTAGATAGTTCTTGAGAAATAAGGGAGGGTGATGTAGCCTAGTATAGACAGCACGTTAAGGTAGCCGGTATGGATTGAGTGTAAAGCAATAGATTCTAATAACTATTCAATTAATTCCTATGTCCGTGCAAATGGGTCAGTGTTGAATGCAGTGCGAGACTCGAAGTTGGGCACAGCGGCAATTTGAGGATCCTGCTGAGGCAATGGGTTGGAGTCCGTCCCTTGGAAAGGTCCCCCGACTATGTCAAGGTCGGAGCAGCTCGTGTAGTACTCGTCTTTACCATCAGGGAGCCCTGGAGTTCCGGGCTCTGTTGGCCACTGCCACACCCAATATAAGGTGTATAAAGGACCAATCGGTACGTCAGTCGGTATGAGGACATCAGTTTCACACCACTGCTCGTTGACGGATCTAGGTTGGCCAGGAGTTAGATTAGGGTATTCCTCCTGGCGAGCCACGGAGACGTCGCCGTCGTTGATTTGATAACACCGGCCGTCGTCAAAGTTCTGAGCTGTGAGTAGTCTACCTCGCCGATCACCCCCTGCGCCGTTCGTTGTCCATTGAAGAACCTCCGTCAGCAGGTCGTTGTCCGTTGGCTGGCTAGTGCCGAAGACGAAGACTATCCCGGCTCCTTGCGGCTTGCCAGGTTGGATTTGGGGGAGGGTGACGTGGCCGTTTTCGAGGTATTTCATGGCGATATAGACTCCGGGTGATGCGCTTAAGCGGGGGTAACCGTTCGTTTGATTGGCACTTCTTTGGGTGGGTGCGCATACAAGATCGGAGTCATCCACTCTGGTTCTTCCCGAAGCTAACGGTGGCAAAAGATATGTCATCATATCATCGTTAAAACCCGGATCAGAGCGCGAGACGTAGCCACGAGGGTAACCATTATTCCCAATGAAGAACCCATTTTCAACTACCGTTAGCTGTTCATTCCATGAATGGGCAAAAGCTCGGCCAAGCAACGTCGTAGTGAGAAAGAATATCGAATGCATACTGGCTTCAATATCACAGTCCTGAAATTTCTCAGGTAGGACCTCAGACGAAGAGGAGCCCCTGGCGCCGGCCTTGCAACCTTGATGTATTTCATATTCAAGGCCCAATTCTGCACCCCTTGACGAGACCCACATTCTGGGACTTCTAACACGTCCATACACAACAGCTGATAACATGGGGAAACGGGAGTCCCAGAATCGGGCCAGTCGTAGCATTGAGCGACGTGAAGTATTGGTTCCAACTCGGTTTACCGTCTTGTTTAAGTGCTTTCAGCTAGGGTGTCAGTCAAATGGACGAGTCCCCCCAACAGTCACAGGACTTTCTTCTCGTGCGTCTACTGATTGACTGTTCGCATGGAACGTCCGAGTTATCAGGCTTCACTACGGGCTGGGTAGGCAGCACCAAGGCGAATGGTTACATATGCAGTTGAACCGAGCGCCGCTCTAGTGAAGAAGATTATTGATAGAGAAGCCGAGAGAGCGGACCGGAAAGCTTCATATTAACTACTGATGCCTTTCGGTATCCTAGGATTCCGAAATGCCTTGCAAAATATCCAACCTCGGATGGGTCTCAACCTGTTTAAACCTGGTATCGACCAATGAGATTCTTCTTCGAACGGACAAGAACGGTCACGAGATTTTTAGGTCTAAAACTTAAAAGGCTGAGTCTCGAAGGAGACTCTGCCTGTTTATATACACTTTGGCCTATGATCCGAAGGCCATTCTTGAAACCTCCTATTCCGTCGTCGTGCTATCGCAGAACGGCGAGAACAACGGTGTTGAGGCAAGTGGCGCAGTTGGTGAGACGCTAGCGTCTTAGGCGGTTTGCCATAGTGGCGATCTCGCGACCCTGTCAACAGAATGAATTGGGAAAGGTTTGTCCGTTGAGAATTGAATGGAGGTCAGTTCAGGTTGTGTATTTTCGAGCCGATCGATTATTTAATTGTACATTTTCCCTCTGGCGATTGATGACACAGTTTGAGCCCCTACTTTCGTTCAGGGACAGCTATTCCCAAGTAAATAGACAGGGGGACAAGACACAATCAATCAGATAGAACCACTCCGGTTCTGTGTACAACACATCGCTTCGCTCAATGTCCATCTACGAAAGCGTCACCGCTAAGTTCAACACCACACCTCAGAAATGGCACAAATAACTGCGAGAAGATAGGTAACATCTGGTTTGGAGGGGAAGGTTCCTCCGGCAGAAACACTGAGATTTGCGTTTTCTGATATTGGTGTTGTAAGTAAAGGAACCGCCGATTGTAGAGTTCCAGTGAAGTTATACGTCAGATTAGACGCAGAATTTCCTGTTGGAGTAGGGCAAACGCGAGTGGTGCTGGGTAAAGGAGGAGTGGCCTCAGGCAAAGAGAGCGTGGTGTTAGGACAGAAGCTGGTTATGCGTGCAGTAGGGAGCATTGTCGAGGATGAATTGGCGAAAGAGGGTGATGCCTTCACGTGGGTGAGGTTGATGACCCCCGAGCCGGTCAGGTCACCTATCTGAATCTCGATAGTGATTTCCGGATGACGCGACGAAGCATTTCCTGACAGGATTGGGGTTGGCTCGGTGATACTGACGTTCCAGTGCCTCGGCAGATTTCTTGCGAGCACGTTTCCAAGAAACATGGAGAGTGCTGTAATTGCGAGAAAGCCGTGCATGATGTTCGCTAGAATCAGCTATGTTCATTTTCGAAAATGTCTTCGGGAAACAATATTTAAGAAATGGAATCTTGAAGATATATCTAATATAAACTGGAATTCTTTGATTCTTTGAAACAGGCCCGGAAGAGGGTCCTCCTAGGGTGCCTGAAAAACGGGTTTGAAATATTGCAATGTCTATCCTAGGAAGCCCTACTTTCAGACCCAGGGGGCCCGCCTTTGGTTCCCATACTACGTACACCTACATAGCACAGTGAAATGTTCATGGAATGAGTGTACCGACGACATTGCCCATTATTCGTGGTGATGATACAGTCTGATAGTACGTGGTGCTTGGAGAGTACAGCAGACCAGCAAGGCATGGATACGGAATCCGACTACGAAACTGAGGTGCAGCCGACCGAGCCTTCCACTCCGGACGAAGCTTTCTCGATCGAATCTTTAATACAAAGAGTGGAGGAATTTCAGCGAAGGGACCACCTGGAAACACTTGTCCAGCTCACAACCGAGAATTCTGACCTGCAACAACGGATTCTATACTACCAAGAAGAGTGGTGTTCGACGCTAGATTTGCTCCAACATATCCATGAAGCACTTCTGCAATTACAAAACGCCCTTGGAAGATGCTTTCAAGAGCAAATGGAGGCCGAAAGATGTTGGCTTGCTTCTTGGCGCACCAGGGGCAATGCTCCTGGTGAATCCGGTTATAGCCCAACCAGATGGATCTAGCATTGGCTTAGTCATGACATCAACAAAGACTTGCAAGCATGGAGAGGACCGTCAGGGTTCGCCACATACGCTACGCTTGTTCCATAACAGTAATTCAATCAGTCTGCGACGTCGTAGGTCGATGTATTTCTGTGCCATCGACCTTCTTCCCTTGCGACAATTTACTGATACTCAGCCAGACGAGTTAGGTGTTAGAGTAAGTGATTAGGCAACGGCATGTGCAGCTAGGCTCCGCAGATGTTGGAGTTCAGAGGGGTGCTCTACACTTTTCTCACGTCTTCGAGGCTGGACGCATGAGACACTGTGGCGACTCTGCCCGCGCTGTAAGCTTCCGCATCTTTCGCCTAGCCTAATGTGTAGATTCCGGATCAATAATTGATGCAACGTATGGCCCTTGCTTTTGATTACTCCATTCCCAGAGGACGAGTAGAGAAATGAAGTTGGTCTATTTTCTTCACAGATCCGGTCTACAATACTCCGTACACGCTCGATAAAATCCACACGAACACGGTGCTGGCATCCCAGCCCTATCACGACGTTAATCGTCCGGTACCTCCATTCTCCTCCACTAGGTTGACGACCATCTGCTTGAGTTCTGCGTTCCAGCTTTCCAAATTTTTAACGTTGGTTTCAATTTCTGTGCATAGTCTGCTTGACAGTCAGCAACGGATTTGTCCAATAAGTTCGACCGACATATTAAGTGACCTTGCCTGTTTCAGCCAGACGTTAGAAGCGCGGCACTATTGACAATACTCAGGAGGCCAAGGAGTTGAGCCTAGGGTGGCAAGAGGCTCTGAAAAGGGACGGGAGCTTACGCACCCCGATCGACTGATGGCCTTATTCACTTGAGGACTTTGCCAGGTTACATGGGTGCCCAAAATCTGTCCCCAGCCCGATCTGAAAGGGTCCCGTTCAGGTCCCGGTCAGTGAGACCAAAACTTCCTGGCCAATAGCACAACGAGACTAGCCATAAGGGAATAGCAACAGGCGAAGGTCAGCGATAAATCGCAAAAGAGATAACGGACACGGAACTTGTCCTCGCTGCTGGTATAAAGATAGTGGCGGGTCGTACTTAGGAAGTCCTTGAATTTTCCATCACCCCAGCCGTGAAACGATACAGTATGCTCAGACATAAACGCACAAAATTCCGCCTGCTGCCCGGCAGCATTAGTGCCCCGCAACTGGATCCCGTCGATCCCTACAGTCCCGGCCCCCCGACGAGACTGGAGGAAACTACGGAAGTGCCGCAAGCCACAAAGAAAATACCGACCCCAGGTCTTTCCCAGATGATAGAACAACGAACATGGGAGAATGAGCAGCTCAGGAGAGAGCTTGTTTATCAACAAAGAAAACATGGCATAAGTATCTATCTTATGGAAGAGGTCAAGCTCGTGGTGGAGTCACTTCAAAAGGCCTTGATCAACTTCCAACAATGCCATAGTGAGATTGAAAGTGACACTGTTGGAACACGAAGCCAGGGACAGAACGCTTCTCAGGGCCCCGGCTAGAACCTTAATTTCACATAGATATCTGGGAATTTCATCGCGCGCATTACTTATGTATGCCGCCCTACTCCAAACTTGCGTCCATTTCCGTCGTGAAATGGTCTTCCATTCGTCAAATCCTCTGTGTCTGTGCTTGTCAACCCCGCCACTCATTCTAAGCCCGCAATGGGCGTCGCCTTTGGTTTGGACATGTTACGATGGATCCCCTCTCTTGCGGCCGCGCGTCGGATCTTGATGTCCCGGCTTGGCATTGCTGACTGACGCTCGGGCTGAGCCGCTCGGCCCTGTTCAGCCCGCAGATTGGGTCCTATATTGCACGATTCCTCACAAAAAGACCATTGAATTCGGTGTGCCGGTCTTCCGGGTGCTTCGAGTTGTGAAAAGCTTTAAGCAGATCCACTCTTTTTAAACCCCCCAATCTGTATTACTATACGTAAACCATAGCTGGAAATGCGTGGCGGGACTTGGAAGTTAGCGTACCGGGCCCTTCGATGCTCGTTGCATTGCGATTCATGTCTGTGGGTGGGGTCTGAACCTAACCACATCTCTGCCGTCCCGGAACATCCCTTCCTCTGCCTAGGGGATCCACAGAGGGGCAGGGTCCAGGGTCCAAAATTAGAATATCGACGACAAAACCCAGGGTTTACCGGAGAAGTTGGCGATGATATCACATGTCAGAGGCCCGCCTCTGTTTCTTAAATGAGCAAAGAGAATACAGTGTACTGTGTACGTTGCGAAAGCAAGGAGATGAAAGGGTAAGGAACGTGTTCCAGGATTAGCTACGCGAGTACAATGGTCGGGTGCATAAATCGCAAAACAATCGACCGTGGGTATGATGAATTCAGCAAACTCTCACGGGTCCCAAAATCTTAAATGCCAGATACCTTCCTTTTCGACCTTGTGACCGTTATGTCCCTCGCCATCTCTCCCTTTCGAGACGATGCCGGACGAAAATCAAGCTCTTCCAAATGTACATCCTGTTCCAACATACCCCGAACGATCCCGCGAATTGTGTCACTCGTTTCGTCGTCGGTGCACACTATGTCTGTCAGTGCAATGAGCGAAGAATGGACGAGTCCGCCACTTACAAGAGACCACGGTGCGACCCTGTCGATCTCCGACCTCCGAGTGGATCAGATTTTCAACGTCCATGGCTTGGTAGATGACCTTTATGCGCTCGCCGAGTTGAGCGATGTCGCCTTTATGAGTGTGAGGGGAGAGAAACCTCCCCACAACGAAAAGTTTGATATCAAGGACCTGAGACAACCGATTAGAGTCCAACTATCTTCAGGAAGAGTTCTGACAAACCCGATTCGTATCCTTGGCCAACAACACCTTCATCATGTCCGCCACCCAGGCGGCATGCACTAAAAGCTAGTTAACCTCTCACATGGCAGAGGAGATTAAGCGACTCACACTCGGAGGCCATTTCCCAGAAAAGGGCTATCCTTCGGGTTTCGACCTGGCCGGTTTGGGAGCCTTCTAAAAGCTGTGTGACATAGGGCATCTGACCAGCGATCCCAATTCCGGTGGCGAACAACAACACCGTTGCGTAAGATTCGAGGTTCAACGATTTTCCATACGGTCCCTCCACCAGTACCCTCATCTCAGAATTCGGGCCAGGGTCATTGCTGGCGTTGGCGCGTAGGAACAGGTTCTTTGTAAATCCCTCTCTCCTTTCGATGAGAAAAACTACATGATCGTGGCCGTGGTCATAGTACCACCAGGCCACATAGAAGGGATGCGACTGTGCAAATGAGGTATGGCTCAGCCCCGGAATACAGAGGTATGCATATTGTCCAGCTCGGGGCCGCCACGGTCTGGACAATCTGACGTGCACGTGAACGGCGTCGGAGACCGGTATGTCCCTTCCCGAGTCCCTTTTGAACGTGACCGTTTGCACGGTAGCTCGGTTGAGAGGTTTTCCGTACTTGATATTTCGATACAAGATTTGTCCGAATCGCAGTGCACCCGTCAATATCTGGAGACATATCACCGCCAACAGATAGACCGTCGGCGGTGTCAACAGGTCCTTCGATTGGCCGTGGATGAACAACGCGGCAATAAGTGTCGTACTAAATATCAGGTGAAGCTTGTGGAAGACTTCGTAGAAACGCTGACGGATCCTTGCAAGTGAAGAAAGCAGCATCAAAACTATGCTGATAGTAGCCTGGAGAACTTTTCAGCTCATCGGTCGCCGTTTCCGAGGGCTCACACACAAACTCACCGTGAGGCCTCCGATATCTGGGAGCATGTGCCAATTCGGCCTCTTCAAGGATACTGCTGTGGCTGTGTGAATAAGTCCTTCGACGATCGCTACTCTTCCGAGCCATCGGTGAATGCGTCCATAAGCACCGAGTCTAATTCCACAGACGTTAGCGAGCAGGTTCATATGAGCCCCCAATGACAGGGGAATGATGTTAATAATAGAAATCAGTCCAGAACGTCGTCTCAGGCCGGGGATATTCTGAACCTGAATGACGGTGCAGACGACCACCCCGACTAAGAAAGTGATCGTCACCAGGAGGTCAAAGCGTGTTATCTTCTCCGATCCTCTCAAGTATCTGTGAGTCTGAGGATAGTACACATGCTGGAGAAATCGGCGCTTCGCATAGGTACCGATTTTCATGAGGCCGGCTAAAACCAGGAGAAACAGAAGTTTCACTCGGGGAATAATTTTCTTAGAAATTGTGATGAGTGCAAAAGTAACGACATAAAGGCCAACAAGCCCACTAAGCCCTATGGCATACCACTGCGTGATGTCCATGGAGACAGTTTTAAGTTCGGCAAACGTCTATAGAGGATAAATCTAAGGCTGACGCGCTTTATCTGTTTAATTTTTAGCACCCGCTACTAAATAAAGCCAAAGGGGGACTGAAACGGGGAACCGTTTACCAAGGGAGAGATTTAGCCGGTATAAAGCCGCTGTCCTCTTTCCCGTCCACTCGTGATGTTGTCCTCAGTCATAGCACGCTACGATGGCTCGAGAGTCAATTAAGCTTTACAACAAGAAACTCAGAAGACGGCTAAAAGGGCTCAAGCACAAATGCTACGAATACGGCCAGCTGGATAACATCGAGCTTGCGTTGGTCATTTATAATCGAGCGAAACGATCCTACTATTCGTACATATCGAACGAGGGAGTGTTGTCGTGGCTAAGTATGGATCAGATCGTAAGTCGAACTTCGGCATACATTTATTTTTCTAACCGCTGCGGAGCTCGCTTACCCCGAGTCTATACGCGAAGGTCCTTTAGATATAGAGAACTCCATTCCGGGGAAACGCCCCGACTCTGTAGGTGCGGCTAAGACAAGGTTAAGCGTCTCAACACTCAGCACGAGGAAGCAATCGAAGGCTGACAAGCCAGGACCGGACGCAAATCAGCCTGAAAGAACTACTGGGAGAAAAGCATTTATCATTCCGGACCCACCGGCGTTTGATCTGAGTATCTTGAGGAATAGGAAACCTTGGAAAACGTGATGCGGTTACGAGTACCCTATGGCCATTTATTTCACGTTGTTGCACTGCCCTGATTTCCAGCCCATAAAAAGTGTGAAGATAATGGTCTATTGAACTAGTTAGACCCAGATGCTCTGTAGCTCGTTTCCGTACCATTCTTTACTCCGGCTCCTATTCTAGTTTATATGCAGCTTGGCATAATCAGCTCTGGGCAGCTTCTTGAGGCTGATAAGCAAGCACGAGGCTTAGTTAAACAAAATGCATCACTGTGATAAACATATTCACCGTTAGATCAGGTTATTAGACTCCTGCGGAGCCAACTCATGTCATTTATTGACACGCACCGAAGAACACTTTAATTACATCAAGCATCCGTTGTTGAATGGCCGCTGTTTCCAGCGAACTCTCCTCCGTCATTCTTCTCACCCGGACCATGCGAACCTGTGGATGGAGACCCATTGAGCAATTGAATCCCGAGCCGAATATACTAAGCGACCACATTGCAAGACTCTATCGAACCTCTCTGCCATGCACACTAGTAACAGTACAGGGTAGGTTTAGTGAGCCTGTTGACAGGTGGGGGTGATTCCTCCCGTATTGGAGAAAGCGGCCCTTGTGTGTACCTGTGCGAAAAGGTACCGTGACTCGGGTCCCCGGCTACCTCAACTCGGCCAGTTAAAGAACCCTCTCCGGGCATTTCAGCAGTTGAGATTAGATCGGGCCTGGCTTCGAAACCGGGCCCAATATGATAGTAGTGATGGACCTCAACGACCAAAGGCCGAAAATGGGAGGCGTCCCATCGTACACTTTGAGCTCGTGTACAGGCTGGTCTCGAACATATCCTAGGTTCGGGGATTTGACCCGCTACCAAAGGGTGGCTCATTTGGTACTTTCGGGATCGAGGTTTGCCACAGAGAACGCAGATATGCATTCTACTTCCTTGAATAAGATATCGATGGGTGGAGCTTTGATCTGAAAAGGTTGGGAGATTCGCCGACTTCTGCATTTTCCAAATGCTCAGTTTCGGTGCCAATTGAGATAGCATAGCAGAGAGAGAGTCTATCCGGTCAATGTCTGGATCGTTTTCTTGCGAGAACTCGTACGTGCTTCTGATGAAGAAATTTGAGCAGTCCTATCGACTCGTCAATTGCAAATCGAAGAAAGTTGGGGTGACTTTGCGCTAGATTACGGAGGGGCCACTTGTAGTCCTCAGGAGCCCGATTCGAGGCCCTATCCAAAAGCAAGGTCGGGTTGGGTCATTTGGCTGAGTCCCATTTTCCGATCTCTACAGGGTCCCCATTTCGGCTCCGTAAGATCGAGGAAATGGAGATACATATAATCGCATCAAGGGGCTCTCTCACGCTCTTCACATTTCTTCAGTCCACAATCCCCAGTATGAAGCCCTGTGACCATAGCGGTTGGCTCGGCCTTTATGTTCAAGGGAAGGAAGTCGTCCTTCTAGAATCGGACAGGCTCCGCACACTCACCAAACATATCCAATACCCCGACATCCAAAAACCTAGTTTCTTTGTGCTAATCGGTAACGCAGCAAAGTCACTCGCCCTCCGGGAGCTCTTTGGCATCAAGAGAACGCGAAGGTCCAGAAGCAAGCAAACTGCCGGTGGAATCCATCTCCATCTCGATCCCGCCACAATTTTTACCGAGAGACCAATCTTCCTAGTCGACGCCGATATCGACCCTTCCCGCACAAAGGTCAAGTTTACTATAGGAGACAAGTGCCATGAGACAACAAGACATACAATCAAATGGGTGACGAGTCTGCCAAGCCCATCCCTAAGTGATATTGCTGTCAGCATCCACACTCGTCTGCTTTTCCCCTTTATTGACATCTTCTGCTTCTTCTCTACTGATCTGGGTGGCTTTCGACAAATTGCTGTCCATATAGCTGCATGGCTGGAGAAAGGTATCTCATCGACTCTGCTCAAGCCTGCATATCCAAGAGTGATAATCGTTAGCGACAAAATACCTCCAAGAACCGGGAGCGAAAGTGAGGCCCGAAAAGCTTTTTTGTGGATGCTCAGTGAGGAAACGACTAAGGACCCGTTTGAACAATTTTCGGATATTAGTGTGGTTGCGCTTTTCCCTGCCGGTACGATGTCTATCAACGCGCGCCACAGGCCCCTAAAGGAGCGTCTTATGAGCGCATCAGATCAATTGCGAGC
The DNA here is from genome assembly GCF_000585535.1 of Cladophialophora psammophila CBS 110553. Taxonomy (NCBI): domain Eukaryota; kingdom Fungi; phylum Ascomycota; class Eurotiomycetes; order Chaetothyriales; family Herpotrichiellaceae; genus Cladophialophora; species Cladophialophora psammophila. The sequence goes on from NW_006912957.1 coordinate 80,564, forward strand.
GATTAGGGAAGAAACGCGATATCTATTCTCCGCAACTCACTCTTGTGCTCTTTTTAGGCATGCGTGTACACACTTTGCGGAAACGATGGAACGACCCTTAAATCTTATAAAAGCATCAAGGGCATACAACCCAGTCGCTTCAGACCTAGGAGAACACCTATCAACCTTCCTCAAACACATTAGAAAGCCCATCGACCTAATGGAGTTCGGAGCTCCAATGATTGCTTCCAGCTTCCTTCTCGACAGCTATCCTCCTGGCGCACACAGTAAGTCCATTTCCCTCTCCACCCGGTACGAGGTTATTAATCGTTTAATGATCACCTAGTGTTTGACCCAGTAAGTGTTTTCAGAGAATTATATAGGAACACCCTCTGTCGGTTGAGCGAGTCTAGAGTGATGGCCTTCGAAGAGTCCAGCGACGTGATTCTACGGAGCGGTTTCATTAATTCAGTCGAAAGGCATCTTCTCGGATACTTCCAGCAATCTAGCCGGCGAGGTGGGAAATCCTCTGCAGAGATACACACAGAGAACCTCGAGCGTTTTCGGGACCGCTGGCGGAATATCCGAAGTGATAGTACCTGCTTCACCTGTTTACGCCGCAGACCACAGTATAACCAGTATTGCGGCCACTGTGTATGTCAGACCTGTGTGATAAATTTTGGCGACCAGAGCACAGACGATCCCTGGGACTTTGAGGTACGCCAATGCTTTTTATGCAGGATGATGGCGCACGAAGCGATGACCGTGAAAGTGCACCCTCCAACTGCTGGAGCGAGCGTTCTGTGCATCGACGGAGGAGGAATACGTGGCATCATGCCGCTCGAGTTCATGAAGCGGATACGAGACCGGATCGGTTTGCCCATTCCCTTTCAGCAGTTCTTCAAGCTCGCTTTTGGAGTGAGTTCAGGTCAGTGGATTCCCGACGATGAGAGAGCTGCACACTGATTGTTTAAGGGGGTCTGATCGTCCTGGCCATGTTTCACAACGGGTGGTCCATTGAAAAATCGTCCGACGCATTCGAAAGGTTGGCAAAGCTGGCCTTTAGGCGCCGGAAAGGTTTAGGGATCCCCTTTCTTTCCCGTTTACGAGAGCTCTTGGTGTCATATTTCACTGACGGCCTTTATGCGGCCAAAAATATTGAAGCAGCTTTAAAAGAGGCATTTGGTACAGAGGAAAGTATTCTCGACTACTCGCATGCAACTTCAACAGGAACGAGGATCGGTTTGCCCGTTGCGACAGTTCACGAGAAGCCATCCTGCCGTATATTCACCAACTACAACGGCGTTGGAGCACGGGAGCAAAATCCAGGTGAGTGCAATGACGGACTTCTCATGTAAGAGCTAACAAGGTCAAAGGTCAAGTTATTAAACCGAAAGACGGTTTTGGAAGAGTGCCAGTTTGGGAGATGTAGGTGTTTATCAATCGGTCTGAGTGAGCACTGACACTTGAATAGCGCACGGTCTGCATCTGCAGCGCCTGGGTATGAGTCCCTCTCTTTTGCATGGAAGGTACTAATGTCCTGACAGCTTCTTCCCGCCGAAAGAAATTCATGAAGTGGGCACATTTCAGGATGCTGGCCCACTAGAGAATGATCCACTCATTTCCGCTCTTTCTGAGGCAACCTCAATGTTCCCGCTAACTGAAGAACCAGATTTTGTCCTTTCTCTAGGCACTGGTGCACCGAAGGATGATAGTAATACGTCCCCAACTCGCACACGCCGTACGTGGAAGCAGAAAGCTTTACCAAGGCTGTGCCGTTTGTTTTGGGAGAAAATGCGGGACAAGAACATCAGACAGGCTTTCCGGTCTAACCCCAGGTATCACCGTCTCGATGTCGGATTCGACCAAGGAGAGCCCAGGCTGGATGATGCGACGACGATGTCCGAGCTAAAGTCAAAGGTTCAGGCTGAGGAATCGCTGTCAGAAGCGATCGATAACATCGCCAGCTGCATGCTTACATCCCTGTTTTACTTCGAATTGGAATCAATCCCAGAGAAAATCGACGGTAGGTTTGTGGCCATTGGCCATATCCAATGCTCCTTGCGCCGTAACCATCTAGCATTTTCTCTTCTGCTCGGTCGGTTGTCAGATTGCTCCGCCATGTTTTACCTGGACGACTGCCCAATTCCCGGCAGGTTCGGGGACAGTTCCTTCCTTGACGGAGACGGCAACTTTCGAAAGCGGATAGAGCTGAGTGTCTCGGATAAATTCGCCATATGTCTCAAGCAAGGCCACTCAGAGCCATGCAACATTAGCGGTTCGCCATACTCACTACAAAAGCTAATATTGGCACAAAGCCTGGACGCTTCTTTGGGCACGGCCAACCACCGAAAGAGGAAGAGGACAGAAGAACTTGGGCAGCGTGCGGGAAAGAGGCAGCGTCTAGGGAGCCAGTAAGTAGGCGAGGCCATTCTTTACAGTTTGACAGAGTATTCCATGCTATTGATGTCGTCTACCTATTCCTGGGTGTTTCATCGGCCCCTTCCGACTTCTCAATGCCGTCGCCGTGCTAGGCGCTTGCTGCCCTAGCCGCTCTCTCTCTGGGGGTGGTGTTGGTGATGGTGTTGCCCTGTCAGCGTCAACCAGAAACGCGTTCTCAATTTCCGACCTACTGGACAGGGCTCTGTGCGTTGTTGCACGTGCATGCCGAGCCCTGAAGTACTCTGTTACAATATATGTACCCTCACTACCCCTAGATAACTTACACTCCCTTCGTAGTCAACTCATGTTATCTACTGCAGCATACTGTTCTCAGTAACACGACTACTCATACCTCGCACTTCCCTCACTCTATTCATACTTACTAAAGATCTGTTACTGAGGAGCCTGACCCTATTAGGTGATACAGCAGCAGCTCTGACATACATATCCCGCCTTAGCATGGTTGCTTTATATGTGCATCATTTCCTCCCGAGCTCACAAAAATTGCACACCGATCACAGTGAAGGCAAATGTAGCCGAATTACACTACACGACGCGGCCAATTAAATCCTTCACCTTACCCGTGATTGGGTTGTTTTGTGCTTGATGATACTAGGTCATTTAGGCTGTGCAGTGGACAAGGTTGGACTACATTTCTTCTGGCTGGGTTATCTTCGCATCGGAGCGCCAAAACATGTGATTTTTAGGCTTGCGTTCTGCAACTCGAAACGCGGGCATGTAAAAGATGCGGTGACAAGGACCCATTCAAGAATGGGTCCAGTAAATCAAAGTCGGGCGGCGGTTCCAGTCATCTATCAGAGACACATCCATCGTTTCTAAAATAAGCAGGGGCGACATTGAAAACTTTCCGTTCGCGGTAGAACCTATACACAAGTTACTTTGATGAGATTCTGTAGAAGCCCAGCTAGATGGATTAAAGACTTGTGGTGAAGAAAGTTAAGCGGCAATCTAACCTCTAACTTCTTATCCCTATACCATCACTTTCAATATTCTCATTACATTGTTGGAAGTTTGTCAAGGCGTTTTGAAGCGACTCAACTACGAGTTTAACCTCTTCCAACAGATATATGCTTACACCATGTTTCTTTGTTGATAAATAAGTTCTTTTCTCGGCTGTCATTCTCCCAAGTTCGCTGTTGTATCATCTAAGAGAGGCTAGATGTAGGTATTTTCTTTTGCGGCTTGCTGCATTTCGTTAGCTTCCTCGATTCATACTGGATTGTCGACATCGGTAGGGTCTGGCTGGGGCCCACTAATGCTGCTAGGCAATAAGCGGAACTTTGTCCTTTTATGTCTGAGCATATTGTTTGAAAATTTAACGACTTTTGAAACAGCACGCTAGAGTTTTTATAGTAGCACCGAGGAGGGTAAACCTATCGACTTCCGGACTCGGTGTCTCTTTTCATACCAGTCCCTTTCTTCGATGTACCAGCGAGCACACCCATATATACCCCTATAAATATAGTCCTTACTGGGAAAATGGTCTTTGGTCACCCTGTTTTTGCCTCTCTTTCAACGAGCTAAATTTGGATGAACCGATTTTTAGGCACTGGTATAACTTTCAATATGGGAGCTCAGACTAGAGATGTTCGATATTGTTGCGGTCTTCTGTAGATGACGGATCGGGTAAGGAGGCAGAGTAAGTCGCTTCCGCGTCCATCGTCGAGAGCCCCTCGTGTTACCATTCTTTACTGAACGATTTCCCATACCCTACTTTCACGGTCGGCCTGAACAGAACCAGAATAGAGAAGAGTATTCTATTAATAATCCGGCGAGGCATCGTTCACTAAACCGAATAACACCAAGAGCGACAATTGAACCTACGCCGACCTGCCCAACCTAGGAATATAAATAGCTTCACCTCCCTATTTCAAGACCGCCTTCCGCTTTCGAGATCGGCTATTTTGTCCCGTTGGTTTAGAGGCAGCTGCGGTCTCGTGATTATCGTTGTTGTTTGACTCAGCGGCCAATGCCTGAACCTGCTCAGAAGACGTCTCACGCAGCTTCTCGAGCTCATCAGCTCTCTGCACGACCGCACGGATATGGTCCGCTGCATTGGCTAATGCATTATGATGTTCCCGTTCCATCCCAGATTTCTCGTTCTCAAGCTCTTCGATCTTGGCTTCGAGTCGTTCCCTTTCTAGTGCCCATTCTACCCTATCCCAGTCTGACTGGCTGATAATAGCGTCATTGGCATTGACTACTGGTTGTTGCTTTTGGATGGCTGACTCAAGGGTCTGCACGACTTCTTGGGTGGTTTCAAGTTGTTCGTGGAGCGACTGGTATTTTTTGTGCATACCGTGGAGATCGCTAATCGCCCTATTGTGTTGGTCATGGAGATCGCCGTACGCTCGAGCACACTCCATACGTGTCTTCCGTTCCTGATGGTAGGCGTTCTCGTAAGTCTTATGTGTTGTGGCATAGTCAGAGAACCCGGAGAAAATACTGCGAGCAGTGTCTAACATGTGAGAGATGTTGTAAAGCATCCGATCGACCTCAACGAGTTGTTGATTAGCGGGAAGGTGATCGGCCCAAGCGATGTTGTCATTTCTCTGGTTGACAGGAACTACCTAGCTAAATTAGACTGAATGCGCCGTTTAAATAATAAGGACCTCACCGGTATCCCACTCTGCTGTTGAGAAGCCATCAGTATTGGTCACTGAGCTTTGATGAATGGCTTTCTAATCTTTGGTCGATGTGATATCCTTCTCGCAACATAGGGGAATCAAGTGGTTCTATATAGGCCTGGTGAGTGATGGTATATTAGAGCACGTGTTTTTCAATGACCCAAATGGAGATGGGGTGAGCTCTGATGGCCAAGATAACGAGCCTCTCTGCTATGAGATGCATGCAGATATTGACCCTAATTTTCTTTAAGTTAGTGGCTGTCAAATAAAGGCCAAATGCTCACCTACCAGAGTCGTAAACTTGCCAGCTGCCGATCTAGTGCCTCACTTTGGGCTATGCTAGCGTTAAGATATTTAGTGGATTACCACAGGCAGAAGATATAAATGGTGTCCCATTTTTGGGAACCCTTGCAGTTCCCAATTTTGGTTCCTGACAAGTATTTGGGCCTTCGATACCCCCTTAATTAGCATCAGAATGATAAAAATTAAGACGTACTGGGGCGGTTTGTAAATGGGGCCCGTTCACCAAGCAACAGTCTGCATCTCACTATCCAAGGAATGTTCTAAGCCACCGTGTAGCTTGTTGCTATTGTTATACCCTCTGCTGAGCTGTGGAGCTTGACTGTATACTTAAAAGGCCACGGTCGGACCCAACAGGGTGCGGGAGCCATGCAACATGATGACCATGTCGAACAGGGATATCTGCCAAGCAGATCAGTTTAATCCCAACGAGGGGTTCAAAGTACTAGATCAGGACTTTGCCTATTTTGATACCTATCCGTATGATTTCCTATGCGACAAGCCTGAGCAACGTCTCTCGGATGCCGTGTTTGATTCATTTGACATACCACCCCTACCAACAACGGAATGGGCAGACTACGGAACAGAACTGGCTAATTACCCGACAGAGGCGGCGGAAGATTTCATACTGCAAGCACAGCCTATTACCGAGCGAGATATAGTTAATGAATCTCCGAGCCGCGAAGGAGAGCTGGAAAAGACCCTTTTACGGCTTCAAGAGAAGACGGAAAAACTGGAGAGGGAACTTGAGAATATCCGGAATGAGTAAGCTACTTGTTTTAGCGGATACAGTTAGGCAAAAGCTAACAGAATGCTCATAGGCGGGAGGAAGAGAGGGAAAGGTAACGTGGATCGAAATTTGTGGACGAATCCCATGCTAATTAGTAACAAGACTGTGCGTGGAGGTTGAAATTAATGTGAAAAAACTAGAACGTTGGAACGCCGAACTAAAAGAGATGGTTGTCAGCCTGGTGGAGGAATTAAATGGAACCACTGGAACTTTTATGTCGCGTTAGGGCTGGACCTGACAAACGCTTGAGGAAATCACAGCGATATATTTTGAGGAGCTGAGGTTATCGAAAGATCACGACAATTTTGTAGATTGCGGTGTTTTCGGGCATCGATTCGCCTCCCTAAAAAAAAGTAACAGTATTATCTCGTAGACTTAACAGACACTTTTACTAGATTTCCAAATACATAAAGAATCTCTCTATTCTCCTCATTCCGCTCAAATCCGTTTCGGCCAGCCATATTTACAGTTGGGACATCCCCGCAGGGGAGGAATAAGGCTGCTTAGTCTTAGGATCTATTCCAGCAGTCCTAACACAAGACTCCTTCTCTTGTTGCGCTAACGCACAGGAATAACACCAGAGTGATGTACAGCAGTCACCGGTAGCATTTCCTTCGATTCCGTGGTCCGCCCGGAAACTACCCCGGTTAATGCACTGTAGGATCCAATTACTGCCAAAGCATGTTAGGACATTGAATGCGCAGCACTGATTAATAAAGTTAGTAAGGTGAACCTTTTTCAAGATAGCATAGGTAAATAGGGTTAGATACCATTCTTTTATATCCTCGACCCTTATGCTCTCTGGAATATGTTTTCCCAAATAAGCAACTCGGACAAAATACTGCTAGCAAGCCTATTATTGAATTAGTTAACCCTGAACTTAGGTCAGTTATATATAACACTTACAGATCTTGAATGGTGAACAGCAGTCGCAAATCCCGTACGTCCATTGGTCGCCGTGGTCAGATTCACTTGGACGTCTGATAGCTGTGTCAGTTGTAACTGGTGCCATTAATACGATCGCCGCTGTATGATTCGATGGTATAGAAATTGTATTTTGAGGTTTAAAAGAGAGGACATTCATCTGTATATAGAAAATTATGTTGACAAGGCCTAATATAAGATTACTTAAAGGCGCTGCTACACCCGGATAAGCGTAACCGAGAGATTCGTTTAAAGTGCGCCGTTTCCTCCTAAGCTTGAGGAGGAAATGACCATACTTTAGTGTGGGCTGTTTCCTCCTTCGCGCACAAGGAAATATAGCCGTGCTTTCCAATTTGAAATTTGATGTGTACCCATTTCCTTCCTCGCTAGTGGCCGAAATGTACTAGTGCATTACTGTTTCCCTCGCAGACTCCCTTCCCCCGAGGATACACGTTTAACTTTAGTGATCTAAAGCTAAGGATAGCAGCGGGTCACGCTTTCTCGACTCTACGATTAAGGGCGAATCACCAACGAGTATATTTCATCATAGTATTACCGATACTGTACGTCCTTCGTAATAACTCCGGTAATAAATCATATTGATGCCTAAAATGTTTACTAAGCCCATTTTAGGGAGGCACCGCTCAATATTCGTAGAGGCATACGAGCAATACCCATGGGCTTCGAGTTTATTTATTTCTACTTTCTCGTTCCAAAATTAACTTGCGGCTAAAAAATTTCATAAGGCTATGAATAGTGAACTGATTACTGCCAAGATCATAATGGTATCCCAATTATTCAAGCAAGGAAGTGGTCGAATCTATTTCTCATGCCTCATTATCTGTGTCCTCTACTTTATCTTCAGCACCTCTACAACCTCAATCTCTCGAATTTCTACCTACGAACCAATATCTACAATTGGGCAACAACGAACGCCCTCTTTCAATACCGACCGAGGCACATCTAGCCATCAAACGCTTCCCGGTGTGGCTAACGAACTATTGGCTCTGCCCAGCATTCAAGGTCTAAACGAGTTGAGAATGGATATGGCTGATGTATACATCACCGCAATCATGGACCCAAAAGACATATCCTTTAACAGGTTAACATGCTCGAGCCCCAGCGAAGAACGTTACATGGGACTTCGGGGACCTACCGTCATTATAGACACACCTGACACTATTTTACCTCGATACTTCTTTGCACTCAATCTCTTCAATTGCTCCTACGTACTCCCTAGGCTTCTCGGCTCAATTATTGAAACGATGGAATTCCTCGGCCCAGGCAACTGTGTTTTGTCCATCGTCGGTGGAAGATCAGATGACGGAACTACCGAGATTTTAACTAAGCTAAGGAATAAAGTTGTGGAAATGGGATCGCAGTACTACTTCACCACGAGCGATATCGATCCATTAAAGGAAGGCCACGACCGTGTTGTGGAGTTAGCAAAATTGAGAAATCTTGCCCTGGATCCTCTGATGCTTGCTCCCGAGGCTCAATCCCCCGACTCAACGGTTATCTTCTTGAATGATGTGGCTATCTGCGCGAACGACATTCTTGAACTCGTATACCAAAGAGTGCTTCAAGATGCACATATGGTGTGTGCACTCGACTGGATTAATGAAGGAAGTTCATTCTACGACGTATGGGTTTCGCGCGGTATGACAGGAGACTTATTCTTTGAGATTCCACAAAGTGGTAGCTGGGAATTCGCTAGAAATCTTTTCTGGAATGATCCAGCTTCTCGAGCTGCCTTTGAGGCGAAAATTCCATTCCAAGTGTATGCCTGTTGGAATGGGGCCGTTGCATTTACCGCTAAGCCGTTACTCCTTCGTCAAGTCGCCTTTCGGTCTTCTCGCGAGAAGGAGTGCTATATGGGCGAACCAACTCTATTTTGCAAAGACTTATGGGCCTACGGGTACGGTCGAATCGCCGTCATTCCCAGCGTCAATATCGGTTACAATGACGAGCAGTCACGCTTTGTTAAGGATGCTCACGGCTATGTTTCCGATATTATTCAAACTACCGAAGTTGAGCAGAAAAGGCCAGCCCTTATTACCTGGAGAGCAGCACCACCTAAGTTGATCAAATGTGAGCCAGATTTTAACAATCCAACTTGGGTTCCCGAGAAGGCAGAATAAACTTTGAGATTGATTGGTAGCATAAACAGAAGAAAGCAGCTGTGTTGGAAAAGTAACGATAATGCGTTAACCATCTCTACCTATATTCAGCATCATACATCGAGGATTTACTAGCTAGGGTCTTTACGAAGGACCGTACTGTATTGGTAATACTATGACGAAAAATATACTCATCGGTGATTGGTAGCTAGAGGGGAAAAGCGTCACCCACTGCTGCCCTTAGCTCTAGATTGAGAGAGGTATCTTTGAACACCTAGTCTTGAGTGTACAAGGTATAGACCTTTTAGCTCCGGGTATTTTCCACTAGATCGCCGCAAGGCTAGGGGCTCGAAGTATATAACCTTTAGAAAAATCTTCCATTTCCTTCTGTATTGGATGTACTCAAAATACTCAAAAGATGGCGAAAGATATTTTATCCGTCCTGTGGGCAGAGACACTTTTGTTCGTTATTCTCGCCGGAATATGTACAAAATTTGTTTACGCTTTATTTTTATCGCCGTTAGCCGAGATCCCAGCAGGCCATTGGTCTGCTCGTCTTTCATCCCTTTGGATTTGTTGCATTCGTTGGTCACAGCGGGTTTCAGAGAATGAACGTGTTCTAAAACTTCATCAAGAGTACGGCCCGATCATTCAATTGGGGCCCAACGAGATTAGTGTGGCCTCCAGAGATGCGGTTAAACAAATCTATACAGATGGACTCCCTATGGCTGGTCTATTTGCACGACAATTCACTTCTCATGAGTCCGTCTAGTCTACTTTTAAGTAACTTCAACCACTGATAGCATAATAGAACTCCGAATATGTTTACAATAACAGATAGAAGACAGCATACCGACCGAAAACGAATGATTCAAAATGTTTACAATAAGTCTAAAATCCTTACCTCCGGCAACCTCCGAGAATCAACAAAAGAACTCATTTACAATCATCTTCTACCTTACATCGAAGAAAGTTCTCTCAGAAATATATCCATTGAGATGTGTGAACTTAATCGCGCATATGCCATGGATGCTTTTACAAGGTACCAATTTGGCGTATCTTTGGGAACGACATTTATTCAACACCCCCAAAAAAGAAGATGGTACTTTAATCGATATTTCAGGTGCCGACATTTTTTCTCCCTATTAACCGAGTTCCCTGGCCTTTTTGCCTTTTTCGCCCGACTGGGTATCAACCTGCTACCAAGGTCAGTAAGTGAAGCTTTACTTGACCTCGAAAAATGGAATCTTGACCTATGCGATAAAGCGGAGACGTTACTATCGGACAAGGGTGCAAAAGGAGTCAATGATGTAAATGCGAACCACCCGGTCATTTTCGCGGCGCTTCGTACCGCGTTCCGACGAATACATCCAGAAATCATGAATCTCAACTCTACGAGGCAACAACCAGCTTATCCCTTTCAGTTCGATATCGCCAGCGAGATGTATGACCATAACTTAGGTGCCCACGAAACTACTGGGAACACTCTTACATATGCTCTATTTGAGTTGTCCCGTAACCCAAAAATACAGGACAAGTTACGTCAAGAACTTAAGAGCCTACATCCGCCCTTTGAATATCCCCCTTCAGGAGCGCTCGATTTGAGACAACCAGAGCCTAGAGAAGTCGACTCTTGTCTATATTTACACGCCATTATTCTCGAGACCCTCAGGGTCTGGACGGTGGTCCCACGTGCCAGGCCTCGTGTGACCACTTCAACGTGCTCCTTCTTAGGTTATAACGACATTCCCCCCAAAGTGAAGTTTCAATACTATCCATATACACTACACCGTAACAGAGATATCTTTCCTCAACCCGAAGCCTGGAGACCCGAACGGTGGATTGAATCCCACCCAGATCACCTCGCAGAGATGAAACACTGGCTGTGGTCATTCGGTGATGGCGACAGGAAGTGTATTGGCATGTATTTTGCGGGTTATTGTAAGATATATCAAAAGTGCTGGCATGCTATTAGTGCTAACCGGGCTGATAGGCATAAAACAAGCTATCGCAGCGATCTACACGAATTTCTTCAGTACGCTTTACGAGCATGGGGACATGAGGCTTGACGACGGGTTCCTCGCCGGACCGAAGGGAGATAAGCTATATGTGAAATTCCAGCATATCTAGCCTAGGGTATTTTAGATTAAGTAAGCATCCTAGCCCTTTATTGTGTGGAAGGTAGAGTAGTTGACGCTGGGTTAACGAGCTGCATATAGCCCCGAATTTTCAGGCGTTTCAGTATCCTGGGATGTTTAAATGCGGACATGGGAAAAATCATTATCCGGAGCATCGGTCTACGGGCTCTAGTCACGCCGAAATCGGATCTTCAGATAAGAGATTACAAGAACCAAGTGAGAAATTAAGATTGATGGGCACGTGGACTAGCTTATTAGGATGCTCTGAGTTTGGACTATGGTTGAAAGTAGTTTACACCTATGTCGACGGCGATGCTAAGTATCCTATCTATGGTTTTTCAATCTAGTATATTTCTGCGTTTGAATCCGATATTATAGCTTCAAATTCTATACATGCCTACGCGCTTCAACTAATCGACAATATCTCCGCAAAGTACCTCCTATATCGTACCTTCGTAGCTCGAAGCAAGGTAACCAGCGCACAACGTACATTAATTTCCTTCGAACCCTCACGACAAATGCTTCTATTCAATCACGTTTGACTACAGAGCGACATTTAGCTCTGCGTTGTAATAGTCAACTTCTTTCCTTTTTTGCTTGCCTTCTTTGTCTTCGATCTAGTTTCTCGACAACTAGATGAAAATGGAGAACTTTCGACAGCAGAGGGTCTGACCGACTCGACTCCCACATCCACTATGTTTCCTTTCCTCTCAGAAATAAGTAATTTCTTCTCCGCCATTGAAAGCTGTTCGGTGAGGTCAGCTAATGACTTTTTATATCCTCGCACCACGCTATTGTGTTCAGCCTCCATTTTTCCCATTTCAGCCTCGAGTTTCAAAAGCCGCGCCTCGGATGACCGGTCCTGATTATTGTCGAGAGGACCATATGTGATCTTCTTCGGAGACAAGTCCGTCCTTTCCATGGCTTGCATTTTCAGGGCTGTGTCTTCCAATATTCGAATCTTTTGGTGGCACTCTTGAAGCTCTTGTTCCAAAAGAATATTTCTCTCCGATAGGTGGGTGGAGATGGCAGTCAGTTCGTTGGCCTTAACGTTTGCGAGATTCGTCAGTTTTCTCTCATCTCTCAAGTCTTCTCGCAAAGACTGGGTCTGTTCGGTGAGTGTCTGTATTTCGTTGGTTATGGCGGCCCGATCTTTTTCGGCGGCGGTGTAGGCACGATAGTAATCCTGGCATTTCCGTTCCGAAGAACCAAGTTGATGCCACAAATTGTCGACGCCTGTCCAGAGAAACCTTTCCATTTCGCGTGACTCCTTTTGAGACACTTCCACGTTGTGGTTAATATTTTGGAGACGTGTCCAAGCCGAAAATAGGGCATTGATATCGACTAAGGTAGATGTAAGGGTCACGGCATGTCCGCCTGACTCGTCAGGGTTTTCGGCCTGCTGCTGTCAGAGAAATTAGTCCGAGATGTTGAGGAATCCTTACCGCAGCAGATCTATCCCCCTGTTGTTCGTTTCCTTGACCACGAGAAGCCATCATCATAAAGTTAATTAACTGTGTAAAACATGTATCATTTGAATCAATTGGGTTCAAGGCCAGTTTATATACTATAAAATGATGATATCCGACTAATTTAGAAAGAGGTTTTATGAGAAAAGGGGCCGGAAAATGTGCCAGGGTAGTGACTTAGAAACTATTTAGGCAAGAGTTGAGCTAAATAAAACGTTGATACTATCTTCGGCGCGAGTTTCAAGGGTCGTGGTCCATATGGAACGAAAATAAGTCCCTGTATGATGCGGAGACTTGAGAAGAACGAATAATCATCTGATGGCTGTGTTGTCAACCTGCTATGTGGGTCTGAAATCTATTTTATCTTCGAAGAGGCTGAGTGTCTCGTCGAAGAAGGAAGTCTCCTGAGAAGTGTCCGTACTCTTTGGTCATCCAACAAAGCGATCAGCGCCTCCGAAGTCGAACTATTATTCGACATTGAACAAGATAACTAACCTTGTAGCCGTCCTGATTGATTGGGCCCTTCCTTCGCATTTATGCAGGATACCTTGCCGTGGAACCATAGTGATTTCCGGCGAAAAACGGGACATTGCTCATTGTCATTTGAGTCGCCTCCCGAACCCACAGGGTACCAACTGAAGCTACTACCACGATAGTCTCACCACCACATAACCGTAGGTATGAGACAACAGAACGATCCTGGGACTCAGACAACGCAAATTTAGAGCGTCCCTCGCTGGGGATCGCCCCTATACCGCGTAATACTACGACCTGGACTTGGGCTCGAGGGACTAGAAGCCGCTTCGCAAGGTTCAAGTAAGGTTCGGGGGAACGGATTAAACGCACGGTGCACTACCAACTACCCCGAACTTCCCGCGCCTAAGGTATCACCCACCAGGGGAGCTACAGGCAACCATTAAGGGTTGAGAAAATGAAAGATGGTGCGTTTGCAGAATTGCGCGTACTCAGTTGCTGATGAAATATTTTTAAGAACATCTCTGCATTCCTTAAAGTGCCTCGCTCATTCATAACTACGACAGAAGGAGGGGGAGTTCCCCTGCAAATCTAACTGCATGAACTAGCGGGAGACGTGGGCATTGAACGGGTCTATTGGTGGTCGAAGAACCGTGGCAGGGGCAAGTGTTGCATTCTGGACTCTCATCGCTAATGTGCGACCTAAGAGTTTTTTTGGCAGGAGTTATGAGAACGGGCTGGCCGGTTCTATCTCCCGCCGCGTTTCTCTGAGCCCGTCTCCGCCTGTTGCCCAGAGTGCTCCGCCTATTGCCCAGAGTGCTCCGCCTGTTGCCCCGAGGTGCCAATGTGCGACGCAAGGGTGCGTCGTCCGGAATATGCGGCCAAACTGGGGGATGCACCAAATAAGACGATAAAGGCGTGATCGGCAGTTGAGGGTGATCGGCACCTAATTGCGTAAATAACACGCCATCTGCTGGTTCCCCTGGACGTAAGCCTGATAAATCCCCATCAAAGAACGGGCTACGAATAGCGAAGCCTGGTAGAGTTACGCTATAGATAAGATCAGCCCTTGATTTGTTCGGGAAGTGTTGGTGTTAAAGCTAGGGTGCGGATTGATTGGTAGTTATGCCGCGGTCACGGTACCTCGAACCTTCATCCCCTGTACTCTTATTAGATAAGTGCCTATAGCCCCATTCCGGGCGTTCCGTAGCTAGAGTACGTTCGCAATGATTGGTAAGGGCGACCTGTCCCCACGGCGCTAATAGGCGCCGTTTCGGGATGTCTGCATATCGCGTAGAGACTTTTCCTCCGTGACATGATCACTGCAGGAGGCTGAAGAAATAATGGCCCCTATGTGTTAACTCCATGCTCTAGTTGCGTGACAGGGAAGAAGAGAGCGGTAATTGACTATGTTTGCACCAATGCAAACCCGTATACCTGAAATCGGCAACCTTCAGCGACTATGGAGCCGCCTACTCCGCTTGAAACTTTCTGTCCTCTTTTCCCGTCAAATCCATTAATCTTCAGCATGAGGCAAGCTGTGGGAGGTTAATCCTTATAGGACCTCTTGGCAATAATCGTCTGCTTAATGCAGGTGGTCAAGTCCGCGGTGAGTAACTAGGGCTGTTCCTGTCATTCGGACGGTTCGAAATGCCAAGGCCAGAATAGTTCCCGTTACTATTGCTCGAAGGATTGGGGTCTGGAGCATAGAGCTTTGGACGGACCAAGTACTTGTACGATATCTGGTCAATCTATTTTGCCAAGGGAGACGGTCTATCATGGGTTCCGCAGGTTGGCTGACTTCGCCAGGGAAGGGTTAACAGGTGACATTGACTATTCTATTACTCCGATCTATCATGTTTTCCGTTAATCCTTGTTAAACGCACCGAGGTTAACGGCCCCTGTCGGGTATGAAGCACTTCTGAAAGCTTAAGTGGGAACGATATACATTAGAGGTCGAAAATAGAAAGAGAAATGATACGTTTCCTCCTCAGCATCGAGGAGGAAATGAATCAAGCGAGGGGTCATAATGGAAAGAGGGTGGTCATATTTCCTCTGTGACAGTGGAAGGAACGGTTTCTCCTGAAATTTTTCCTGAGACGATTGATCACTCGACCACGACTTTCTTTGTTCAATGACATTGCGGAGTAATACACTTGCTCGGTGCTACGAAAGGTCAATCAGATGGCATCGCCTCTGCTTATTCTTACAGATTCTCCGACCTGGATTCCTTGGGAAGTCGGACGAGGCTACAGCAAGGCTCGAATAGATCGTACCTACCAATGGTACCCGAAAACTCACCATAGCTTGCCTGATACGGCCTATATTCAACAAATCTACGCGAAAGAGGGTATTTATCGGCTGGAAACCCACGAAATTCACAGCTCATTTCAGATGCCTACATCGTTCCCCCAGATCAGGACATTACCGGAGTGGCCAGACCTAGCCACCGCCCTCGAAAGTGCTTTGGCGCGGCATGCCGGGTCACGAACGAAAACCGCCCAGTATGTCACTTGCAATATCCGCAACAATCCACACCGAACCACGTTAGGACTTCCTGAAACTTCACTCACTATCAATCGGAAACCTCTAGTGAGTGAAGGCAATGGAAGTCGCATGCACTCATGTTGTGCATATCTAGGCAGCAGCGAATCTTTTACAAGTGTGGATAAGAAGGCCTTAGACCTTCAGTCGATCAATATCTTATGGTATGGACAACCTACCATTTGGGTAGTTATTCCTCCGCAGCATGCAGCCAGGTTGGAAGCCCTAGTCGCGCAAGAGACGCGGGAACTCCCGCGTTGCGGCCAATTCGTTCGCCACGCCAGCTTAGTCATGTCCCCGTCTGAACTAATCAGATGGGAGATCGACTTTAACATTTTTGCACAGTTCCCGGGAGAGGTTATCAAAATCGAAGAGAACGCTTATTTTTTTACTTGGAAAACAGGAGAGCAAATATCGGAGACGGTCAATTCCTATGAGTGGTTCTGGTCAGCGCCACCACTATACAGATGTTGTTGCACAGACACGATATGCGCTCTCGACCTTGTGGAGAACTATCGCCCATCCTCGTCGAGTAGGCTAGACAATAGCCCATTTCAACCTGGAATGTCCATACACGCCGATATTTCCCTCCACGACATAGAAGCAGCTTGTTTCCACGGAAGGGAAGTTGGCACCGATCATGAAACAATGGAAGACGAAGAGTCAGCATATACGGAAATATCTGTTTATTTCAGTCCCCTGCAGCACATCGACTGGGCAGATACGAGTGCGGAGTCAAGATTGACGTCCCCGGGAGACCTCCATCCAGAATATGGCACCCCAATACTTCCGGTTGGCGGAAATTGCGTTAGAGGAGAGGGCGGGAGTGAGCAAGCAAGCGCCAACGTCCCTGACAAAACGCCAAGTGAAATCGGCCCGTTTGATCCGTTTGGCACAGAGTACTTTTTCCCATCCAGCTCCCTAGGGATAGACGCCGACATGTTGGAAGGCGGCCCCAACCCTCAGATATTGACCCATGGTTTTCCCAGCCACCATGACTTTTCGAGCGGATGGGCAGGGCAAATCCGGAGTGCAGAGGCCTTGCAACCAGATGCTTCTGGGTCTGGAACAACAGCAGATGACTTCTCGATCCCTCTGTCTACTAGTTTCGAAGAGCCTCTATTGGTTTTAGAAGGCGATATGAACACAGCAGAACGTTGTTTGCCACCTGGGCAGACATGTGCTGAACAGTACGGCTGGTGCCTAACGGCACCAATACCCACAGGTTCCACCAGTACTATGAATTTTGAGTCCAAGGCCGTCATCTTTGACCAAGAAATTGAAGACCTCATCGCTCTCGCCCTCAGGCATGAGTGGCGTTTACTATGGAAGGTTACCAATGCCCCCGACGCTAAAAGCATATTGGACTCATTCCGACCACGGAAATTACTCAACAACAATGCCATTCAGGAAATCCTCCTCATAATGACGACAGGGCGAAATGACGTGCACATAGTGACCTCGGAATTTCTTCTCCACTCTTTCATCGAAAATAACCAGGCTTCCACCGCGATGATACTGTTCCCCATACGCGACGGGGAGCACTGTTTTTTGCTGAGCGTGAATGGCTTGAATCGCATGATAACCATTCACGACAATAAGCAACACGACGATATTGTGAACTCCTTCTCTTCGGCAAAGCTAGGTGACAGTCTCTGGGAGTTTCGGTATAAGAAGGTAGGTACATTCCCCCCATCCAACGACTGCCCTAATAGTGGATAGACTGTCAAGGATGACGGCAAGAACTCCGGCATTGTGCTCTTACTAGAGGCCGAGATGCTTATAAGAGGCTATTCAAGGATTGTGGAAAATTTAGAGAGCCTTCGATTACGATATCTCCGTCTCCTTGTTGGCGAGTTATTGGCAGAAAAGAGCTCCTGGAGCTTATTTTGCAGGGATGCCACATCGACGGAAACCTTAATGACGCCAGCCCTGCTATCAACCTATAACATGAACACAATTCAAGAACAGCGGCCATTTCTACGGGACGCCAACCTGGATCAGCTTGCATCGGCAATTGGATGTGGCACCGTTTTGCATGATTTTGCAAAAATAGCTCAAAACGTGCATTCTACGTCGGAAAAAACGACATCCACCATTGCAGCTGTTATGGAAGTGTTTGATTGTGCCGAAACTCACCGCTTCGTTGCGGGTCTCCAGAAGGACTTGTCGGGATTGATTGTTGCGAGCAATTTCAGGGCATTAGTCTCTCGCTTTCGGGACGAGTTGAAAGAAAACAAAAAGGAAAGAAAAAAGCTTTCAAGAATGCTGCGAGCCGAGGGAAGAAGTCCTCCGGCACAGCCTGAGCATCCTCACGCAGCATTTAGTGTCAAGGGTCGCGGTGCAGAGTCAAAGGCATACGACGTACTTATCGACATTTGGCGCCAGCCCGAGAAGCCGTCTCCTCTTCGAAAACGCTTGCAAGCCGCCAACTACCACGGCCAACCGCTTCTAATGTTTGAAGATGTTTGCGGACTCGAGTATCCAATGTGGGTGATGCTCCCCATGCGAGACATACCTTGCCCGGAAGACCCTCAAGTTCTCATAAAGCCTGAGATGTATGTTCTTGCTGCTTCCTAATATCAGGCCCTTCAGACTAACCTTTCAAGGTACCAACGTTTGGAATTTCGACAAGTAGAGTATTTGGCGTATACGGTCAGGTCTAAGAGGCCACAGCTATGGGAACGCCTGCCTCGGCTCGTTCCAGTAATAGGGGCGATTTTCAGAGGAAAGATAGACCTCCAAATTGTCCAAACGCTCGTGGACGAACTGGCGAGTTTGGGGGCTAACAACCCTGTGCATGGATAGCTTCAAGGGCGCTTGATACACTCGAGTGATTATTAATGCCTTTGTAAAAATGTCTTCCCAATTTTCTCACTACTGCTATGCGAAGTGGGTTGGAACACCCACAGCTATATAAGCATCGTTCATGACCAACTTGTTCTCTGACTTTTTCTCAACTCCCCAGAGCTCGCTTGAAGCTCAATGACAATGTTTTGGCAGAGAGCCTATCGTTTCATCTCTCTTGTGGTGGCCATGCTGCAGTTCTTCGAGCTACTGGGCGCAGGCGTGACCACTGCTCTGATGGATTCTGACTCCAACGTCACGACGTTTCCGAAGATAGACAGTTTCACCGCACACCCTGACTCAGTACACCCTGTTCCTCTCAACCCACCGGAATGCGCATACGGCAGTAAAAAGTTGGCAACATCTCCAGTGTTTGGTCCCTCACCCTTCTCCATACAGTATCACTTTTTATTTAACCTCTACGGAACGACTCAAGTCGCGATTTCAGTGTTTGTCGCAGGCCCAGCATGTGATCTTTCTGTAAACCTGGACAATGGCTATGGAAAGTTGACGGATACATTAGACACGAAAGGTGGTGCGGCTATTTTCTTGGAACACAAGAACGATACCATAATTTCCAAAAGCAAGACTAAGGCATGGGTTGGGCCTGGATACGACTGCGTATACCAGATACAGATCAAATTGTTCTCGCCTGGGAAATCCGCAGGCCTTAGTCTTGGCTGGCCGAATGCGTCTTTTCGAACGTCCGCGTTCGGGTGGGTGGGGGTGGTGCTTTTGAGGAGGAGGTTCGCCGATAGGCACTATCAAGGTACATGGTCTGATACCTTATCAAACCTTTACTGAAATTTGCAGGGGGTTCGACAGCGTACCACCATGTGGTAATACTAGTTGAAACCCGAACAATTATTTGATATGGACCCCGGAAGGTTGCTTTAAGAACTGGCATAAGCGAACTCGAGAAAGTGATGCAAAGAAAGGAAGAAGGCTTTGGATACGCGAGTGAGGGCGACGTCTACCCTCCAGCATGAGATTAAATGCGAACAATCCTTTTGAACGGTTCCCTCCTCTGTCCAGGAGGAAACGGCACATACGGATGCAGTAGACGCAAACATACCAAACCTTCATATGCTTACCTCATTCTCTGATTTGGTCGTTTATATCGGACTGGACAATTCCGCAAAGATTGAAATGAATAGTTTTGATCATGACTCCACCAGCAGTAGATAATTACCCTGGAAAATACCGCCCATAATGCATCAAAGACAAATTGATAACATCTTACCACAAAACCACTTGCAGTTCCTAGACTTCTGTGTCACTTTACGATAAGATGCTAAAAGGGCTCGTCATAGGTCTCGCGAACTGTACCGGCAAAAGGGGCATCCCGAGACCTCCCTTGTGTAAAAGGACTCGATCGTCCAAGATGTTCATTATCGCTGGATGCACTCTAGCGATTTTTACAGACTCATTTCTCTATGGCATTGTAAGAAAGAGCTACGGTAACTGCGCTCAGATTATTGACTTTTAATGAGGTGGTCCCTGTATTCCCTTTTATATTAGTCGAGCGGGCAGGAATAGCACCGAGTAATGGTATGTCCACGACCTTCACGCGAAAGTGAAAATTCTGACTATTTAAGTCGGACCTTGGACGTCGGCACTATTAGCCTGCTACGCTGGAACCAGTCTAATTGTTTGTCCCATTGCGGGCTACATGACAGACTATTTCTCCTTGCGTCGGACAACTTTTGTCATCGGCCTTGCCGCCCAGGCCAGTGCTACCGTTCTACTGTGCACCGGCTCGTCTATCGCCATTTTAACGCTCGGACGAATCCTCCAGGGAGCTTCAAGTGCCATCACATGGACAGCGGGGCTCACCCTTGCATCAGATACTGTTGGAAAAGATGAAATCGGGAGGACCATGGGCTTCTGCAGCCTTGGAATGAGCCTGGCCATGTTCGTGTCTCCACTTGTGGGAGGAGTGTTGTTTGAACACAGTGGCTACAACTCAGTTTTTGGTCCAGCATTTGTGCTCCTCTCAGTGGATATAATCTGGCGGTTGACGATAATAGAAGGAGACGTTACCACTCAGCGGACAAGCTCACGAGGCCAAGGATACTGGACATTCGCCTATGGAGACCATGGTACACCCAGTATTATCCCATCGCCTTTATGGCAGGAAGTCCCTGGGCTGGAGCTCCTCTCTCCGAGAAATCAAGAGTTCGGTCTCGAAAATCCATTTCAAAGCGAAAATATCACCCTTGTGACTCAACAGCTTAGCCATACGGGGCAACGGATTAGGCCGTGGATTATCATTCTCCGAGATATCAGGCTACAAGTTGCGCTGTGGGCCAGCCTTGTCCAAGTCACGTTGACTACTTCCTTGGACGCTGTTTTGCCTCTGTTTGTCCACCGGGTGTTCTCTTGGGGTCCGCAGGGGGCTGGACTTATATTCATCCCTGTTGTAGCCCCATCGCTACTGGCGGTCTGTATAGGCAAACTCACCGACAAATTTGGGCCTAAGTGGCTTGTTAGCGTTGGATTTCTTGCTGCAGTTCCGGCATATATATTATTGCGGCTGGTTAAAGATGACAATGTTGGGCAGGCCATTTTGTTATGTTTCCTGCTGAGTTTATTGAGCACGGCAATGACCTTTGTGTGTGGGCCATTGATGGCGGAAATCACCTTAGCAGTAGAGGCAAGGGAACGGAGTCATCCTGGGATTTCTGGTCCTAGGGGGGCGATTGCGCGGGCACACGCCTTCTATTTCGTGTTTGTTTCTGGGGGACTGCTGGTAGGCCCGCTTTGGGCAGGCATGGTGGAAAAAGTGGCAGGCTGGGAGACAATGACTTGCACTTTTGGCCTCTTCAGTGGCCTCATGGTGATCCCGACGAGCCTTTTCACTGGCGGAGTCATCAAATTGAGAGGATTCACGTCCTAAAACTTTGGCAGAGCTGATACCAGGTGGGCACGGAATACATTCTGACATAACATTCCCAATTTCCCCGCCGGAAATTTGTCCAAATGGCCTATGAACTTCCACAGGAAAACTATTGCTGACTTTCGTCTACCGGGCCTCCGCCGCACATCAGTTTCTATACGTATCAGTGGGAGCGACTCGAGTTTCCCAGATAGTAAAGTGAGAGAGGGTCAGCCCAAGAGTTACTCTGCAAGAAGAAAGCCTCGGAGCAATTGCCCCTTTTCGCGCGAATATTCAGGCCCACAGGCCCGAGTCGGAAGGCTGTGAATTTTAGATCTTGATTGGCTGAACAGATCCGTAATAACATTGCGCCGAGCCTATGTAATAGGGGTTATACTCGCTGTAGGAAACATAGCCGAGGCCAGTCTTTGTGTCGTCGACCATCATTAGCGTTTTCAAGAGTGCAGTCCCGTTTCCCTATCTAACCCACGCCCTTTTATCTCCATGGGGACACTGCACCGCTCCTTAACGCCTCTCGCCTGATCTCGATTCCCTAGCGCAGTGATACAATCACCGGGCCTGCCACTGTGGCAAGGGCTAGGTCATGGACGTTATTAGGCAGCTGCGCCGTTAACGCCGCGAAAGCAATTCCGTCCATCTCCTGTGGCACACAAGCTGTTCCCTTTCCCGACTCTGTAATATTGACAGCAGTATATATCGGGACATTAAGTTGGTTTACCCACCCAATCAGCAATTGCTTGTTCGCTTCAGTGGCAAACGGTGCTTGTGTGGGATCCCATGTAAATTCAAGTTCCGTTGGGCTTTCGGTGGTGTTCATAGATACACTTGTTGATTGCGCAACTGTTAGCTTTGGTAGGATTGGCAAAGGTATTTCAACAGGGCAGGATCCGGGAACAACATAGGACAGGGCGAGATTATATGCCCATACTTCGCTGATCCCTGTGTCAAACGGAGTGGGGTTTGGCACGTTTCCTCTAATGGAACGGAAGAACGCATTGTGTCGTGACTGAACTGCGAGCAATGACGATAACGGTCCCGCGAGCGGGGAACCGATAATTGCGAGATGTTCAATGAGTCCAATGGTGGCTCCTATACCGACAGTCGTTATTAGATGAGCGAGGTCAAACAATTCGTCCGCCGAGGCGATAGGGAAAGAGTAATTACAAGGTGGGGTTGGCGCAACTTAGATATCATCCAAAAGATTGGTGAGGATAGCGAGGTGGACTTCTTCTTGCTGTCTAAGAGTTAGAGTAGAGGCGCCAAAGCCGTGCTAAGGTTCACTCACCGCAACGATTTTCTCAACGACTTGGATAGTATCATTGGGGTATCCCGTTATACCCAATTTCCCAAGGTTCGTGAGACTCATATTAAAGAATGCGTGCTCCAGGTTTTC
The DNA here is from genome assembly GCF_000585535.1 of Cladophialophora psammophila CBS 110553. Classification (NCBI taxonomy): domain Eukaryota; kingdom Fungi; phylum Ascomycota; class Eurotiomycetes; order Chaetothyriales; family Herpotrichiellaceae; genus Cladophialophora; species Cladophialophora psammophila. The sequence continues at coordinate 103,531 of NW_006912957.1, forward strand.
AAGAAAGAAGGCTAATTGCAGCTCCCTGATCGTATTTGTTGCAATCATGGTCGCTATTCCACCACTCGGTGCCCCTCCTCCAGCAACATCTGCAGTCTCGGGGGACAACATTACACCTGCCGCAACGCTTCTTAGGGCCAAGCAGGAAACATAAAGAAATGAATAAATACTCAGAGGAAAATACATTGTTTTGAGTAGGTATGGTAGGAGGTTTTAAAAAAGCTTTCAGGGCCGAAGGCAACTTCTACAGGAGAGATGGGAAATTGTTGTCTAGCAGAGATTAAAATCGAAATATCCATAATCGAGGGACCTTTTTTAGGAACTTAGCAAACTCATTAGAGAAGGGTCCGGGAAAGGGGAACCCAGCGGAGGGGACCAGCTTATGTGTTCTCCGGTTCCCCTTCTTCGGCCAACGCAAGACGTTCTATGTAAAATTTGTAGAAGATGAGAATGGTAAAGTCAGGCCTCCCTGTGCTAACGTAGAGGATAATGGTCACAGTTACTAAGCTTGTCAAAGCATTTGAAATTTGCATTACTACGAAAAGTACATATCAGACCAGAGCAGTTGCTCCATGAGTATTAATTTCCCTCCCCTTCACTTCTTTTTGAAATTCCAGGTTAGAATAGATTGTTCAATTTGCTGCTGTTTTGTATGAATAGGATTAGGCCATCGACGACAAAGTTGCAAGCAATATAGTAGCCACTGCCGCCCATGTCATGCACAGGAATGTAGCTCCTTTATACGCTCCAATGCCAATGCTGTCTCCATATTTATTAACGACACTGACCGCTTTCGTAATGTAGAAGAAATAATGGACCCAATACTAATTGCCAAAGATTTCAAGCTAGAGAACAGTGATATTAGAGCATAGAAGAGAAGACGATGGGATTGAAACCCACCGAAAGAATCCCTAAAATAAGACACTTGGATAAACGTCCATTAAAACACATAGTCTATAAGGAAGTGAAAATTGCTGCGCCTCCAGAGACGATACCGACAATATAAAACATGCTCATTACCATACCAGCCAATACAGTTTAGATGTACGTCGACCTTCACTGCCACTACAGCCTACACTGGATTCTAGATCTTGAGGACCGACTAAATGCCTATTCGCAGGACGCATCACAACACCGGTTCAAAATCGATCTAAGAATAGATTGTGCTAAACGTGGTACATTCTCTTGCGATGAGATTCATCAAATACGTCTCTCATATTCAACGGACTCAACGGCTGGATCAACATTTCGTATCACAAAGCAACGATGGCCCATACTAGACAACGAGTTCCCGTCAACAATGACCATAAAGCGACGACACCGACAGGAGCAGCAAAGGAGATGAAGGACTGACCTATTGCGCTAACTCGTCGATATGCCGAGTTGTACAATGAGAATGCTGGTGGTGGTACTTCGCGACCGAAGAACTAGACGATTTAATACATCTGTACTCATCGATGGACACAACCACCATCGATCACAGACGCGATCAAAGATATTGTAAGTCCTCTTTAGGGGTGTCTGACCTAGCTGAATGAGTAAAACAGCACCAAAAAGATCCGTCATGTATCGCTCAAAGGCGCGAATCATGCTACAGGAGAGCCATCGCGCTCAAAGCATTCCTACCATTGTAGGGTACCCTCTGCCTTCAACCTTGTTCATTCTACAGCCGATCCGTCGAGATGCTACCAGATTCATACTTGTCCTCACAGCGCACATGAACGAAAACAAGCTAGACTCCTTAAAATATCAAGCTCAGATGATGTGGCAGGAAGAGTGGCAGCGAGAGACCATTCAGTCGGCGGCGGCGATGAGGATGCGGAAATTATCGCAAAGTTATTATTGGTGACTTATTGTAGGGACAAAGCCCTACATTGGGACCCCTCTTTGTTAGAGTCTGTTATCATCTCATTCCATACCCGCCCCTTGAGGTGCCCTATTCTGGGCATCCACTTCAAATATAAGGAATGATGTTATAGAGTCGTACTGCTCTCTCCCCTAGGCAACGTTATTCCAGAACTTCATAATGTGTGCTTTTAGCTTCAAGCAACGTCCATTACGAGCTACAAATTCTCATAAGCCGAGAAAGCCCCTCCGAAGTCGGGTGAAGGCCTCTCTCAGTCGTTTGTACGATAGGGTGTTCTGGCGGCGCTCCCGTGCAGAATTGAATTCTTACACAATTTACAATCGAGACCCTTCGCCATGTCACTCTTGTGAGCGCGGTCATTTCGGATTCGTGCCGGACATCCGCAACGACGCCAGGTCAGATACCGAAGCGTCAACACTACCATACGACGACGCCGCTTATGAGGCGAGGGTTTCAAGCGACACGGAGTCTCTGATGAAGCCGCTGTTAGGATGAAGATTTAGAAATGTTGAGGCAATAGTCTGTGGGATTTTTGCCAATCACACTTACAGTCATACATAATCCGTTGCTACCCAATGATTAGGTGCTTCTTTCAATGAATTTACTGGTCTGGTCTGCTACCACGTACATAGCGCTTTTGACAAACGATTTATAACAAGGCCAGATGGCCGGATCTCTATCTAGGCCATGGAGGATCTGGCATTATTGAGCTTGGTACTGGATGTTGTCAATTGACAGACAAATAAAAAAAAAAATTGAACGAAAGTGGTACAGTACGAAGCTGTACAAGGGTAATCTGTTGTGTAGTGGCGACTGCGAGTATCTGTGGGGTTGCAAGGACAACATTTGCAGTCCAGCACTGGAGGAATGTGCCCAGTTTCCCGCCCTTCGGGAAAGATCGAGATCCTCATGTCCCGAAACTGGGCCCCCTTCCCCATTTCGAAAGGATAAGACCTGAGCTCTACCTAGATTTCTTACATACAGAGGGGATTCATCTGCTTTCTATCGAATAGTGGAACGGCATCAAAATGGCTAAAGTTAGGCTCAGTAACCTCGAACGTCGGAGACTAAGAGAGGAGTGCCGGGAGCTTCTTTCGAAGCACATTGGTAGGTGAAGTAATCTTTACTGTGGATCAGAACTAAGATTATCTGAGAGAGCAAAATAGGCATCAAAGTACACCCGTCTCAGGTTCGTCTTATGCCTAAATCGTCTGATCCGTATAGATGGAAAATCATGCCGGAAAAGGAGGAAGCTCTATCCGGGCTTTTCTCTAAGAATATAAGCGATCATTCTATACGCGCTTATCGAGAACTATGTGAAGGAGTGGACAAAACCTTTGAGGCTGTTTCGTCAACCCCACCACCTACAAACGCCCTAGATTCTGTTGTATCGGTATGGAAAAACAATATCCTTAGACTACTCGAGACTTCCTAACAAATTGAATAGCTTCAAGGCCCTGAAGAGAGCTTTAGCGCAAAAATTGAGCACCTCGAAAATGAAAGTGCTCGTTTATTCCACGAGCTATGTCAGTGGAGAGATAAGGCGACAGCTGAATCAAAAGGCAGACAACTTGCAGAAGAAGAAGCCAACCGACTGTACGACACTAATCAGCAGCTTCAAGATCGAATTCGGGATTACTCAGATAGGGCAAATTACCTAACAGGTCGAGTCATGAAATGCTTCGAGGGACTAGACAAAGTACTCCCAGTGCTCGAGGAGCTAAAATCAGGGTTAACTTTGGGTGTTTCTTCCGGCTAGATTTAATTGTGTTGAGCAAAAGGGACAAGTCGAGGGGGTTTACTCAATTAGCCTAGCACCCCCAGAAGGCGAGGGCGAAAGGGAGTCGAGGGCCTGCGAGTGGGAGTGGAATTACGTCGCAAAGCAATGGCAAAATAGGGGATACCATTTGCATTAAATACTCCAGTGGAGACCGCCACGGTAAACCTCAAAATCAATGGTGGTGATGTCGTTACCATTTACCACCGCCCAATATTGCCCGATTTCCGGATCTCTCAAATTTAGCGCTGCTGAGATATTGACGAGCAAAACATGAATACAGCCGACCGTGGAAAAGTCTTCGCCGGAAATATAGGCTAGCGGAGATATTTGGTTCAAGTCACTGGCTTCAAAGTCAGAGGAATTGAAAACGCGACGATAGTCAGAAGTGGTCATTGATTTTTCAAAACATTCGTTAGGATTCTGGACCAGGTTCTCATCCCATGAGGCGACCGGCCTCGAACGCCGTAACGATGTCGAGATGAATATACATCTTTTTCTGCCAAGAGTTCTCACTGTCTGGATAACCGCGCCACTTGACCAAGTACCAGACACCCCTACCAACCCGTCTTTTCTCAATCAGCTTTTCAACCTCGAACTGGCCGTCGTCGGAATCGACAGCCGGGGGGGCGTTCGTAATTTAGTTCTTCATCAGCGACAGGCGGGTACACCTTTCTTGCCTCCCCGCGCATCGCACCTTGGACAGTGTCTTGCTGCACATTGGTGTCGCTCCGATTGAGGGTAGCTCTGGTGGCTTTACCATTATTTGCATATCCTGGGCTAGCTAGATCACCTATATCGTGGTTAAAAATGTGTAAATGCGGACTTCAGCGTTCAGTACGTACCGGGAGCCAGGGTTGCCGCGGAAATTTTCGCTGAGACCACTTCGTCAAGCTTGGTGAAGCCCACAACCTCAAGATCATCTAGATCTCGTCCCATCGCTGCGGGAAGGATCGCGGGATCGATCAAGTCTTCGTCGTACACTGACGACAACGGCGTCTCGTCATAACGAGGGACTTCATCACCTGTCACGCTGCTGTCTAGACTGTGAAGTGGAGTAGAACAGCCGGAAGATGATTTGGTGCTGCTTGGTCCGTGATCGTGCATTTTCTCAATCGTGATGTTGATAAAGGCATATTCCCGTTTGACTATGTCTTCATCTGAGTCAGCTTCCGTTTTGTGGCCAGGGTGCCATCTCTTTCTCTGTACGGGTATTCTATCTTCGCTCTCATCTCTCTTTCTCTTCGATCTCACCGTCTCTCGAATGAAAGGGATGCCATGAGCGTCTTGGAGGTGGAATTGCAACTGCATGACTGAATCAAATAGTGTAGCACAGTAAGGCTGCGGGTGTGGACATTTCAGAGGGTTTTCGGCGTCGAGGCAAGAGATGTGCTTATGGATGTGATCCAGCCATCTTCGACGGTCGAGGAACTGCTTCAGGCGTACGGATGCTGCAGGTAACTCCTTATCCGTCAGACAAAATGGACAGTATCCAGCTGTGGCAAGGACCCCGCCATATGTGAGAGGGTCACAGAACATCGGGAGGTCTTGTAGCCAGGATAGATGCCGTTCACAATGGCCTTCCCAGGCTTCCTCTCCAAATACCCACTCATTGCACAGAAAACACAGTTCGGCAAAGCCAGAGGCCCTCTCGGATCTTCTCTTATAACATGTGTAGATATGCTTCCAGTCATAAGAGGCTTGTCGATTCCCCTCGAGTTTACTCCCTTGCCGCTTCGAGCAACAGCACTTGTCAGGTTCCAACCCAGGCCGATACTCGACTTCGGATTCCTGCTGATACAGCGCGATCATCGCGTGCAGGGTGTTAAGACCGGTCGGACTTCGTAGAGTGTCAATTTTGAAAAGATCCTGACTGAGACTGTCTCTCTCAGGCATCAGGAAACTGACTCGACTGAAGATTGCCCGATGGTAGCCCGGTGGGTCGTTTGGCCTGTTCGGTTGTCGTTTTTGCCAATCACGCAGCTCTTTATCCGTCAAATTACGCCGTTTGCGGTATAGCCGATGTCGATGCTTCACCGATTCAGTATCTGTTTTTCCCTCTAAAGTTGTGATCTCTTCACTTAGTGAAGCGTATTCAGGTGTGTTTTCTAACTCAAATTGCTTCTCCGCAGGGAGGCATTGCGATAGATTGGGGTTTCGAGGCACTGTGAGGCCCCGAAATAGGTCCGCAACGATGGTTCGCCCCTTGCCGCCCAGATATGTATCTTGCCCATCTGCCCCGTTGGTGGGCATGTAGTGCCGACGGTGAGTATTTGGATCCATGTGGCCAGCATGGACCATCCGCGTCGCCTCAGAATAGAACTTGTCTGTATGGACAATCCCGTCAGTAAATGAAAAAGGCAACAGAAGGGCTGGAAACGTACCAATCCAGTACAGGCCTTCAGCTCTGAAGTCATGGCCAGTGGGTGGTTTGGGGTAGCCAGCGCGCAGCCCCCAGGCTCGCTGTCTCTTGCTAAATGCGCCTGCAGTTTCGATCTTCTCTTCGGAGTTTTTGCTAGATCGGGCCTTGAAAAATGGAGTATCTAGCAATTCGTCCTTCCAATGCAATTGTAACATCTCGTCTTCAGGTGGCATGATGCCAAGGAGCTCCTCAATCGTATCATAGTCCCTGAACGCTCCATGAACGAGGAGACGAGCAAGAAACGGAAGCATCGGGTTAAAGCAGAGAATCATAGGTACTTCACCTTCGTACAAGGCATGTTGCGGCCTACATACTAGAAATTAGCACCCCTCATCCGGAATCAGCGCGATGGACGGTGTCCGAACTACCTTTTCTCAGGCGTGTCTGCCATGTTTTTGGCATCACGCGTGAGTTGAACGGCAAACTCGGGATTCCCATATTCGTTGATAAACGCACCAAAAGTGATATCCTGAATGGCGTGTGTTAGCGTCCGACGCTGTTCTGTTTACCCATAGATTTGAATAACTTACACGGTAGTAGAGGCCGCGGCCGCTCCCTGGTCTGCAGTTGGATTCAATGTACTCGCCAATTCGGGAGGAGGAAAACGTATTAGCCAAAAGTAACAGCCAATCGTCCAATCTCGTCGTAGGCGACTTATATTCGAACCAGTCCGCCATCCAAAGTTGTCTGGCAAAGTGGAGCAAGTGATTTTTGGTGGCAAATCTCCGTCGTCTTTTAGACCCAGTCAACCCAATCTCTTCGGCCAGAGGGCCCTTGATAAACTACACATATGTTAAACGCTGTTCAAGCATCAAGGTTGGAAAAGAACATACATTTGTGATAGATCTGGCAACGCCGCGAGGTATTTCAGGACTTTCGGGATTGGCTCGGCACCATGCAGCCGTAAAAGAGTTCCAATACTTACGCACGGTCTCCTTGCAGCCCTTCTCGTTGTCTTCTGCGCCGTCAATTGCGTACGCCATTTCTTTCACAAACGCCTGCAGTGAGCGTAGGTCATATGGAGACGCGTCAGGGTTCTGCCGAACGAATCTATCAGACCTCGTCAGTAAATTCGCCTACTGTGGATCCGGGTCACATACTCATGCCACAAGTCCAGCTGTCTCTGATAGTTTTTCTCCGTTCCAGGCTGAAGTTTCCGGAAACTTGGTTTGCCATTAACAATACCAGTGTCTCGTGCAGAGCCCTTCTCTTTAGCTTTGCGAAGAGTTTCGCTAGCGGTTTGCTTTTTCCCCATGGCGAAGAACTAGAATGCAGCGCTAGGATGGGATAGTAAAGCAGTGCTTGGAAAATGGAAGAGTCTGTGGGATCAAGTGAAGCGAAAAGGAAAACAAAAGAAGCAGCAAGTGATGGGCAGACGGGAGAAGGCACGTCCGAGACGACGGACAGACGGTATGATAAGGGAGACACGACGTGCACTGCGTGCATGTCGCTATCAGGAGAAAGGGTCACCAAGGTGAGTGCAACATAGGAGACGCGCTCCATCTTGCGCAGAGGGCGTGGGTTGCGAGATTTTGCATCCACCGTCTAGTGCAAGGAGTCACAGTTTCGGACCTTGGGTTCCCAAGACTGTACCCTCGCAGATGGTCGTGTAAACCTTCCACATACTTGAAGAGAGGCGCCTACGAAGTATGGCGTGAGCATCCAATGACGGCGGGGTCCAGAAAGAGGACTGAGCACGGCGGACGAGAAGGGCGAGGAGGGTGAGCTGCGGCCTGAGCAGGCCGAGCAGCTCACGCTGAGGCTGAGCCGAAGTTGAGCCAGGTCACATGATACCTGAGCAAAGCGGCCGGCTGCTGTCCCAAACGGGTGCCAAGACGAGGTGCTCCATGGCCGCCCAATACCAAAAGGATGCCCGGGCTGCTTGATGTCTGAGGCGCAGGTTTCTCCTGCTCGACAGTGGAGCAGCATGATGAATCGAGTGAACGGCCTCAGGAAACATTTGAGGAGTAGCATACACTCGAGCGCCGTAGGAGGAAGTTGGCTGATATTGGTTGCCATTACAGTCGGCAGGGGCGGCCGTTGTAGTTCCGGGAGGGTCAATATCACCATCTGTCTTGCATAGACCGCAGCGTTCATGACCACAAACGCACTTTGGGTGATTGGCCACTTTCATGGGGCGCTCATTGCAGCGACAACATTGCCACAACGTTGGCTGGCTCATGTTCGCGGCTTATGTCGGAAGTGATAGTAGGTCGAGATAGAGGAAGTGAATGGATTGGCAACTAGGAGCCTGTGATCTCCGTGAAGGTGGCAAACGGTGACCAGCGGCTGAATAGGAGACCGGTGGTTTGCAAAGAGAGCTGCTGAGAAATAGACCTTTGTTCGAAGCGGTGGAATCCGGAAGGAGCGGTATCGAAAAGGCAGAAGAATGAATGGACAGAAGGAGAAGAAGAATGGTTGGTCTAAAACAGTTGCAAGTGTAGATGATGAAGAGAGAATGGACACGACATACCTTTAGGAGGAAGTCTAAAGTATTCTTATACTTCAATGGACATGTGTAAGATGCTTTGAGACAATGTGGCTAACAGGCCAATTTCGCCTTGGTGAAGCGTGGTAGTTTTGCGAGAGGACAATTCTACCACTCTGCCGTGCAGTATTGCTGCTCCATCTAACGTTCATGGTATCAGCCCCTTTCACCAGAAGCCGCCTGCTCGCCTATCGACGCGGAGGTGATCGTGCTTTGATGAACAAAACAACCCATTCAGTCGAATTCACCTTAATTTTTTTCGTTGATTGGTACATATCCCGTCTTCTCTCTTCGGTATCTCGGGTATGTCAAGGCGAGAAAATTGTCTGCGCCACCCCTAGATCGGTACATGGTGCTCGATTTCTTGCTTTTGCAACTCCGATACCCATAAGCACGCCTTATCTCAGACGAGGCTGGCTTGATCAGGGGGTGACATCAAATCTACCTTGCAGTGGCTGTGGTAGGCGTCGGAAGATCAGCATGGCATTGGTTCCTTTGAGAAGAGCAGCCAGGCGGTTTCGAGTGATTTGTGCAGCGTCGTGGTCCTTTATCCACACATCCGAAGTTGGAAAGCCTTGCCCAGATGTGCCGAAGTGTAGATTGCCGAAGAGGATCAGCACCACTGTCCACGCTGGCTGTCAAAAGTACACCCCGTAACGCCCACCTGGTCGGGCACACATCACCCTAGTGGTATAGGGAACAAAGCAGGACCTTTTTTGCCTCAAGTGCGTGACAGCCTTGCAGCTCCTACGGCAGGCATATGACTTGGCATGAGACCGAGAAGGCGGTTTATCGTCCGAGGCGGAGGGCTTACAGTGGCTTTCCGAGGCAGTCAGACGTCATTGCGGGAAATTGGCGAGCGGATATGCTCTGCATGAATCGTCCGGGATCTTGAGGACCTGGTTGATTGGCGGCAAGCGAGAGGCAAGCTTGTGCAAGAAGGGATAAAATTCTCGATTGCGGACTCTTGCATGAGCCCAGCGCCCGATTATAGTTCGCAGAACTTCCGATCAGAAGCGTCCAGAGTCAGAGTGATGATGGTCATGTGTCGACAGACAGGGCCTGAGCAATCATCCTTTGGCAAGAGCTCGATGTCAGCTGCAAAATTGTTGTAGTTTCGCCAACCGGTTGAAACTTGGGTGACAAGGCCAGCATCGGCATCCCAAGCTCCAAACAGGGACCCATCCGAGCTCGCAGGAATTTTGCATCCTTCAATGACAACAGTAGTGACACAAAGTCCTCGGTAGCGGGATCTCGGAAGAGATGGAGGTATTCTCGAGGGCGGGTGGGGTGATTCTGAATATCAGCGCCCGACTTGAGAGAAGACGGGAACACGGGAGCATGCAACATTGCATTTGGCCACCAGAACGCCTGAAAGATTGGGGTAGAAAAGGCAAGCGCGCCCTCTGTATACGACTGAGCCTGAGCGGCACCAGCATTGAAGTTTGTTGGAAGGATGGCTGGTCACGGGGTCAATGGGACATGGGTCGGAGGGGAAGAGTGTGTTCAAGACGGTCCCAGAGGTAAAGGACTAAAGGATGGAGCGACCGACGCGGTGGTAACCTGGAAATTAGATTGGGCAGCAGTCCTTTGATCGACGTACATTTGGTAGCAAAAGGTAACTTTGCGGTCAGATTGATTGGGTAGAAAGGGTAGTACTGTCCCGGTTTCAAGAAGGCAACGAGTTTTGGGACTGTTGTCGGTGATGCCTGATATAAGTACTGACTAGAATGACGGAACAGGAGAAGGGCGACATCGGCCAAGAAGGTGAGTCATTTGTTATGGACAGAGTCTGGGAGAAGGGTAAAAGAGAGGGAGAAGAAGCAGAGGGACAGAGTATGAGAGGAGGCTGATGCGGAGGGGGAGAGAGAGGGTGTTACAGGATGTGTGAGTAAGTGATTGAGTGAATAATGAAAGGGAGAGGGACTGAGAGGGACTGAGAGGGACTGAGAGAGACGACTACTGAGCACTTGGGAGGACAATACTAGTGTCCCTCGCTCTGTACAAAAATCAACATGGTGGTGCCGCTTGGGCAGATGCGATGGCGATGGCGACGGCGGTGGATGCAAATGTGGATGTTTCCATGACGTCGGGCCTCAAGTTTGTCAATAATTTCACTTTCACTTTCACTTTCGGCTCACTTCCACTTCACCCGCTGGTGACTGGCTGCACCTCCACGAACACCATAATAATTCAGTCGCCCTCACACGCTGCACTTTCTTTGTACTGTTTGTTCTCTATCTCAAATCATCGGCCGTCCACGCACGCCGACCACTTGACTCCCATCTCGAAGTCTTGGTGCTCCCTGCGCCCTGCTCCCTACTACCGCGCTTCCACACCCGACCACTCCCACTTGTGTGCCGTCAGCCACAAATCCCACCTCGGTCCAACCCTGATTCATCGATTCATCATTTCCGTTGGCCCCCAAGGATTGCCAGCCCTTGCCCGTCTTCACCACTCACCGTCCACCCCTCCAACACACATCCTTCCTGTGCTTGTACGAATTCATCCCTTTGCTGTCCAGCCCTGGCATCACGCTCTTCGACCCTGTTGCCAAAACCCCTGACATATGAAACCTTACTGGCCCTGAGCCCGAGCCTGTTCTCAGTTCAGGTCCTTCATATTACATTCTATCCCTGAAGTCGTCCCCGTTATTCGGGCAGCAGCCTGCACGTTGGCTTCGGTCGTCAACGTCCGATGCCTGAGAGAAAGATTTACTGCAACAGCAGCCAGCCAACACCTGCACAATGACTGAAAACCGCTATCGTGCCAACTCGCCTCCGAGGCATCGCTATGCCGACCCTCGAGCATCCACAGGCATGGTCATCTCCTCCTCCTTCGACCCTCGATATTCCTCTTCCTCCCAGCCTCGCAGCGTCATTGACACCTTCCCTGCCACGCGACACGGAAGTGTGTACACTACTCAACCTATCGCAAGGAAAACCATCCTCGACGATCCTCATTCGGGCGGAGGATCCATAGTGCGAACAGAATATGCCGTGCGTCCAAGAAATAATTCCACACTCGAGACTCGCAGGCCAGTGAGCACCTTCATGGAGCGTCGCTCTTCTCCGCCTCGAGTGCGCCCGGCCATCATCAGTGGTTCCTCTCGTGACGATCCAAGAAGCCCGGTGCTGGCCTCTGCGGGGGATCGATATCTTGTCCCCGCGTCAAGCGGTCGAAATCATCACCGCCATTCGAGCGCAACTCGTGCTGAACAGGACCGTCTACAGCCCGGAAGAGTCAGCCGACAACCTGAATACCACCGCCGCGGTGGCTACAATGCATACCCCTCCTCTTCGACCCGTGGTCCCCTGCAGGATGAAGGCTTCTCTTATACAACTCCAAAGGAGCAGTTTTTACAGGAGTCATCCCGACCTCCTCAGAGGCGAGAGAGCTACAGCAGACGAGAACGCCCCGTAAGTATAGCTGGGTTGCCCGAGTATAGGCTGCCTGCAAGGAGAGATACGCGAGACGGGCCTCCCTCTTCGTCCGCACGCGTGCTGGATAGAATCGAGAGGAACGAACCTGCCCGATATGCGGGCGGTCGGACAAGCGACACGGAAGATCGAGGAGATATCCCCCGACGCCGCCACTCCACGAGAGCACCCGTTTTACATCACTATCCAGATGACGGCTCCGTGTCTGCGCGTGAAGAACGAGACCTTCGACCCTTGCCTAGACCCCGTCATGACCGTCTAGAGGACGATGACAAACCTCCCAAGCACAGGCATCGTGATGAGCGTGAAAGAGAGGTGTTGCGCGAGCTCCCACGCGAGCCTGAACGGGTTCGTGAGCGTGATCGCGACAGGGACCGTGAGAGGGACAAGGATAGAGATCGGGATAGGGACCGGGATCGGGACCGCGACCGCGACCGAGACAGGGATAGATATAGAGAGGTTGACAAGCCCGGCAAGCCCCGAAGTCGAGACAGCAGCCCAGAACATTCAGGACTACGTAAAGGGCTTGCCGCAGCAGCTGGCGTAGGCGCGGTGGGCGCTGCTGCTGGTGCCGCTATCAAGAGTACCCGCAACAAGGACGACGAAGAGTCAGAAACTGATGATCGCAAAGAGCGAAGGCATCGAAGAAGACGGCAACACGCCAGCGACGAACCAAGTCCAGATGAACTTGCTGGTCGTGTTGAGCGTGATCTCAAATTGACCAACGGAGACCGGGATCTGCGTCGACGAGACGAGGACCGAGCTGATGACATGGATGATCATGATGACCGCCACGAAAAAAGAAGACACCATCGCCACAGGAAGCACCGCGACCGAGCGGACCGCGGGACCGAGTCAGACACCACTGAGGATTATGAGGGCAATGACGCCCGGCAACGACGCCACCGAGACCGAGCGCCTTCTCGCGACGCAAGTCAGGATGTGCCAACAAATCTGGAACACCGTACCATTTCCCCAGGTGAAGATGAAGATGACCGTCCTCGAAAGGTGCAGTTAGTCGAGCCGGCTGAAAAGAAAGAGGAGTTCAAACCGAAAGGCATCCTCAAGCCGCCGCGAGAAATACCTTTTCCTGAAGATCCCAACCCCACACGAGAAGGTGTTGCACCACTAAAAGATGCCCACAAAGATGGTATACCACCGAATGCACGGTGGACCAAAATCAGCCGAGCACTAGTGAATCCAGAAGCCCTGGAAAAGGCACATGAGAGATTCGAGGAGAGAGACGACTATGTGATTGTGTTGCGAGTAGTCTCTAGAGAAGAGATCACAAAGCTGGCGGAGAAGACAAAGGAGATCAGAGGTAAGCATAGGGTCTGTGTCTGAAGCTGGGGGTGTGAGCTAACAGAAATCAACAGAAGCAAGAGAGCGCAAATGGCAAGCTGAGCTTGAAGAAAAGCGGCGTCGACGAGCCGAGCGAGGCGAGTACAGCGATGAAAGCAGCGACGACGAGTATAGCGACGATGGTCGACGTCCATTACGTGCTATAGAGCAACCGCCTGCTGCTCAAGGTCTACAGGGTGACCCTAGAGCGTACTTCGCGCAACAACAGCAGCTACAGCCACAACAGCAACAACGAGTGGAAGTTCCTGTTGTTGCTAATGCCACACCAGGACAGCCTGGTGCGGCACCAATGCAACAGTCAGCTCCGTTGGCCGGGGGGTATCCACCAATTCAGCAGCAGCAGGGGCTGCCCGTGCCGGATATAAGGGTTGAGCCAAATGCCGGGAATTACTCGACAAATGTATGAAAGATGTACGAGCATGAAAGACGAGTTAACGCGAGATGAATACATGGTTATGTTCGATGAGGGGGATCCATGGTGGCTGCTGGGTGTTGAGTTTGCTGTTTGAATTCGATGAATTGTGGTTGGGAAGCAAGGGGGGATCCATTGTCAGAGTTTGAGCGGAGGCATTTGATAGTGACGGATTCAGTTTTGGAAGAAGGATGCGAGATTGGCATTAAGAGGTGGCTGTTTGAAGCAATGCACGACCTGAAGTGGACGGAGACTCTGATCGTCTTGATAAGCCAAAGGAGATGTTTTGTTAGCCATGAAGTTTCGACAATCCAGCCCTGCGCGAATCCCCCGTGGTTGATCGAAATGCTTTGAGGAGCGACTTGACGTTGTGATCAGGGCGCCACGAGGAAGCGAGGCTGAGGGCAAGGGGGTCATTCGAGTCAAGCCACAGCTGACCAAAATAATCTTCTGTCAGACGGTCCCCATTTTCGCCCTTTCCCGGCTACAGTTTCCGTGACATCATTTCTCTCACCTCTCTCACCTCTCTCACCTCTCTCACCTCTCTCACCATGCCATCCACACCTGTCAACGCCGTCTGTCCTCCTGACATGACTCCGGTGTTGAACAGCTATCCTGCGCTCCAGGGGGCGAGGCGAAATCTTACTTGTTGCTGTCAACACCAAGCCTCCTTCTGGGCGGGCATGTCATCATCCGAATGCCATTCGCACACTTCGACACTGGACACCTCGTTTGGAGAATTGGTTGGCTTGCCGAACGATCACCCACCCATGGCCTGTCACCTCCCGAACGGCGTCCTCGCTTTTCCGCCTCCCCGGCTCTATGCTACCACCCTTGCACTTCCCCCCCCCCCCCAAAAACTAGTACTGGGTACCTGAAGATCTTTCCCCTCAGCCGAGCCAACCCTTGCCTTTCCGGCTGGCCATGCCTTCCCTACCATCTTGTCGTGGTAGAACTTGTGGGAAAGCGTGGTTGATCGACACGACACGTTTGCCTGCCATGGGCTCCAGCCAAACAGGGTCTTGGATACCACGTTATCTGTCAATCAGCTTGCCAGTCGAATCCGAGAACTTGAGGCCCAAGAGTTAAGCAGCCCGTTTCCAGGCATGCCACTGCACTGTGCGCAAGGGGGCTCCGCTATTCGCAGGCGAGAAAGAGCATCACATCAGCAGCATTTACTGGCACAAACACCTTTACTCCAAACATAGATAGCGTTGAAACCATGCTGCAATTACCCTGTTGCTGGACCAGTCAGGCGACGACCCAATGGCACCGAACTGTAGATGTCCGAAACCCGCAAAAACGGTCTGGTGACAGAATGATTGCCTCAGATCCGACGCGATGGACATGGACCATATTTATGCTTTCTAGTGACACACCACATTTCGCCAACGTTGCACTGGCCTTTACACGTAGGCATTTCTTTGATCTGTCGCTGATCGGTACCAACACATTTTGTCCAACTGGGTTACGCCTGGGTTCAGAACCCATTCTCTAACATCATAGAAGCTCTGGTAAATCAAGGTGCAAATGGGTCCTGTCATTTCTTGTGCGATCCCCAACCATCTCGGCTGTTGGGAGCCCCCTTGTGCCCGCAGCGATCGCCGCGAGGAAGCTAGACCGGGAGGAACGGCGGCGAATCGTTCGCGAGCCGAAAGCCTGTGCAGGGGGAGGTGATCTGCATTCTTTGCAGCGCCAGTTTTCCTGGCAGTTAGTTTTCTTTTTCTGTCAAACCAAAAGCTTCGGAAATCGCTAACCAGCCTCGCTGGGTGCCAACCACAGTCCACCATGTCTGGAGCACTTCCAAAATCGTGAAGCAGCCACTCGGCGCCGAGCGAGGATTTCTTTCAAATCTCCATGATAGCACAGCCCTTTGGGTACTGTAGCTGCGTGCGTTAGGGCTTTGCTGGTCTGTCGATGGTGAAATGATGTCTGAGGCAAGACAGAATTCTGAGATTGGGCGCCCGCTGAGCTGACGACCGTGTCCAATGGAGAGAGGGTAAAAAGGCCCACGCACTTCTTTTGTCAAGCACGCTGAGATCGCAGTATAACCTTCTCCTTTACTGTAGACGGTCAAGTCTCCTCGCGACATCGCGATCGGCATATCAGTTATCGATTCAACAGATGCAACGAATTACAGTCGTCTCGGTCATGTCATTTCGCTGCCGGTCAAAATTCATGTTCCACCCACATGGTATAATCCGCACTTGTCCGCACCTACCTAAATACGGAATGTTCAGCTGGGGATTGCATTTCCGCCGCCGCCGGCCACAAAATTTGAACCCACAAATGCGCCTTCTCTCCTCCACGGAATAGGTCCCGGTGACATGCAGGTGGCAGGAGAAGCTTTAATTGACCACGCAAAGTAACGGTCCAATGGTCCTACAACAAGGAACCCTTAGACTCTTGCAGCTCAGTTTTCCGAGGTTTACAGGCAAGGAATTCAATGCCAGAAACATATTCGATATCAATCCACAAGCGCCTGGATATGTATTCTTTGAAAGTTTCTTTGGCGAAAAGCCAGCCTTTGGAAGATTATCAGCCTTCAACAACGCTCTCCGACGGGGCGTGGTCGAGCGAGACAGCTGATCTCGCTTCTGCATCATCTGAAGCCGACACTCAGCAATTTAAACCTTACACACCCCTCTGACTTAGCTGCCTGAACAGGTACCCGTGGTGTCCGGGTGGCCGTCGTGGTCACTCTGCGCCACATACCGTTCCTTTGGGTTAAACTGTTTGCGATTGCAGATCCACAGCAGCAATTCCCACGACCTATGTATTGCTTCAAAGCCAGCTTAACAGGCAGATTCCACGCAATAATGGTGCGTGGAAGTGGCGGAACGCTAATAAGCTCATCACGTAAAAAGCACTAGAGCATTGATGGCATTAAAGGACGGCGTACCTTGTACTTTCGTGATGACGGCAACCTTTTTGGAGGGATGGGGAGGGCCACCAGTGCGAGTCCTAACGGACGCCAGAGGGAAAAAGCTTGGTAGGCATCGGTGATGCTTGCTGAGAGAAGACTTGCGATAGGGTCTCGCGCTCATCCGGTGGGGACTTCGTTGCTTTTGTTCAAGATAGGCTGCCGCCACTGCGTTCCCCAAGTCCCAGGTGGCTTGCCCAATGGCTTGAACCACCAGCCCAGCGGCCATGTCGCCCCTAAGTACGTTGAAATGTTGAGCCATGCCATGTCATGCATTTTGAGGCTTGTTTGCGGGGAGCAAACCTGATGGCTTCAAGATTGGTCTCACCAGGTCTAGAACATGAGACGCTGGTCAATCAAACATGCATGAAAAAGGGCGCCAGGAGGGTGAGTCTATACATGCCCACCACTGACCCTGCAATTATTCGCTCTGGAAGAAGCCGAGAAGTTGGCTGCCTTTCCCGAGATGATGTCGCGATATAGTGCGCGACAAGCAGCTCAAAGGCCCCATCGCAATCCACCGAATAAGCCCTGAACCCGTGGACACCGGTCATGGTTGTGCGCCGCTCTTAGAGAGCAACCGATATGACATGAAATCCTGAAATTCAGGACCGTCACCACCGGGGACTAGGTAAGCGGATAGACATATCAAGGAACGAATGATCGAATCGCCTGGTCCGCTCTGGTGAGATGAGTCCAGAAACGGGCTACTGTGGCCAACACCCCGCTGCGGCGTTACAATCGTTATTACTCCGAGTCTCGTCGAGGTTCACGGCCGCCTCCTTCCGAGGTTTTTTCTTTCGGTGACGGATCAAAGCTCCGACCGGACTGCTGAGCTCCAATAGCAAGAATGCGCTGTCAACTCGTCACCGGCACCAGAATCGGGGGCGCTGGCTGATGAGGGTTGGGAGAAGGACCCAGTACTCCAAAGCCCGGACTTGGAATATGTTATCTTTATGGTTGAACGCGAAAAGGTGGCACAGAGACAGCTTTTGAAGAAGGGCGAATCAGAAGCCCTCGCTCTCTCCGCCAGCCTTCTGGAGGAAGGACCGTCGCCAGAGAAAGGCAGGTTCTATTATTAATGCAGCCTTGAAGCTGCGTTTGCAATCTGTGCTACTGCTATGGGGTATGTGAATATACTCAGTAACCTGGCCTGAGACTCACCCGAGAGCTATCCTGAGGCCCCAATGACGACCGAGTTGGAGGATATTTCTGTCATGGGCATCGTGAACGAGGCTGAGCAAACTACCTATACGGAGTATTAGTGTTTGCTACAATCATGACTGTTTGGAGGACGTCGTGAAGAATTGCCTTTCATCCAGTTTAACAGGGGGGGTTGGATAGGCTCTGCATGCCTGTCAGTAACGACCGGGGTGGGCGGTAGAAGCAGAGACGGAACGACCAGGACTGCAGGAGGAAGACGCGCACGAAGCAAGCACCAAGCAAGCACCAAGCAAGCACCAAGCAAGCACCCCGGTCAGCCAGAGATGGCTATTCGCCACCGCATCGTCGGTTGGGGTCTGCCCAAGGTTGATTATTGTCAACTCGGCCGACATTATTGGCCTTGTGGCCGTGGCCTTTTTTCGCTGCACTTGGACATGCTGATTTGCCCCAGTCTTTTCTACAAAGGGAAGCTAAGATGGTAGGTTCCAGCTGCTATTCTGAGTCGGTGTAGCTCTGAAGAAAAGCGCTATTCATGCGCAGGCCGAGAGAGCCAATGAGGGTGCCCACCGCCACGGGCAGACCACCCCTACCTTGCGTAAGCGACGCATCACGAAAATTCCAGTTGTTCAATCGATATTTTAAAGTGCCTTGTTCGGGCAATTCAGTTATGGGTGTGGGCGGGAGTGGTGGTGAAATAGGACGGCGTCCCTTTTGACCCTGAGATCGACGCTGCGAATAACCAGAACCAGGATCAACGCCGGGCCACACATGGCAGTTCGTGCTCACGGGTCGTATTGGTAGGTCGGGACTAAGGCTGCTTCCGGTGTAGCGTCAAGAATGTCCAGAAGGCGGCGGGCACGCTCGCCACCAAGCGGAGACATTGGAGACGTTGGGGTGAAAGGTGAGCTTCTGAAGGAGGGAAGGAAAGGAGAGAGCGAGAAGGGTCGTCCAAGAGCAGAAAGATTCCAGGGATCCGGGATTGAGAAACGGACTGCGGGTTGGCTGTCACAACAACGCGCTCAGGCTAAGGTCGAGACATGCAGGAAGGACTCGCTCTCTCTCTCTCTCTCTCTCTCTGTTTCTTTTAGGTACTATTTTGCGTGCTTAAGAAATGATAGACGCGTTCGAAGGCAGACCATGTGGATCTGGTGTTTTTTCCTTTAACCGCACGGAGATCGATTCGATGATGGGCTCGGTGGCTCGGCAGTTCGGTGGCTTGATGACGAGGAAGGCAGAAGGTTCGATCTCTGTAATTTCGCGGTAGGATATGATTCGAGAAGGAGGTAGGAGGGCCTTTCGGAGGCGTTGGGGGCGTTGGAAGGTCTGTTGCAGATGTCGATTGAGGGGCGGGAGGAGCATGAACTGCGTGACCGGGGTGGGCGACTGGTACAGATGCAAAGCTCTGTGTGTGTGTGTGTACACTCGGTAAGTAGGTATGTTATTGCGTGTGCATACTCCGTATAACCTGTTGCGGTTGTGGCCAAAGTCGAGGTTGCATGCTGGGCTGCAGTCAGAACGACTAGCCGACTAGCGTGATGATCGCCGGAGCGCCGTTGATGACCTCTGCTTGTACTTAGGCGTTTCGAGTTCAAACTCTGTCGCGGTCTTCACTATTTGGGCCCGCAGGACCCTGGTCGGACTTAACAGCAGGCCCCAGCAGGGGTCCCATCATGCCCCCGGCAGGCTCCAGCAAGGGGCCAGGGCGGGCACTGCTGGAAATTACAGGGATTCCCACGAGACGCGAGAGGCCAGCGCGCTGCCTATTCCCCCCTCCCCCCAAAGAACATCCGCCCTCCCCCAACTTTATTCGGGGAGCAGAAAAGACAGTAGTAGGCAGGGTTAATTGAATTACCCGCATCGTATCCAAATGCTGTGAGGTACATAGAGACCTAAACACTCGCTACTGGTAAACGGGTAACTACAAGTGTGTAAACATAGGTACAGTATGTAGAGGCGTGCACTCACATCTTTGTCCGCTATGTTAGAAGCGTTCTCTGTAAATGCCTTCAGCTGGAGGGGATCCTGTCAGACCGTACAGAGAGAGTAGTCTGTGATCTGTCGTCTGTTTGGTCCATGTTGTTTATTTCTTTCCGTGTTGCGTCTCCCATTACTTAGTTGTTATTAATACTCACTAAATCATGCCAGATTGAAATGCTTTTCCTTGGTGGTGGTGAGCATCTCCTCTTCCCGGACACGAGTAATCAATCGCTTCCAGCCAGTCCACCTTCTCGAAGAACCCGAACTGCACAACTTGATCTTGGCCATCCGCCATCTCACCATTGTAATCCCGACGTTGCTTTGTGTGCTTGCATGTTCCCCTGGACTGACTGGACTTTTGGTACAGTAATATTCCTTGCTCTATCTTCCCACCTGGGACCCTGGCCCAGCCCTGTACTAGTATTGCCGCTTCATCATCCCTACCTACAACTTCTTTCGACCCTCTCCTCCTCCTCCTTCTCCTCCTCTTTCCCTTCTCTCACCCCACCTAGCGACCCATCTCTTGCGGCCCTTGATGCGACAAGCGCTCGCCTCTCGAGCCTCGAAGCCTCATTCCTCGAAAAGCCCCTCCAGCTCCAAGCTCCAGCTTCCCCCCCCTCCTCTCCTTCCTCCTCTTAGCAGCGCCCTACGGAGTACTTCCGATCTCCCTCAATCGAACACCCGAGACGAACTCCAAACCCTGACCTCGGCCAGCCGGTCAAATCTTGAACTCGTCACCCCCTTCTCACTTTTCCTCGCTACTTGCTACAAACAACCTGGCTCCCCGCCGCGCCATGGCGCCCGCCCAGAGCAAAAAACACGCCGTCGCTTCGGAGAAATCATCTGGCCCTGGCCCTGCCAATTTGAACCTCAATGCTGCCAATTTGGGTAATTCGCAACTGCATCAATCCCCAGCGCACGTACACTATCCTCACCATCAGCAAGCGCACCAGTTGGCGACCACGCGCAACACCTTCAAGAATAGCTCTCGTCATTCTCACACCCAGCAGCAGCAGCAGCAGCAGCAACAGCAACTGCAACTGCAACACCCTCACCATCCCCTCTCACATGCTGTCGCGCCAGCAAAAGCCCCCGATCCAGCAGCGCCTGGTCCGGGTCCGGGTCCGGGTCCAGGCTCTGGCTCTGGCGCTGCATCTGCTCACATTCATGGCCCTGGAGAAGCTAAACCACATGTAAGTCCACCTCTCTCATTCTTTGTCAATCTTTTGAGGTCATTTTAGCGCTTCTGCATCGTCTTTCTGTCTCTGTCCTCTTGTCCCGCGCAGTCCCGCGTTTTTGGCTTGCTCCAATGTCAATCACTTGTCATGCGAGGGCACATCCTGGTCTGACCGTTGAAGCCTCTTTTGGTCCAAAGCCGGTCCTCCAATGTGCGGTTAACGACCTACAATCTCTGCTTCCCTGGCTGTGACCCTGGCCCTGGTCGTTTGGCACCTCCCACCCCCCGGTCATCCTTTCCTCCTGGCTCACCTAGGCAGGTAGGTAGGTTATGTTGCAGCCCTGGCTTGCATCTGCCCAGCCAGGATCCTGACCCCGACTGGCTTGATCTCAGTCGGGTCCTGTCTGGCCCTCGGGCAGCTATGATTAGCCCGCTTGTGGCCCCCGCCTCCGTCTGTGACCGGCTCTTCAAGCACCAAAGGTGCCAGAAGGACTCCAGGCTCAGCCAGTCGACGCTTGGACCAGGGCTCTCCAATCCACCTGTCCAATGCTCCTCCCGGATCCTCCAGTGACCGCTCCAGACCCCACTATTAGCAGAACTCAAGGACCTAAGGACCAAGCTCTCACGGCTCCAACCCTGCCAGGTTCCCAAGTCGCCTTGCCAGTGCCTTTACTTACTCTAAGCTCCCGCGCCATCGATCCACTTGATTTGCACGCTACAAGTTTCGAAAAAGCACACATCCACACCATCCAGTCCGCTCTCCCATCCGCCTTTTACAACGCCCTTGCCCCTCGGCTTCTTTTGCATCATTCCATCTTTTTTACTCTCGCCAAAACTTGTTCTTTATCAATTCCCCCCCCCCTCCCTTGGACCTTGCACCGCCACGTCTGACGTTCAGACTTCTGCGTTTGCCGTTTCCGACTGTCAAAACAACCTCCACTCCATACATGTCCTGGTTGCTCTATTACATAGGAACAACCTATTCCCTCCACCCCAGTCCTTCCACCATCCAATATCCAGCCATCTAAGCTTCGACTACCTGGGCTCCTTCAACGGTGACAATCTCAGTACATGGTATGCTGGTTTCCGAAGAGCCCCCCTTGCCCTGCCCGCCCACAACACCTTGTCATTGCCCTATCCGTTATCACATGCGCGCCTTAACCCCTCCCACCTATCCATTCATCGTTTCGAATCTCCATCATATCCACACCCTGGACATATCTCGACAGCTTCTATCCAGTCTTAAAGCTTTGCCTGTTCGCCGCATGCTATCCTGGTTCTATCTCGTTGCGTGACAAACCCCTCTGTCCTCTCGCTCAATATCCCCTGGCACCTTGGCCAATGCCCCAGCCCTACCTTGCTACTTCTACGACAGGTACGAACAAGTGTATCAATTGCCCGTGATTCCGTGTCCTCGGTGGCGCGTGTCTCAATTTTTCCCAAACTCTCTTTGTCCGCAAAGTCAGGATCCTCGCTTCTTTAACGAAGAGATATTCAGGATCTATTGAGGTCCCCTGGCTCTCCACCATGAGCAGGGGTGGTTGAGGGTCATCCCAATCACGAACCCTTCCCCCTGGTCTTGATCAAGCCAAAATTCGTTGCTTTGGACCGGGCTCTGACTGTTGTCCGAGCATCTTTGTTCTTACCTCTGTCCAAGGGGCCTTTTTGTTTCCTTCTCAATGATTGACGCGAGTCTGTTCTGTTGCGCTTTATTTTTATTCTCACGACCTCGCGCTGACATATGGATCCTCGATGCAGCATCGCACAACACAGCCATACCCGACCGTTGCACCGTTGCATCACATTCCGCAACAATCGCAAACGAGAACGTTGAGCGGTAGTCAAAGCGCCCAGCAACCCTATCCGTCGCCGAACGTATACACTCCTCAACCCAGTCTCCAGTCGCCATTTCTCAACAGCCAGGCGCAATTCCAGGCACAACCCGCCCCTACTGACCCACCAAACTTTTATCCGCCTACGCAAAGCCCGCGAAGCCAGCATAGCGGTGCTGGAGCCTATTATCCTTCAGGTGAGTCCAGGAGCGGGGGCAGCATCGCTGTAGTCTTCTTCGGTGAGCTGATCCATGTTCAGAAAAATCCGATTCTATGGCAGCAACCGCGACCATGCAGAGGCCTTACCCTCCGATATATCACACTCCGCAGTCGAATTCACCGGCTTCCGTAACCTCGCCTCAAACTCACGATCCGGCGCGGCCCATGTATGCTCAACCAGGCTCTCAACTGAGCCAGCCGCTCTATGGCTATCAGTATGGGATGAATTCGGTACATCAGCCCACCTACGGACAACACCATGCGGCTTCTCAGCAACACCAGATCAACTCTCAGTCGATGCTACCATATCAATCCACAAATCCGCAAATTGCTCAACCCCAGGTTGCATCACACCATCCAGCCATTTCCAGCAGCCCAAGATTGAAGTCAGAGCCGAGTCAACATTATCAACAAACACCACAGGCGCGGCCGGGAATGCTTCAGCAACAGCAACAACATCCGACCCCAGGTCCTCAGCCCTCACCTCTGCCACAGCAACAGCAGCAGCAGCCCGCTCTCCCGCAACAGCAACAGCAGCAACCCACACTCCAACAGCAGCAACAACAAGCACAACAGCAACAGCAACAACAACAGCAACCGCCATCACAACAAATGCCGCCGAATTTGCAGCCAAACTCCAACGCCGCCCCCGGACCTATTCCTGCCACGACACCTTTAAAGATCCGGCAAGATGGGAACGGTGTGCAGTGGATAGCTTTCGAATACTCCAGAGACCGCGTCAAAATGGAGTATACTATTAGGTGTGATGTCGAATCGGTGGACCCCGCTATTTTACCGCAAGAATTCAAATCGGAAAATTGTGTCTACCCGCGAGCCTGTGTGCCAAAAGAACAGTACAAAGGAAACCGTTTGAATTATGAGACAGACTGCAACAACGTGGGTTGGGCATTGGCAGAGCTGAATCCGTGCCTTCGAGGCAAGCGAGGATTGATTCAGAGGGCAGTCGACAGCTGGAGAAACAGCAACCAAGATCCGCGATTGCGAAGTCGTCGGGTCAGGCGACAAGCCAAAATGAACAGGTCGAAATTAACACCTTCGACCATGGGCAAGGCCCCCGGATCGGGTGGTCCCGTGTCGACAGGGCTTCCCGGTCCAAACTCAATGGCAGCTCCCCCCACTAGGCCACCCGGTACTCTATCCAGCACACAGGCTCAGCTCCTTCATCATGCCCAGGATGTGTCTCCCACGGGGCATGAGAATGTCGGAGGTACGCAACCCTTTTCACCATGGCTCTGGCATCTCTCCAGACTTGACGCAAATCACAGCTTTCGGCTAACGTTCTAGCAGCTCCTACTTATAATCCCGCCCAGCAAGCTTACCGACAAAATTCCGTAACTCCGCAAATGACGAGTCCAAATGACTTGCGCCAAAGTCATGTTTTTACGGGCTATCCAAGCTACCCGGCGTCGTTAGCTCCTTCTATGGGACCGTCCATGGCTCCATCAATGCAGGCAGGTCTACACCATCTTGGACGGCCTGGAGGGACAGCTGCCATGACTTCAAGAGAACAAGAGGAGAAGAATGAGGAAGACAACGCCTTGTTCGGAGAGCTGCCGGAAGGCAAGCGGCGAAAGTTCATCTTGGTCGAGGATACGCAGAAGAATGCCCGCGTACGAGTCAAAGTGACTCTGGATCAAATTGAGATGAGTGAGATCCCGGACTCTTACCGCAAGCAGAACTCCGTCTTTCCCCGAGCATACTTCCCGGTCCAGATGCAAACTGGTCCCGAGCCGACTCCAGGCGCCCGATTTGTTGAAGAAGGGGATGAAGTTGATGGCGGGGTGCCGACAATTGGAAAAACGTCTGTCTCTGTTCCGACCACGGATGGAGAAGCTGAGGTGTCTGTGCCTCTGATTTCTAGAAGCAAACGAGGTCGAGAGCAGAAGATCAATGAACTGGGGTATCGCATGGCTTGGGGACAGGGTCGAGTGTTTTCGGGCAGACCAATCTTCCTCGCTCGAGCGCGTGAGTGTTTCGCAGGCTGATATGTCTCTAAAATATTGACATTTGCACAGTCGACGCTTATCGCAGCAAGCAACGAAGTGCACTCATCAACGCTGGTTCCGACCCATCAAATATCCCCGCTCACCTCGAAACTCGACCGGGCAAGAGAAAGTGGCTCGAAAGAACAAGAACTGCCGCGGCGCAAGCTCCAACACCACCAGGCGCAGCTTCGGACTGAATGATTGACTGACTCGGCGAAGCAATCCTGCACATTACTGTTTTGCGCCATCGATCGATACCTCCGAGTACAGTTTCGAACTTGTACATTATTCCGACTTACCCGAGCGATGCGCTGTATGACCACGCTGCCGGACGAGACACAAAAGTCAGATCCTTGAGCTTTATACCCAATGCGTTCAAAATCTATATGAAATAGTCGTCTTTTCTTCTTTGGTGGGCCATGTGTCGGTATTCGACTTACGATCTTTTTTGTTTGGGAAAGAGTACAGCAAGATTTAGGTCTTTTGCACGTTACTGTGGAGATCTGTACCAGGGGAGGAAGAGTGGGATATTTCTCATTTTCCGTGCCTATTGGGTCCTAGGACCCCAGCATACGAGAACCCGTGGTTTGGAAAAGGAAAAGGAGCATGTTGTGGATACCCTTATTGCGATTTCCTATATCCTTGCGCGTCTATCATGGGTCACCAGTGGAGGTTGATTTCCGTGTTTCTTTCATTGCAAAGGTTCTCTTCGATCAGACGAGAGCTTCGACATCAAGTGTACCGTCTGCCGCTGCGCCCCTTCCAGTTTCATCATATCGCTGCATTCGGGGAAGGATTTGCGACATGACAGCTGAGATGGTCTGGGACTGGAACTGCAAAACGGGAGGGGGAAGAGATTCGCAGAGACAGCCTTTTCACAGTTTGTCACTCCATTTTCGCCCTCCTTTTGGCCGCGCAGCGACAGGCAGAGTACGATGCCGACTACGACTGGCCATCAAACAGAAAGACCTTTTTTTTTTTTTTCAATTCACACAGCCAGCAGAGGCTGGGAATGGGATTTAGGAGGTGAGAGCAACCTTAGTTGCTTGGATGCATTCATGATACTTTTTTTCCTTCTTCCCTGTTGTTTTGAATAGTTTATATTCATCCGGGCGGATTTGTTGATTTTTGAGCATCTTGGTCTGGCATGGCCGCGATGGATGGAAACTTGGGAATAAGAATGGCAACAGGAATTGGGATGGAAATGGGAATCTGGAATCTGGAATCTGGAATCTGGAACCGGGGGGAGTGAACAGCGGAGGGGATGTACTGTGGGGGCTCATCAAACTGAATGGGATGGAACGGGCAAAGCGATGCAATGCAACGGCAAGGCAAGGGAAAGGGAAAGGGAAAGGGAAAGGAAAGGACGGAGCAGTCCAAACAAACAGGAGGAGGAAATTCCGTTAATCACGGATCTTTTTTGATGGGAAAAAAATTTTGAATAGTACTGTATGTTGGGAAGGGGAGGATCAGGATCAGAATTGCGAGAGAATGAATGATATTACTGCTTTTTGTGTTCCGGATCGAGCTCGTTTCGGAAGTTGTTTAGCTTGACTTTTGCCTTTCTTTGTCTCATAGCCAGCAAGCAGGATATATGTATCCCGTACAGAGTATCATAAACCCTTTTCCTCTCCCTTTCCGTTTTCCCCCTTGGCCTCCATTTGCATTCGCATTTGCGATCATAGTCTCCAGGTATGTATGGCCTCGTGACGTCTCAACCAGTCGGTCTGGCACATCCCTTTGTGGCAGGACTTGCACAACGCGATGTGGAATCACATCTACCATTGATTGGCATGTAATAGAACATTCTACACTATCTCTTAGCGGCGCCCTATCTTCATATACAGTACATACTATGTCACTATTCCGGTACTTTGAAAACGGCACCCTATTTTCATATCCAGCACTATCCCACTGTTCCTGTACTTTCCATGAATACTGCCAGTAATATACAAACCGTCCTTTGCCCAGGACTTTTTCTTGCATCCAAAGTCGTGACTTTCTTCAACCTCGTATACTGTCCGCATATTTAATATTGTCCTTAAAAACTTGTCCGTGGCAGGGGGGTACCCCAATACCAGCATGATTTCCAAGTAGGCTTGCGCATAACAATGCCGCTTCAGACCACAGACAGGGGGGGCATCCTCTCCATCCAATGCCAAAATCGCTGCAAGACGGATATCATGCAATAAACTATGTCCAACTTAGCTCAGGAAACAAGTCTGCTTGCAGCTCGGGTCAGCCAATCTTGATTCCCAAGATCCATACACGCGCCCATTCCCTCTTTGGTTCATGACCCAACAGTCTTCCCGTCACAGTCAGGGATCTTCAGGCCAGGCTTCAAATTCCTGCCTGGGTCCATGAGACCCCATTTGTCTTCCCACTGTTGGGTGGCGGTATTATAAACGACTTTCCAGGGCTCGTCGAATGCCTCAAACCTATCGTTCCAATGTCAGTATGCTCCAAGCACCAACACTTTGGGGGATGAGACTTACCAAAAATACTCGGTACCATTTGCCAATGCTTGACATACCCAATTGTCCATAAAGGTATTCATGCCATCAACGCCGGCAACGGATCCACTCTGCCCGGCCGCGCAAGATCCGTCAGTGCCACCACAGTCCTCGCCACCTCCGCTGGGCCAACCGGTCTCACTGATCAATTGCATGACGTTTGACATTCCTTCAGTCAAGACCGCGTCGTGGGTTTGCCAAAAGGTCCACGTCCAACTAGCGGCGACTTCTGCTGTAACACCGGCGAAAAAGGGGTGTATATTTGACATGACGTAATCCACGGCTTGGACAAGTTGGGCATTCCAGTTGTCCCCGAGATCGGACGTTGCGATGGGGAGATCATAGCCGAGAGACTTGAACTTGGTCCTAACACCGTCCAGAATGGTGATCAGTTCCTGCTCTGACTGTGCTTTGTCCTCGCCTGCACGGTAGAGGGCCTCATTGCCAACAATGACACCCTTGAATACCGAATGGTCCTTTGTTTCCGCCAGGATCTGGTACATCTGATCCAACTGGCGATTTGTGGTTGTTTGGTTGGTGTCGATCCAGACACCCATCCAGAGCTTCATGTCGGTGAGTTCAAGACGGTCAATGGCATGGAGCACCATCTCGGTTTGATTGCAGTCAGTGCCATAGAGTCGAACGACATTGGTGAGCTGTGACAAGACGGCCATGTCGCGCGTGACGTTGTTCTGCGACGGAGGGTAAGTGAAGCACAGCGGATATTGTGTGCCCCAGGGAGTGTAATCCATGCCTGGGAAGACCTTGTGGAGGTTTGGGTTGTTCATGAGAGCCTTAATCTCTGCCGAATTCTTGTCAAGATCTCCGTTCGCCTCGGTGTCTGAGGCTGCATTGTTAGTGTCACCGCTGGACGAGCCCGAGCCGGAGCTGTGTGAGCTTTTTGAACTTAGGACACCACCGAGGATACCGGCGACAATGGCGATGACAATAACAAGGCCAATGCCGACGCCCACCCACAACTTCATTTTTCTTTTCCCTCGAGTCTGTTCTGCTAACCATTCACTCTTCTCTGGTTTAGGAGCAGTACCCACTGCATCGTATGTCCCGCTAGGAGTGTGGTTCTTTGATTTGCGGCCGAAGAGCCCTCCTAGTAAGCCAGCAGTACCTGCAGCCGCTGCAGTGGCAGTGGTAGCCTTTCCAATGCCTCTTTGCTGGCCAGCCGGTGGCACACCGTCGTCACCATCGTCAAGGATATTGTTGGGGTTGATACTGGCTTGATTCATGAAGCTGCCGGGATTACTTGACTGGTAGGGAAGATCGTGGTAGCTGGGGTAGTACAGTGGTTGGTTGGAGCTGGGATGATAGTCTTCTAAGGGAATACTTCTGCCGGAGTAGCCAGATGATCTGGGCCCCGGAGAGGGAGAAGGAGTGATGGTGCCAGGGGTGGCAGCGCCATGAGCAAGAGCGAATGTCGAGCCGTATGAGTTTCGCTCGGGCAGCCGTGAGGGCCCTGGTTGTTGGTATGGAGAATAGGATTGAGGAAACGAGTGAGCAACCTCAATCCCACTTTCGTAAGGATGGTGATCGGCGACACCTTGTGCGGTCGAGTTGAGTCCCCCTCCTGCTACCCTAGTGCCCAAATTGTCCATTCCTGCCGTCACGCCCAAGTTGGGCCGATACGGCTGGGGAGAATCGTCTCTAGAGAGTCGGTTTGGACTCGATCTGTGCGGTGGGGGAGGGGGCGGGGGAGGGCCTAGGTCGTCGAAGTCAGTAGGCGCTGGCCGTCTTGAAAGCGCTCTGGGAGGCGAGATGTCGCCGAGGAGATGGGTGTCTGGAGGGACGGGACGTCGACGAGGCGATGTGGGAGGAGAAAGTTGTTGGTCGCGGCCAGGGGAGGTAGAGGCGTATCTGGGAGGAGGAGAGACAAAATCTCTGGGTGGAGTCTCATGATATGGCTGTTGCTGGTAGGGTTGGTAAGACATCCGCGGTTGTTCCTGTGCCTGGGTCTGAGGGTGCTGAGGGAGCCGTCCGTGCGGGTTCAGAGTGTTGTCATCTTGGGGCTCGAAGGAGAAGTTCCTTCCGCCGCTCGACATTCTCGATGATTACAGCGGCTTCCCGAGACCCAAGCAAAAGAGGGCCTCCGTGTATGAGTGAAAGCGGAAGCTGTCGTCCGTCCGGTGTATAGGAACCAATTCAGCGCCTGATTGACCACCGAACATGAACGATGGAGGGGTATATCTGGTGGAGAAGCGGTTCTGAATCGGACACAGATGGAGCTTTGAAGCAGCGACGCAATGCACCGAGTTGTTGAAGTCAGGCTGAGCCTTGAGGACAGGCGCAGCAGTCTCCCTTCGTTCGTGTTTCTCTGCAGTAGTGGTGGTATTTCTGGTAGCACCAGTAGGTGGAGGGGGGCCAAGGGCGCAGCCAAACAGAATAGGCGAGCTGAGACAGACCGTAATAGTGTCAGCCGGAGTGCGAACCATTCGAAAGCAGTCAGGAGCCGGGGTTCAGTGCATCCAAAGGGTACAGCTGCGACACCAGCGCAGAAGAGAGACATAGGAATGAAGACGGTGAAGCTGGCCATTGCGATTCCAACACATTTCCATTCTGCTACGAGGTACATCGTCGTCACCTTGTTGAAGTGACAGCGGACTATTACCGTCTGTGGACACGGCGAGACGGCATGGCACCGGTTGCCTTGTCAACCTGGTGAACCGCCCGCCATCAGCCTCACTAGCAACAAGCGCAGTTCCTGCTCCAATCAAGATGGCAGCCTTGTTTGACCCCATATTCCGTAGCCAGTACCGAGTACCCAGTACTTTTCTCCGTGCCAGGTGCAAGTACTGGGTACCCAGTACATAACCCGGTAGTCCGGTACAGACCAAGTCTTTGAACCTTGAATGCCCTTTTGAGGAAGTAATAGGCATATTAACAATGTATTGTTGCCAAACGAATGCCATCAGTCCAATATGTTCTCCGTTGAATGAATCCGCCTTAGTCCATACTCGTCTGTTCCACGTCTCGTCCTCCGACCTCCTCCTCTTCAATACTTGCTCTTCCAAGTTGCAGCTGTCCATTGCCACCCTCTGCTTCTGATCCTTCCTTCGGCGTAGGGTGGAGTTGCAGCCAGTCCGAGCCCTCGGCTTTACCTTCAAACTTAGATACCTCGCTGAAGCTGTGGGCTGGTGAATCGACAGTTGCTGGATCTTTTCGTCCAAGTACCTTCTCTTCGCTCAATGTCATAGCCTTGCGTCTTCTGATTGCCCCACGACGCTTTAGCAGCGGCACGTCCGAGTCGCTCATTGTGTCTGCAGCCGAGTTTTCTTCCTCACTTGACTGAGACTTGTCTAATTCAGACTCGCCGCTCCTGCCCTGCTCTGGCTCTAGATACCTCACACGCTTCAAAGGACTGAGCTGTGAATCAAGACTGCTGGATAGCATCGCCAAAGGACCACCGTTAGTCCTCCCTGGACGATGCTCAATCGGTTTGCCATCTGTTGTGCATAATCCAAGGGTCACGAGTTTGGCAATGTCCATATATTGGAAGATAACTTTGCATAGAAATGCCTCGTCGCGGCGATACCGGCGGTATTTGATGCCGATCATGCGGACATGTTCCTCTTTATCCCGGGCAAGCGTAACATCGTGCGTTTTATCGTCGTCACTTCTAGGACCCCCTTCTTCCTTTCGCTTCCAGTATGAATCCGGGCTCATCCGAGCAACATGCACAGCTCTGACGATCCTAACCTCGATTTCTCCTCGCTTCCCTTTTGCGGGCGTTAAGTTGTCGTCGGCCATTGCTTGGGTAAGGTCGGCCACTTCCTGCTCCATTTTCGTTGACGGAATGTCAGGATCTGCCTTTGAAATGTCCATTCGACTCAGCAGAACATCAATCCCCCTCTCTGTAAATACCCATGGACAGACGGACATGTTGGGCGCCAAGTCATGCTCCGAGTGGTTCTGAATCTCCGAATCATCCAGTAGAGAGCACCGACCGTCAAGCACACAGCCTTTTGCGCTATATGCGCTGCACTTGGGGTCCACGACAATAATACCCGTGCATTCAGCTGTCTTGTTACCATCGATAAACACATAAGCGATATAACAGACCGGATCGTTTGTTTTCCCAATTGTTTTTGATGACTCGCAGTCCATGGCATCTCTTGTATCTGACCCTGCAGCATGTTGCGTGGAAGGTCTCAGTTTGTACCTGCTTTGGCTCTGGGGGACGTCGTTTGGTTCAGGAAATGGGAATTGTGGCTTGACTCGAATCCGGAATGTGACACCGTTTTTGGCTTGGATTTTCATTGAAATAATCCCTCCACTCAACGATTTCGTGCCATACGTGGCGAAGGGCACTCCATCGGCCCCTTCGACGGCGATCTCGAAGCCTTGTGTAGAAGGCATTGTAGCGGAGGGAAGAGGTTTTTTTTTGGCGGTAATGGATGGACTTGTTTGGTCTAGTTTAGCGGTGAAAATCGGTGAAAATCACAAGAAGCCGATGGTGATGGTATTTCGAGGCCCGGCAGAAAAGAAGTCACAGTTTCAAACGCTCAAGACCCAGGGCGCGCCCGCAACATCGTGCTCAGTGCCCTCTGCTAACGACACTAGAGCACACCACCCAGCACAAATACTCCAGCTGTGCATGCTCTAGGTCGGCTTTGTCTCGAATAGACCACTGTGCAGGCAGTCCTTTTGTCGAGGCAGTTCCTTTCAATGACTGACCAGGTCTGTTATGCCGTTCTTTAGGACTTACAAAGGAATGAAAACCGGCCTCGAGACCTGGTTTGAACAGCTGGCAAATTGAAATATTGTCCGCCAATCTTCATCGGCCTGGCGTTATCTCATATCCCAGGAGGACCTCGGTGGAAGAGCCTTCCCACCCCCGGTTACCTCCAGCAGATAGCATGAACCGACAAGCCGGATCCAGGTAAAGGTGTGACACAACTCCAGTCCGATGACCAGGTACAATCAGGAACGGGACTGTCGAGCGTTGAGACTGTGACTCTTTCAGATCATATAGTCGCAGTATATCATATGAAGCGCATATTAGATGGCGCCCGTTAGGCATGGCCTTTACTGACGTGACTGCGCCGCTTCCATTTGGAAATCGAAAGACTCGTTCAGGCCCCTTAAGTCCTTTTCGTAAGTCATACTCTTCCACGGTGTTGTTTCGCCGGCCTGCGTAGATGAAGTTGCCATCAGGAGACCAACATGCGCTCAGACACCAAGGAGGAGTGTTCCGTGGTAGGATACGCGCGACTGGCTTAGACTGTCTCCGATCCCAGACACGTATTGCCCCATCGATAGATGTCGCAAGGAAGGTCGAGTCAGATGTAGGCGGCGCTTCGCTGCCCTGGGTGTCGTTCTGGCCGTCTTCTTGCTTTTCGAGGTCATCTGCATGCGGCAAGCCGTTCATGAGAGGCTGTTCAACAGTGTTTGGAACGCCGTTGGCGACTTCGCCAGCGGGGTCTGGGGCATCTGGATGGTCTTGAGCCGGAGATACGGCTTCATGGGTCGGATTTGCAGAATCCAGCATGGGATGATCCACTAGTTCTTCTGGCTGTGGACCGTTTGCCATTGCGCGTGCCATTTCATCGTCCTCTTCTCCAAAGGCGTCGTTGAGATCACCACCATTTCCCAAGACCCCTCCAGCTCCGCCTCCGAAGAGGTCGTCGTCATCGTCTCCAAATAGAGAATCAGGGGTAGCAACCGTAGGATGTTCTTGAGCATTCCGACTTGGAGCCTCGTTTTTGACCCCATTTGTAAGGGGCTTACCATCGTTGGATGAGAAGGTACCATTGGTTACAACGACTTCTCCTGATTCGGCCGGCACAGGCACAGATGACAGCGGGCGAGCTTCGATGGAAGATATCTGGCCAGCCCTGGCGGCGAATGTAGTGCGTACTTGGCCGGTATTCAAGTCCCAATCTAAGACTGTCTTGTCCCAGCTTCCGGATAACAAGCTTCTCTCGTCAGAGGAGATAGTCAGCACTGAGACCGCGGATGTGTGTTTCTGCAACAACGCGACCTCCCTGCCTTCGTCGTGTCTGATTGATTGTAGTCTGATGGGACCTGAAGCGGTACCAGACAGCAGCCATAACGCTTGACTCTGACAGGCAAGGGAGTAAACGGGGGATAAGGTTCGAGTAGTACTGGGGCGAGCATCCCAATTCTCCCAGTAAGTCATCAGAACCCCAGCTTTCACGACACTGTCGACGAAGGGGTGCCGTTGGGCCACCGTAAGGGCAAGCTTAAAGTTGACTGAATCAACCCAATTAAACTTGCGAATATAACCATCCGAGCCCCCAGTAAAGACCCATCGCATGTCTGCAGTAGTGGTGACGGCATTGATTGATGTGCTGTGGGGGGCAGCGATGGTTGGGACGATATCATAGGTGTGTGCTTCAAGATATTCGGGGGAGATGTTTGAGCCCGTTGCAGCTCCTCGGGAAGAGTCAACTTGTGTAGACACAGCCGGTTGAGTGCCTTCTTGTGTTGCGTTCGGTTCACCGGAAGCATCCTCATTGTCGGATTGCTCAGATTGACTTTCAGCATCTTCTTCCTCCTCGCCATCGCCCTCAGCCTCAGCCTCAGCATCGCCGTCGGCATCAAGATCCCCGTCGCCGTCGCCATCGCCGTCCACATCATGATCCACATCGCCATCAGCATCGCCGTCAGCATCTGCATCTGCATCTGCATCATCCAGATCTTGCATGGTTTCATCACCATCGTTGTCGAAACTCCCGTCCTGAGATCGGTCGTCATCCTCGTCAAATGCAGGCATTCTGCTGGCTCATGGCCTGTAGGCGGCAGTGTAGATTTTCCAGACACAGCCAGATATCGGATCAAATGAATGATCGTGAAAGCGCATCAATCGAGCGTCAGTGATCTCAAGATTGTTCATCTGAGGTGGAATTCCCAGACAGTGTCGGATCCTCAAAGCAGCAGATGGTACTATTCCGTCTGAGGCTTAGCGTTGATCTAGGGTACATATTTCTCCGTTCCGTAATTCGTTCGAGCAAACAGTTGTCGATCAGATTGAGACGACAACTGTGCTGGTCGTCCGTCAATTGACTTCTTGTCGTTCAAAGATACGTGTTCTCTTGTTTTCTACCGATATTTTGGTTCGTATTCAGACGACAAGGCTGAGTACCTTAGCAGGTATACCGCCGACACCAAGATCCCCTTTTCTCGTCCAGTCAGTATCACACGACTATCTACTCGGTGCTGGCTATCACATTCTTGCACATCCTCCTCAATACGTGGAACGTGGACAGATTTTATTCCAACTCGAAGTCTTGTTGTCATTCCGAAAGAAACTCTCTCAGTCGATACCCCACGGTGCCGTGGACAGAAGCTAGACTACAGCTCGAAACACTTCACTCCCCTGCGGGACCATTATTGAGCTATATCTGGCTGGCTTGACGTCTGGGTTGGTGTCCTCCTGCTACCACTAGCATAGAAACTCCTCTTCTTCTTCAAGTGGCGCATGCTATGGAACCTCCAGATCCTAAAAATCTTTTAGATTGCCTCTCGACTTGGAACCGCTCTCCAGAACCACATGCTCGTCTCTTGACGCAAGTCTTCCTTATTGCACGACAGCCTCCCGGATCTTTGTCTTCACGCCTGTCAGCTGTTCACATCCATGCGGCCCCCTCCTCGCCCTGATTTGAATATAACAACTTCAGTTCATTGCAATCTTGTGTATTGGGGCGGCTAAGAGATACCGGTCACATCAACTGCCTAGCGTTCCCTCAGACACATCTGGGGCTTCAACATAATGGTGTTTGGACGAGAGTCAAACCATCGTGGACGTGGGCGAGGGAATCATCCCCGCGGTAGGGGTGCTGTTGGTATGGCCAGCCTGCAATAACGAGGCGTGTTATTTACACCTCTATCCCCCTTCTCTCAACCCGACTAATGACTGACACCCTGATGAAACAGAGACCCACAATTCTTTTACCTTACTTGACGATGGACGTGAGTTCAAGCCCACACTTACCCTCCAGCACCAGGAAAGCCTTGTCTCTACTTTCAAGGATGAAAATCTCCGTCAGCCCTCCTTCACTGAACGGAAACGTGCTGACGACTCATCAGAAATGAATGCAGGCCTGTCAGAGCGCTTCAAAAGCGGTCGCCGCCATCCGAACACTCGCAATGCTCCGGAAAATTCTTTTGACGATGGCCCAAGTCCCACTCTCACTTTAGACATTCGCGACTACAACGCAAAACAAGAACGGATCCAGTCCACTTCAGACAAAGATGCCTGGCTTTCCCAGCCTGAGATCCCGACAAAACAAGAACTGGCAGTCGGAGAAGCTAGTCTTCTTCCGAACAAGATTGACAGCCCATACAAGAGCAAGGACAGATATCTCAAAACTCACTATGCACTACTTCGGGAGGATGCTCTCGGTTCCCTGCGCGATGCTCTCCAAGACTACTGCCAGGATCCCACGACTGGTGACACTGTGAAGTTCTCAGTATACGACCAAGTCCACATTGTTGGGTTTACTTTCACGCGACGAGGTGTTGCTGCCAGGATCAAATTTTCAACGCATCGGGCAGGAAGACGTATTAAGTGGGCCAACAGCAAAAGACTCGTCAGTGGCAGTATTATCGCTCTACTACCCGCAAAAACCAAAGTCGTAGATTTGAATGACATGGTTGTGGCCGTCGTCGCAGCAAGGCCGTTGGCAGGGGTGATGTGTGAGCCCCCGGAGATCGACATCTACTTCGGTCAGCCTGAAGATATTCAACTCGACCCACAGAAAGAGTGGCTCATGATCGAAGCAAAGCAAGGATACTTCGAAGCTTACCGTCACACATTGAAGGCATTGCAGAAGCTAAGCCAGGAGACGTACGTGTATTAGATGCAAGATATGGCTTGCTGCGCTAATACATCTTAGATTCCCCATGTCTGATCATATCTGCCATCTTTCCCCTTCTGTCCAACCTCCTGCATACGTACATGGGAATTCCACTCTCGACCTGAGCGCGGCTGCAATCCCGGCGCAGAAGCAAGAGTACTCCAAAGTCGACGTCACCAAACATTGGCCACCGGCACCCACCAATTCGCTAGACGACACGCAATGGGAGGCTTTGAAAGAGATCCTCACCAGGCGACTAGCTATTGTCCAAGGGCCCCCTGGTACGGGAAAGACCTATGTCTCCATGGTCGCACTTGAGGTTTTGCATGCCAATCGAAAGACGGCTTCAGATCCACCGATAATCATTGCTGCTCAGACGAATCACGCTCTCGATCAGCTTTTGGAAC
The DNA here is from genome assembly GCF_000585535.1 of Cladophialophora psammophila CBS 110553. NCBI lineage: Eukaryota > Fungi > Ascomycota > Eurotiomycetes > Chaetothyriales > Herpotrichiellaceae > Cladophialophora > Cladophialophora psammophila. Next base: position 140,348 of record NW_006912957.1, read on the forward strand.
ATGTCTCTGTCTTTGAGCCTAATTACATTCGATTGGGAGGACGTTCCACCAATCCGGAAGTCCAGAAGCGGGCTTTGTATGCGATTCGGAAGATGGAGAGACTCAGACCCATTCCAGGTGGCCTGCTCGGCAAAACCCACAGTCTCCTGGTTAAACAAACAAACGCCATGATTGCGATGTTGGAACCTTTTGTTATGTCGGGGCCAGATCCATGGTCCACGGGTCAGGTTTCTGGCCCCAAGGTGCTCGAGAAACTGGGAGTAATCAACACGCAACAAGCTCAATCACTCGAAGACGGTGCCTCGGAATGGGTCTCAGCAACCCCCACAACAGAAGGCCCCATACATTTGTGGCTGGACAAAGCACTCATTCCGTTTGAAGTCAAGTACACAGAGGAGAATTACGGTTTCGAGGAAGCTGAGGATAACGATCTCGAATTTGAGCAGCTCAGAGAAAACGAAGACTCCACGGGAGTCAATGATGAGGAGGACATCGAGTTGCTCAAAGGCCCGTGGAAAGAACTTCACGACAGATTCACTGTCCAAATACCGTTAGCCGCAGACCTTGCTAGAGCCACAAAATTGCTGGACACTGTTTCGGACTTGTGGAAAATCCCCAACTACTTCCGAGGCCCTGTTTACCATATCATTCAGTCGCGAGCGAAGGACGCAATTGCCGCCAAGTTCCGCGACGCAGCAGTGGTGTACAACAAACTCGTTAAAGACCATCTTACCGGCAAATGGGAACAAGATATCGTCTATCTCCAACAAGCCTCGGTTATTGGCATGACCACGACTGGTTTGAGCAAATACAGACCTCTGGTGGCAGCTCTTAAACCTAAGATTATCCTCATCGAAGAGGCGGCCGAGGTGTTGGAGGCCCCTGTCACAGTCGCATGCGTGGAGAGCCTCGAGCATCTCATCCTTGTGGGAGATCATCAACAGCTTCAGGGTCACTGCAGCGTTAAAGAACTAGAGGACAATCCTTTCTATCTGAACGTGTCTCTATTCGAGAGACTTGTCCGGAACAATATGCCATTCAAAATCCTACTCCACCAGCGTCGAATGATGCCCGAATTTCGCCGATTCATCTCCGTCCTCTACCCGGATTTGAAGGACCATCCTAGTGTAGCTGACCGCCCGGTCGAGCCTTGGGGTATGGGCACGCTCGCATCCTTTTTCTTTGACCACGAATGGTGGGAGGCGAAAGATGAGTCCCTCTCGACGTATAACTCGGAAGAAGCCAAATTCATTGCCGGCTTCTACCGCTACCTGTATAGGAATGGTGTCGACCCTGCTATGATCACCGTACTGACCTATTACAACGGACAACGCAAGCGCATTCTTACTGAGTTAAAGGCCTTCCCTGAGTTTAGGGCGCCTGGCCAGCTCAATGTGAAGACGGTCGATTCGTGTAAGTGACAGTCTCGTAAAGCTCTGCTCCTGCTTGTCAGCCCCGAATTTGGTTCTGTTTAATGGGGAAACGCTAGGTGCGGCCGCTTGTGGCCTTTCGCTAGGATCCTCTTCAACTTTGAAAGGTATTGATTTTATTGGCGACTTTGATACTGACCTTGCCATAGACCAGGGAGAAGAGAATGACATCGTCATCTTGTCACTGGCCCGGAATAACGAGGAAGGCAAAATTGGCTTCTTGTCCAACGTCAACAGAACCTGTGTAGCTCTTTCACGTGCGAAATACGGCTTTTACCTCTTCGGAAACGCCAGGACTCTCATGAATGGAAGTGGCTTGTGGCACGCTGTTCTCACACTGCTCGAAGAAAGTCCTAGGCGCCGAGGTGATGTTCTCCCCATTCAGTGCAAACGCCATCGCAGAACGACCTTGATGAAATATCCGGCAGACTGGGAGAATAACGAAGGGGGGTGCATGCAGCCTTGCGACACGAACTTACGCTGCGGTCACCCCTGCCCTCATCCCTGTCACCAATACTCTCACGACAACGTGCACTGCGCACAGGACTGTTATAAGACGCTGCTGTGTGGCCATCGTTGTAGCGGCAAATGTTCTCAGATATGCTATTGCGATTGTGAGGTGTTTGCGAAGTCCGATCAAGCTGGAGGGAGGGGAGATGGGTGTGTTGGGTTTGTAGAAGATATGGGGAGATCACAGCTCAATGGTCAGAAGCTTACCTATGATGGCAGCGCATCTTGCTTACCTCAACAGGGCGTTCCTCTCGATCATAGAAACGATATTGGCCTACCCCGTATCTCAGCATGGGGCCCTTATGTTGATGTATCACCCTCGACGCGGCCGGGACCGCCGAATCAAGGCGATCCGGGAGCGGCGAGTTGGAAAACGGCATCACAGAAGACTATGAAGACTCATCCTTTATCTCCACAAAAGCAGGGTGAACTCCGGAAAGGCTGGAAAGACTTTGCTAAAGGAGTTTTTGTTGCTGATGATGAACGTGTAAATTCGCTGACAGCGCAATCTCCCTCTGGCCGGCACCATAGCGGACCTCCCGAGGTGAACACCCGACATTTTCTTCCAAATCAACCAGCGATTGCGTCTTCAAAAGCCCAGTGCGAGACTCAGAGAAGCTTCACTCAGGTATCACCAGTTAAGAAAGAAGCTGTTGTAGCCATGAGCAATGGCAGAACAAGATATTTGCACAAATACCAACTTGGATCGTCCCACAGCAGAGGCTCATTGCGCACCGAGGCACTCCGTGGTCAATTTGCAAACGATAGCAGTCGCACTGACAAAGAACCGGATCGAGTCTCAAACGTTCAAACTGGGGCAGAAAAGTCAGACAAGCGAGGGCCGAGCAACTTCGTGGAGAGGCGCAATAAACCGATGGCTCTTGAACCCAAAGAGCTGATATCAACAGAGCATAATGCCAGAGACAACAAGATCACCGACGATATCATGGATGATTTGAGAGAGTTTGATGGGTATTTCCGCAACGCCTGATTGGCAGCGACGGGGACGACAAAGCCACTATGCCATGGGGCACTGTTGTTGGAGCGTGAGCGGACGATATTGCAAATTTCAACCGACAACGCTATCGAGCTATTAATAGACGGGAGTCGTTGGCACCGACGGGGGCAGATTACCCACAAAGACGTCACGATTAGTAAACAAATCCAATCAAAGGCCACAAAAGTTCACGGGCTGGTGTGTAGGGAGATATCCAGGATTCAGTGGAAAAAAGCATTGTGGGCTTGCCTATGGCTATGGGGTCGAGGTACGGAGAAAGGACAGTGGCATTCTGCACCTTGATGTGAATGTATCCTCGGTTTCATTCGTATTGGCTTCGTCAAATCATGAGCTGATATGGACAAGGAATAGCTTTACAGGGTATTAAGAGCCTTCAAGTAGCTTGCTTTGCGCAACACGTTGATCTAGACAAACAAAGTTCCCTCAGACACGATCATTTCGTGATACCTTGTCCTTTCGACGCAGCTGTGCATCGAAGGAACACAAGGTGCTTTCGTCTTTCTTCACAGATGTCAATGCGTCCTCAATGACGCGAAGCGGGATATGGTTTCATCCATCGTGACCGCCAGGAAACCGAACTCCCCTGCTGCTGCTATGTACCGGTATGACGCCCTCAGAACCGCCCGATCCAAGAATCTTGGCAATTCTCGCTCGCTGGGAATGCACGCTGAGATGTAGGAAATGACATCGCTTGACTCATCGGCTGCAGGAGCCTCGGATACAATCGGCTTTGACGCCGAGTTCGCGAGTCGAGCGAACGGTAGCATCGAAATTCGATTCCAACTCCGATGCTGCGGGGAGGTGGAAGGATGGATGTTCTGTCCCCTTCTAGGTTGCCCTGTTGAAGCAGGAACCCAACTGGCCTATTCCGCCCGAGCCTATCCATTCAATCTTAATTGATTTTTCCACACCATCTCAAAGTCACAGTAGTAGGAGGCCTAAAGCCACGGCCAGTGCAGTGCTCAGATAGCCATACCGACTGGTGGATAGTTCCGTTGAGTCAGATGACAGAGAAGCCGTGGTGAAGATCAGGTCACTGGTGATCTGACTCGAGTTGAAACAGTTGCTGGCATTGACTTCGGGGACGTCTTCGGGTTCAGCGAAGGTGATGTCGACACAGTTGTACAGCGCGGCGCCGTGGACTGCAGTCTCGATGAGCTGGATCGTTGCGTTATCGCCGACATTGACGGTCACATTGGCAGGAAGAGGCACTTGGGGGAAACAGAAAGATCCTGGGTATGGATCTTTGCTGGGCCCGATGATTTGAACTCCGTTGAGCATGACGTTGGACATATTTTGAGGGGTTGTCCCCAAACCCAAATTGATGTAGATGAAGGCTGTTCCATGGCCTTGGAACCACCCAGGTTGGAATGCGACCGCACCACCTTTTACCGGCCATTTGGTACGATTTTGCGAGGTGGGCATACCACCGCCTGCCAGAGTCATGTCAGCAACCCCTCGGGATAAGGACAAATTTTGTCAGGAAGTACATACAAGGATACATCCACTGCATTCCATATGGATAAAGGTAGTCCTGTTGTGCCACGGATTGTCCGATAGCATATTGTCCTAAGCCATTTGTTTCTACCGTTGTGCCATTCGACCGTAGATTGTCTCCCCTCCAACCAGGATATGTTATGACCGTGTGCGCAGAGACGAGGCTGAGAAGCGAGAGCAGGACTAGTGCCATTCCCGAGGTCGATCTGCAGGGCATCCTGCCAGCGTCCGTCTCTTCAAGTCGGCTTATATCCTGAGGACTGCGGAAGCAGCGGTGTCGGGAGGAAGATTGCACAGTCAAGTGTTCTTCGAATGTTGCTGAGTGGGTGACCTATGTGGTCAATGGAGATCTTGGAAGGCAAGGCCAAGTCGGTCGCAGGCGGCGAGCTTCTGTCCAGGTGGAAAACTGTCGAGGAGCCATGATAACGGCATGGGAGTGTTATTTAGGTCTTTCCCCCCCCCCCTGTGACCTGTGGGATGGGCAAATGGCAATGGGGTAATGCAGGGCATGATTAGGCCAGACCAGCAGCCGCCCAGAAAATGAGGCGTAGAGACGCCGTGACTGGCTCGCTGGGCTTTCGGGATGTGAGACTTGAGTGTAGGGCGAGCTGTGAGTGGTTTGTGAAGATGAGTGGCACTTTTCGGAGAGTGTGAAAGACAGCAACCGGGTTGACTAGATTGACAGGTCTGGAGCCAGCTGTGATGGCGCATCTGATTCGAGGCAGGGCACCATCAAGCACCAAGCAGCACCAGCTGGTCGATGTGCATCTGGGGGAGTCGATTGGATGGCTGCTGATGGAGGTGGGCGGCGGTGGACAGCAATGCACGGAGCTGGCTGGTGAAATCCAGTCTCCTAAGCGCCGAGATGTGACAAGGATCTCCCTCGCTTCTCATCTGCCACCTCGCACCTGCCAGCTGCCATCTGCCACTTGCTACTTGCTACTTGCCACTTGCCCAGCTGCACTGTTTCCTCCCCCGCCCCGCCACCCACCATCTCACCACCGTTGGAGTTTCCCCTTCGGCGGATCATTGAACTCTGAGCACTGTACTGGGTACGAGGTACTCGGCGGTTCCCATCTCAACACCACGCGTTCCAGGCGGCTGCACAGATTGCGGGAGTCAGGAGAGAAGCAATCAATCACTTTCGCAAGCCGCTCAGCAAATGCGCTATTACGCCAACGCCACGCCACCCGTCAGTCCCAGAGAAAAAAATGCCATCTTTTCTTAGGTCTTACTTCGGACCAGGTCCTCCGTAAGTACGCGTTACCTACCGTATGGTGCAGATGGAGCTACTTCTGCCAAATGGCGGGCCTGAAAAATGGCCCGCGGCACGTCTTATCGATCCCATTGTGCAGCCAAATGTTCCTTGCACTTGTCACGGCGCCGAGTTCTCATAGTGCCTGTTCGCTCCAGCCCCATCCTCGTATTAGTAATAACTGCTGCCGAGTCCGGCTTTGCCGCATTCGGCCTTTTCTTGGTCTCTGGATTCGACGAGGCTAATAAATGCTCCCTTCTCGGCCCCCTCTTCAGCCTCGTCTTCAGACATCCACACCTTGGTGATCAACAGAACGGTCCATATGCTCCATCAATTCAGGTCCCTGATTATCTTTAGAGGCTACTTGATCGCCGACTGCATGTTGGTTTGTCCGTTTCACTTCGTCTTTTCGAATATGGCTCAGGTAAGCCAATTCGAATGCCTTCGGACGAGTGCAACAACCGGCTTCACTGCCTTTGCTGTCAAATAGGTGGGAATAAATCCATCATTGCTTACAAATAAGAAATCTGAACGGACACTTCGAGAGTGAGAAGTGTCTATATATTGTGTCGACTCGACCGGAGGAGATCAATGTCAACAACATCATCTGTTAGCAATCTCAACAATATATCTCCAGAAACCGTATCTTACGCAACCAGGCACCAGGCGACGAATCTGCAAGTCTTCCAAGATCGACATGCCATCTTTCTTGGTGACAGGCGCCAATCGCGGCCTTGGAGTAAGTCAGAAACCAAAACATTCAAGGGGCTCTCCTGACACCTCTCCAGTATGGTTTTGTGCAGTGCCTGGCCAAGGATCCCGAAAAGACCGTCATCGGCATCGTTCGGGACAAAGCAGCTGCAGATAAGTCTGTTGCTGCCGATGGCCTCACGAACGTCACCATGATCCAGGCCGAGGTCACCGACTATAAATCGCTGGTGAACGCCAGAGAAAAGGTGGCTCAAATCACTGGTGGATCACTCGACTATTTGATCAACAACGCGGCGTGGATTGACCAAAACACCGCCGGCAAGGGTCTGGACGACTTCGAAGATACACCGGAAACCCTGGATCGGGGCCTGGTCGAGTCTTTCAACGTCAACGTGGTGGGCGTGATCCATGTCACAAACGTCTTCCTTCCGCTCATCAAGAAGGGTTCCGCAAAGAAAGTGGTCCTTATCTCCAGTGGAATGGCTGACCCGGATCTTGTCAATTCGGGGATTTTCGCTGACGGCCCCTACACCATCAGCAAGGCCGCGGCAAATATGGCCATGTTCAAATATAATGCAAAGTACAAGAAGGAAGGCATTCTTTTCTTTGCCCTGTCGCCTGGCGTAGTGGCAACTTGGAAGGAAGAAGAAGGAGAGCCCCCAGTGATCAGTGAACTGAGAAAGAATGCTCCGGGTTGGAAAGGACCTCTGACACCGCAGGAATCGGCCGAGGCTTGCCTGAAGGTGATGCGGGAGTTCAATGCGGAAGAAAACGGTGGCTCTTTTGTGTCTCACTATGGGACCAAGCAGTGGTTGTGAGGTTATGGTGGAATAGTTCGAGCTGAATGGAGTAAGTGTAAAAGGCCATTGAAAGATCCTATGCTCTACAAACTCGGCCGGGTCTTGGCGGCCACGCTTTGATAATTTCTCCCAAATCGTGGATGAGGATCCAGTACTTCTGTGCCTATGTACTTCGACATGTCCTACAGCTGCAGATCATTCTCCGACACAAGATCGAGTTCCTCCGATATGTGCGCGCGGTGTCTGCAGTCTAGGGGCCTCGTGCAGGAATTTTTCGGCGGCCGTCTCCTTCATTCACCTAACGATCCTCTTCTTGCGCTTTCCTGCCCACTTGGCCCTTCCTTCAGAGTTCCGCCTTGAGGCTCGGATCACGGGCGTGGCTCTCACAATGCCTCATACAAGTCGCAAGAAAAAGAGTCTCCACAGCAAGAGGAGGGAAATTTTGGACGATGACGGTTGGACAAGAATCACATCCGGCTTCTCAGCGCCACCGACAATCCAGACGCCCCCGACTGACAGCGAGTCAGAGCAGGACTCGAATTGGACTGCTGGGGGAGACGCTACCATAGAGCTCTCTCCACCGATCTCTCTCCCAATGTCGGCCGCCAAAGGATCAACGCTTGAGACAATGCGAGCGCAGTTCGCCGGCCTTGAGGCGCGATGGCAGGAAACGAACCTCTGCAAGATGCTTGAACAAACAGTGACAGACAAGATCTTGACCGGGAAATGTAAAGTATCTAACTGTGCTGTTTTCGGGACAGGCAGCTTTTGCGGCGATGCGGTTCATTGGATTGACAGACACGAGTCGGCATATTTTCAACTGGCGGCCTTCAGAACCGTGGTCAAAGCGATGGAACGAATGCAGGCTCATCCTCTGCAAGCGTATGCCCAAGAGCCATATTACAATGATTTGGATAGCCTCTTCCTGGCCAGCCTCAATATCACCAAAGTTGACCACCCAAAAGCATTCGAACTGCTTGATCGGAATTCGTTCGTCTACTCTCCGGCTGCAGAACAAGAGATTGAGAGTCAGATCATGTCTCGCGGTCCACGGATATGGCTGCACAGATCTTTTGACCATTCGCTTCTGGGGGGCCAGGAAGCAAAGGCAAGCTTTGAGGCAAAAACAAAGTTCAAACAGGACCACGAGCACGCAGAAATGCCTGAGTTGGCTCTCAAAAACTTCCCGTTCCATGGCTCAGTGATGTGGTGGCGCAAAGACGATGGCATCCAGGGGCATGTCCAAGCCTCATGACAATCTGTATTCACTCAGGCTCAGATCACTTGATCTCTGCACTATGAACAACTGTCCCAAAAGCGTCATTCAACTCCTTCAATACTGCCTCGGTGACCTCAGCCCCACCAAACCCGGGGATCTGTAAAAGACGTCAGAAACCGTGCTGGCCTGACCGTTGGGCGCGGAAGAGCTGCATGCAAGCGCAAGAAGAATCGAGATATTGACTTTGTCGGACACGTGTACCGCCTTACCGGTCAAGGTTTGGGGGCCTAGGAACAACTTACATCTCGATCTCCGATGGCATCACTGGCCAAGAGGACGTTGTATCCCAAGTCATTGCCCGCCCGGGCGGTGGTGCTCACACAAACATGTGCCATGTAACCCGTCAGGACCGTTTTCTTGCCCCTCTCCCCCAGACTCGTCAAGTACTCATGCAGATCTGTGCCGGCAAAGCTGGAAACGGCCTCCTTCTGAATCACCTTTTCGCCCGGACGGGCTTTCAACTCGTCAAACTCTTCGGCAAGTGGTGTGTTGGGGGTGAATACTGGGGCGCCTTCGGGAGTCTTGTGGACGACGTGGACAATGTTTTTCCCGTCTCCAGCGGCACGGTATTTCTCGAGTAGCGAAGCAATGGCCTTGCGGGTCTGCTCTACATTGACGGTCTTGAGGTTGCCTTGGGCGTATCTGGGCCATTTGGTCAGGATCAATCAGGGAAGATTGGGCCAAGTGGCAGCGGTGGGCCACTGTCAACATACTCATTCTGCGCATCGATGATGACCAGCGTGCTGTCGCTTGGGGAGGCAGTGGCGGGGGCAACGCCGACCATCTCCCTGAAAGACTTGGCTTGGGTCGCCGAGGTCATTATGAATGCGGACAGTAGACACTCTTCTCAGACAGAGGGGCCGGGGCCGGGGGGGTTTCGACACAAAGGAGAGGGACTTGGGGGTTATGGATGGTGTTTATATGTATGTCTGTAATGCTTCCTCCCTCCGTCCGTCCGTCCGTCAATCGTCAAGCATGGGGATCCGAAATAAAAAGAATCCGCGGGGAGGGGGGGAGAAAGGAAAAAAGTTCTGCTCTCCTTCCCTTCCTTCCTTCGCCGGTGCCGCTCCACTAATATAGTAATAATATTTCCAATGCGTGTCCACCTGGGGATTTTGTCATCAAGAACAGGCGGACCCAAAAACTCTCACGCGCTCGCTCGCTTGCACTCCGGACGCAGCCCCTCACTAAGAAAGGCCTTAACTTCCTCGACGAACTAAACTATTCGACTAACTGAATGTTAGTTGTACATTGTACATTGAATAGCAGAATTAGTACTCGGGTACCCAGGTAGGTAGTTGGGTAGCTATGTAGGGAAGTAGGTAGGTTAGAACTCCGTCGCATTCGGTATACTTTTACTCTTCTGCTCCCGCCGGGATACAATGCTGTCGATGACGACAATATCACGGTGGCTAGGATTTAGCTGGGCGGTACGTACTAGGTAATGGTGGTGGTGGTGGTGGTGGTGGTGGTACCGAGTACGAGGTACATAGTGATGCAGATGCAGATGACAGGAGAGATCTCCAAGCCCATTCGCTTGTTGTTCGTGTTCGTGTTCGGCGGTAAAGTGCCTGATTCGTTCCCCTTCACACACCCCGCCGGTGCGATCATGACCCCAGAGACCGCTGGCAGTCCCGAGACGTGTGGGCGATATGGCGTAACGTGATGTGATGCGGCGGATGGTGATTCTGATCCCAATCTAGCCATCGCCAAACTCCTGGAGTCGGTCCAGAAGGGAGACGTTCAAGGGGGCAGGCGGGTACTGTATGTGATGGTTTTACAAAAGACCTGATATCCCCCGCCTGAATCGAGGGCGGAGTATCGAGGATGGAGGATGCAGGATGCAGGATGCTTACCATGCAGAATGTACGAGTTTATGGGGATTGATTCCTCAAAAGACGGAGAACGACATGTATGCTCCATACCTGCATGTACCTTCAGTAACTTGTCAAGACAATACCAATGTCGAAGAGCATGTTATCGACTGAATCGCAATCCCATTGCGCCTACCCTGGGTCCTATCCTATCCATATATATTGGTTCAGCAACGGCGGGAAAGAAGCAACCTACATTGTCTTCTCTCGTCTTGAGTCATATAATTGTCTTGCCACCATGTACACACAGGAGATTTGTCAAAGCATATGCACATGAATATATCCGGTAAACTTAGCCCAGATGACCCCTTTTTACCCATTCCCATCCACCTCCATATTACCCACATGCTTCTAAACCTCATCACCCGCCCTTTCACCTCGCCTCACCACCCCCGTCTTCTCCCCCCCATTCAATCTTGACTCTACAATCTGGAACCGTGGATGATCTTCATATCCACAATCAACTCCCGTCCACCATCATTGATGACCAGCACTCGGACGCTGCCTCTGCCGTCGGCGAAGGCTCGATCAATCCGATTGAACAGGCCGCCCTGGTCAATGACAGACAAGCCCTGCTTGACATCGCCGCTCTCGGTCATGCAGACAATTAGGCCGTCCTCGCGGATATCCAAGACACGGTACTGCTTGAAGACGGGGCCGAGCATGGTCTGCACGACTACGGATGGAGCGGGATTGCTGATGAAGGAGCTCTCCTCGTGCAATTGGCGGGTGAAGAGGTCAACACCCAGGTAGCGGTACTGGCCGGTCTGAGAGGACATGCTGATGCGGATGACCTGCGAGGGACGGCCCTGAAGAAGGAGAATGTCGCCGATGCGGATGAAGTGGCATTGGATGGGCACACCACGGCCGCCGAAACGAGGCTCGACGAAACGGACTTGCTCAACGGAGCCGTCACGGACACGGGTTGGGCCACTGGTCTCTCTTGTATCTGTCACGACAACCTCCTCACGGCCACCGTCGTGGTGATGGTGGTGGTGGGAGAAAGGGTGCATGATGCGGTCGGCAGCACGCTCCACACCGCGGCGGAAGCTGTGGTAGTTTCCGTCGTCGTCGTAGTAACCCATATCTCTTCTTCGAACTGGTTGATCGACCTTGATCTCTTGCTTCTGGACTGTGATGTCGGCTTGGACGGGACGGCGACGTTCGTATTCAACGTCGTAGGTGGGATCGACGCGGCGGCGGTACTCTCGCTCAGTGATGTCTAGCTGGGACTCTAAGGTCTTGTCGTATGTCTGCCGGCGGTCGTAATCAACTTCAACGTGGTCCCGGGTGTCCCGACGATCGATCTCGATGTCAACGTTGGTAGCACGCGTGTCTCGGCGATCAGCTTCAAAATCGACGTTGGTGGGGAATCGCGAGTCTCGACGGTCGACTTCAATGTTAACGTTGGCGGCTTTGTAGTCAGTCGGTCCGCGGTACCTGTGAGAGACAGAGACGGCAAGTTAGCAACGTGCACGGGTGCATTAGGGGTCCATGCGTCAGAAGCATAGGCAGCACAAATGTTAGCCCCCCGGGGGGGGGGGGGGGGGGGGGGGGGGCATTGGCACGGAACGCATTGAGGCACGTACTTTTCGCGTGTGAGCTCTACCTCGGGGTGTCTTCGATCACGCTCCTCGTAGATACGCACGTCCTCTCGTTGATATTGGTCGCGGCGTGGACGGTTGTCTCTCACGGAGATGTCGACTTCTTCCTTAGAAAATCGAGTATCTTCCCGTCCGACGCGCGAGGAGGGTCTGGGTAATTGAACTTCCCCTTCTACCTTTGTGACGGTAGTTTCTTCGGCAGAAGCGTCACTCCTGTACGTAGACGGGAAGACACTGATTGGGATGGGGACTCGGGCGTCAAAGTCCAGGTTGCCAGCTCTAAAAGGCGCCTCAACTCTCTTCTCCCTTGCGGCAGTCGAGAGTCAAGACTGTCTTTTGGGGGAATCTGGTTCTCTGGAGGGAAGAGACGAACGACCAGTTGCAACGAGGAAGCCAACAATGCACGCTGAGCAAAAGGAGCAACAATGCTTGAGGTTGTAGAGCAAAAAGGCCAAATGTGTGTGAGGTTTGTTTATGAAGAAAGGGGAAAGAGAAAGAGCAGGGACCATCAGCAACAAGAGGCCTTTTTAAGTGAGTGGAGATTGAGATTGGCACCCTTGGGGGGGGGGAGCTGGGAGCTGATTCTGTGGCCAGTGGCCCAGTTCCCACACAGAGGTGCTTGGGACTGCACAGTGCACAGCACAGACAACAACCGACACGCTTGTTGACCATGTTTTGCCCTACGGACCCGGTTGTCACGGTAGCGAAAAACGCGAAATCCCAATGTAGTAAAGTGGCTTTTCGGCTCAGTCATCGCCGATTCCGGTGTTGGCCCAGCTGCTGCCTGCGCCCCTTCACACCATTCTTTCATTTCTGTCCAATTTCTTCGTCGTCGACAGGAGAGCGACAAGAGACTCTGGATATTGATGAATACTCCGTACCGATTGACAGCCGCCCTGATGGACCCAGTACCGGCCTGTCCAGATGGTGTGCCACACCTGCAAGCTCCGCTCCCCAGCTCCCCAGCCATCCAGCCATCCAGCCATTCAGCCATCCAGCCATTCAGCCATCCCGCCCCCCCTTCGAGCCCAAAGAAAATCATCGTGTATCCTGATCATTGGCCTCGTGTCACTCTCATGCCTCACCGACGCAGCCAAAAGAAGCCTCTCATGCATTCCGCCCTGACTTTCCGGAACCCGTGCATCACATCTTACACCGTTCTGCCAGTTGACGTGAACAACGTGAAGAGGGCGGACATGCTTGACGCGTGGGCGAGCACAGCTTGGGTCTTGCCTGCAGCTTCTCAGCTGTCTCCCGTCGAGCTTAGCTGCATTGGCGCATATGCAACCAGCTTCGGCTTCCTATGCAGCTCGCAAACTCCCCCACCCAACGACGGGCCACATCAACAGGGATGTAGATCCAAAGAGAAACATATCCCAAAGACATTTGTAGTGAGATCAATGCATGTGGAATTCCATGACAGTTGGTGCCTTTTCCTTTTCCTTTGCTTTTTTTTTCCCCCTCTTCCCTCCTTGCTCTGTCCTCCCATTGCTCCCTCCTAGGGGCTCATTGCTCTTGGGGTCTACGCGATCTATCCAACCCTTCCTTCCCCCTCAAAAAGGCTTTTCTAGGTGCCCGCAAGTATGGTAAATCAGCCAACTCAAGTCGATATAGCTCAGTGCTCGTATTCAAAACTCGCCCACGCGCCACTGAAACCTGCGCCTTGCTATGCCTTTTCTAACTCACAATTGGTGTATTCTGCATCCCTCCATCACAGAGGACGGCCCAGCAAAGCATATTCTGCCTTAGTGCCTCTGCACACAGTTCCATTCATACTGCATCCGTAGTTAGCCAGAGATCTTTTGTGAGACAGGATGTCGAGGCGGAGAAACTCACCACTCGCCCGTCCTCATCCCCGGTGTACACAACTTGTGGCATCGGCAGGATGCAACTGATCCCTGCACTCACATTTGCTCCATCATCCCGGCTGCTGTCAGCATGATTGAGCTGTCGAATGAGCTCCAATTCGAAGCGGCCCCCGCGGGTCACTTTGCTCCAGATACGGACCTGACCCCTCTTGTGGCCTGTAAAGACGAGGTCTCGTTCCAGCCACTCGTTGCCCGCTCCCTCGTAGCATGCGCACGACACAATGCTCTCCTGCGAGCGCTCTCCAGAGTCCTGTCGCAGCAGCAGATCGCCGTTCAGCGTATACATGCTGATCTCATGCCCATGACAGAGGATAATATTCCCCGTGACGTCGTTGATGGCCGCACATTGCACTGGCAGCTCATCATCCAACTTGCGGATGAATTCGCTACGATTGAGATCCCAGAGCATCACCTGTCCGTCCGTCGAAGCAGACAGCAACGCATTGAAAGACTTGGATATGGCCAATGAGCTCACCGGCTTGCGGTGGCCGAAAAGTGTGGCCCGCGGATGTAGTTCTACACTCTTCCCGTTTTCCATGACTGTCCATACAGCCACGGTGCAATCTGTCCCAGCAGTGATCAGCGTTTTCGAATCCGCAAACAGCGCACAAGACAACTGTCCGATGTGCAAATGCTCAAAAAGCCCGATCTGCTTCCTGTTCTCGGTCGAGTAGAAACGGACGCTGTTGTCGGAAAACCCCCATTCCAGGTACATCTCGTAATCGGGAGGAATGTTCAGTCTGAATGGCCCAGAGCAGAGCAACCGGTCAGACTTCCAGGAATATCTGAGCGAAGCCACTCGTTCCCCAGTCTCCAAGAGAGTTGATGGGATACGAGTCAATGATTCCGCGGCCGTGTCAAGCCGCTTGTAACGATGCCGGATTTGCTCCCGTGCGGGATGAGGTTTCGTAAAGACCTGATATGGCGTCTGACCGAAATTATGGATAATGCCAATGGTTGCGAGCCGTTCCATCGGGTCGCTGATGGCGTCCAAATCTTTCGCCCCTTGGTATGATAGGTAATGGAATACGTTCACGGCCTCCACCGCGGCTTCGCCCTTCTGCTTACTGCCAAAGATCAGATCAATCCATTTGTGTAGGTTGCGGCTAACATAGGGACTCTCAAGAGCCTCACGCTGCTTGGCAATAAAGATGCGAGGGTCGCCTTTGGCCCATGGCGGAAGCTCAACATTTCCGATTGACTGCGAGGTTTGCCTCGTTCCGAAGTCGAAATCATTGACGTTGACCAGAAACTCTGGCAGATAGTAAAATTCAGGGGTCAATTCGCGGACGTCGGTCATGTTCATGCGAGCTGCAGACCTCCAAGCCCCTTCTATCGAGAAAAACATGCGATCGGGATGGTCAAATTTGCCCCCCTGCAAGAGGAGATACGACTTGACGAAGGGTTGCAAGCGAATCAGATAAGATGTCACAATCATTGCCGAGGAATAGTGCGTTCCGTAATGAAAAGCCGGAGTATTGTTGTCGCCCATTTCCGCGAAAGTTTGGTATCGTTCTCTGAACTCTCTCTCACGTTCGATCGTCTGACAACCCATGGGTTTGGAGAGATCACGAAATGTCCTTGGATCTGTCAGGTCAAGTTCTTCACTGGTGTAGTCGGCGATGACCCATGGGAACACAGGGTACTGTGTCAAGTCATTGTATGTCCTTCCAGCCATCGTGTTAATCAGCATCAGATAGTGGAAATTTGACATTTCCCCCTTTTGCCATTTCCGAGTTGCTGCGAGAGAGCTCGACTGCTGACCAAACACATTGGCAAACTTGGACCCAAGTGTCTGGGGTTCATCGTCCACACTCCTCAAAGTCTCATAGCGCCAGGCTGTCTCCGAATGACCGCTCGGTCCATTGGGTGAAGGGGCTTTGGCGCTGATAAGACTGTGCAAGTCATTCCGGATCTGAGGCGAGGTCACAGTCAGCAAGTAACTTCTCCCATCGCCGAAGAAGATCTCGATTGCGACATCTCGAAAGAGGAAGCGCCGCTTGGAAACACTGATGATGTTAGACCACTTCCAGCTTCGAGTCCCATGTTCATCACTGCGCGAGACGATCTTGCGTTCCGTGACATCTCGCCCAGAGATCATTCGCACGTAGGGATCTCGCTCTTCTTGTGGTGCTTGCCAAACATTCACAATCTCGCCGTCGGCGCGTTGAAAGAAATTGTCGAGGATATAAACATAGTCTTTGCCCAGAATGAGCAGACCCTCCACAGCTTCAAGTCCGAGAATCCGCGAAATGTTGGCAACATGCTTGACCTGATCTCCGCGATGGAGACTGCGCATTACCTTCCGATTCTTGTCCTCGAATTCATCCATCTCAGCATTTGGATCCTCAACCAATTCGAAACTGTCTTCGCCTTCCATAGCTTCGCTCTGGGTATCGTTGCCGGCTGACTGATCAGGAGTTTGATCACTACTTTCTTGAAGTGCAGGGAAAGGCTCGGTCCCAGCGCTCACGGGCTTGGGGGTATCGACAACTGGTGTTGTCCCGCTTGGCGTGCTCCCGCTCGGTGTGGCTCCGCCTGGGGTGACGCCTATCGACTCGGCTGTGGACATTTTGGTGTTCCTAGTATCAAGCCGCAGTTGTGGCATGTCAGACCCTTTCCGCTTTGGCTGCTGATCTTCTTCTGTGTACGTGTAGTCCTCGTGTAGTCGCATACTCATTCGATTTCGCCCTTCTGTTTGATCCAATCTCCATTTCCTGGGTTTGTTGACAGCAAACAACCCGGGTGGTTTACTGGTATCTCTTTGCATGCGGTTGAAGGCGGCTTCGGTGTACACAAGATCATCCTGTTGGTCTTGGAGCAGTCTCTGATGCTTGAGATATTCAGAGGAGTAGATGTTAGCTGTCCAGTTTTCGAAGGCGAGCTCATGGCGCCGGATCAGATCATCGCGGTCAGCCTCTTCTCGTGCCCATTGCTTCACCTTCTCTCGTCGGCGTGCTATCCTCATACGACCATTTTCTTCGGTCCTCTTATTTTCCGAAGTAACAAATGCATTCCACTGCTTCGAGAGTGTGTCAAAGAACAAGGAATCAAGTTCACTTCGGTGCTCATCGACCCAGTAAAGGAACGTTTCATTGTCAATTTCAACCAGCTTCGAGAAACCGCCAGCCAACCCTTTTTGCTCCGTCGTATCGGTTTGCCCAAAGATTGCTGCCGCTTCATCAGGCTTTTGAACGAGAATGATCCTCCACAAATTGGCCGCCGCTTGTCGTACAGCATCGGTTGAGGAGATGAGGTTGGCGTACAGAAGGTAGCAAATCAACTGTAAATTGGCTGATTGGGTGTCTTCGCCAGAGAGTAGGACCGTCTGCCAGTATGTCAACTTTTCCAGAAAGGGTAATGAGTCGTTGTCGTGGATTGACGAAAGACTAAGAAGGACTGTCCGGAAAACGACAGCGCGGACGATGGCAATTGTTTGAGCACACAGCCGTACGCTCTTCAATTTTGAAATATCAGGGCGTTGAAGATATTCCAATATAGATCCCGACAAGTCGAGGACCGGATCCGCACCGCCAATAAACCATCCTTCGAACAGAGCCTCTTCAAGGTGCCCAAAGAGACGGGCTAGATTGATCAAAACCCTTGGCTCCGTCAAGAGCGTCTGATTTAGAGCGATATGGTTCGCGAGCTGCGACACGGTGTTTCTCAAGATCCACGTTTCGAAGTAGGACTGGTGTTCGATGAACCCGGGCGGCGTTTTCAAAAATAGGCCAAGTCCTGGAAACTCTTTCCGGACAAGAATCTGATCCACGAAAATAGATATGAGGATCTCCAACAAGCTCTGAACAATAGAATGACCGTCATGGAGTTCTGGTACTTTTCCCGTGGCCGAGTTCAAGCCACGAGAAGCTGAAGCTGCAGTAGTGGTGACAGATCCATTGTTGCGGGCATGGTCCTTGGTGACAAGGACAAAGGACGAGCCTCTCCGAAGGGTCTTCCCTCTGGTCGCCTTAGATGAGGTTTCTGTGTCTACCGTCCGGATAACCGGGGGGGTGGTTGAGAGCGGATGAACAACAACATCTCCGCCATCAAATGTAAGCGTCGAATCCCGGGCATCCAACTCCGTTTTCGCTTGAACCACATCAGAACCAACCACAACAGGGAACAAAACTGCAAGGAGATCTTGAATGTACGATGACGTTACTGCAAAGTCTCGGAACTTCTGCGACCTGGTGTGGAGATCCGCAAGGAATTGGACAACAGTGTTGAACGTCTCGACATGCTGACTTGTCACAATTGTGAGCAGTGGATTCGGCGGTGCCATGGTTGACATAGAAAGTCTCTCAGGAGGTCCACCCAACTCTTCCAGTGGCGGCGCCAGGAAGGAAGCAGCTTGGTGCCTTTTCGACGACACAATTGTTTTCAAACCGCTCTGCAACATTCCCATGATGACCTCGAGAATTTCTGGGTAGAAAACTGAACGCTCTTTTTGATTGGCAAAGAGCTCGATGAATCCAAATAGGTCGAAATTTCTATCCAGATCTAGATTTGCAACGTCAAGATCAAATAGCACGGCGAACAAAGCAGGCCATAACGCAGGAAGATGCCACCATCTCTGCAAACGATATGTCATGATGGTGAAGCCAGAAGTCTTGGACGTGTCTTTGAATTTCTTGACATAAGTGTCGCCGTGTACAACGAGCAATCTTGCCAAAATCCTCATCGAAAGCACCACGACTTCTGGTGATGTCTCGGACAGCAGGTAGAGAAGCCATTTGTTCGTGACCGTCTTGGCAAATTTTTTGATCAGGCTATCGTCGCCTTTGCGGCATAGCATTTCTGAGTAAAGGCGCAGAACCTCCATTCCGATCTCAAAATGAGACAAAGTCGAGGCTACTTCGTCCTTGGGACCGTGAGATGACCCAGCTGACGAACTTCTTTGCCGTGCTTCCCTGCGGATGGGTTTCCGCGCTTGCAATCCCACATTGCGTTTGTTTACCGAGAATGTTATAAACAGTGCCAGTGAGCGTAAAGTTTCCGCCGACAATGTTTGGGGCAGGAGGACCTTGATTGCTGCCATATACTGTGGCATGATGGCCCGTGCGACAGGCTCCGATTTCAGTGCTTCCATCAGTCGTTTAAGCACTCTCATTCTTGTTAACCTCTTTAAGTTGAAGCGTTTGTATTCACTTTGCTCCCCAAACGCCAAGAATTGGCCAAAGTATAACTGTTGCACAGGAAGTGGTCCACATCTCCACAGGCTGGTGTCCGCTATCAAGACTTTGTAAGCGAGAGGGTTGTTGATGACAGACTTCGTGAGATCTTCAGAATTATAGCCGGTGAAGGAAAGAATTGAGGTCAATACCCGCATGCTCAACCCAGTTCTATCGAGTCTCGATGTTGGGATTGCCCAAGCGACTTTCACAGCTTCGCCGCTGTTCTGAGAGGGAAGGCTGAGCTTCTCTTTCAATAACATCGCCAAAATTGCGTACCCGCCATCCCTCTCCATTACTTCGCTGTTCCTCCAACTGTGTCGGACTGTTTCCAAGAGGATATCAACCCCGAGAGCAACGTCTTCCGTCGTCCGCGCTCGTTGAACGAGTCCCAGTCCGACGGCGCCGCAACCACCCAAACGCCAGCTGGCATCGTCCAATGACTGTGGTACTGTCACTGTGGGATCACCCATGAGAAGAAAAACGCCTCTTCCTTGGGTCAACGCGTCATTAATCGAGGGCACTGCGCCATTGATCGCCACAGCACTCATACCTGAACGGGTGTAGGCCACCAGATTTTTTGCTGCCAGCTTTGACAGCGACTTGACCAATTGAGTTTCATCAATGTTGTTTCGATCATCGCTATCGAGGATTGTTGCAGGGGAAACATTGATCAATATTTTGTCCTCGCGGATGAGACTGCTTGCTTTCTGTCGGATGGCCATGATGAGTTCTGACTGCTCTTCCTTTCCGGGGTGTAACATCTCGTTTCGTAAATTCAATGCTGCGGAGGCCTCGTACGTCTGGAAAGAACCAAGGCAATCCTGAAAATTGCCGTGATACTTTGGACCAAGATGGTAGAAGACGGCGATTAAATCATCGCTTATGGTCTCTTGAAACAGGATTGCAGAACCCAGCGACCACTTTGACAAGCAAGCCACTCCAGCAGAACTCGGGGATAGATCTTGGGGCGTACCGAAAAAGGCTTGGATCTTGACAATGTTTTGACCTCGATCATTCGGGGGTGCAGAAGGGTAGTTTGCCTTCTGTTGCTCGACGAAGTCTCCATCCACAAATAGAAAAGCCTTGGAAGAAGAGGTCGTCCGTGGTCGTTTGTGCACCACACAGATGTGATACCATCGATCTGGCTGAAAGGCAACTGATTTGAATCTGACACTAGGTCTGTTGCCTTGTATCGCAGTCTGCAGAATAAGGTGATGGGTGTCTTTCTCGAGGTAGGCTAAAACGAAACAGGTTTGAGTTCTGTCGAAAGCGCCAAAGAGTGTGGTGTGGGCTTGGGTATCGAAGGCGTCAAACCGCGCCCAGAGGCACAGAGTGTATCCGCCAGTGTCCAGAGGTGGGAAGGGTCTACCAAGCGTGGCCAGTTCCGTGGATGCATAGCCATGCTGGGACAGATCGAACTGCAGACTAGGCGGCTGCCGGGAAACAATGATAGCATCATGCAGGAATGAAGCTGCATCGGAAGATGTACTGGCCAGTTTGAAAAGAAAATGTGCATCATCCAGGTTGGAGATTCCTTCTTGACACAAAAGCAGGGCAACTTTCCTCATCAGACTTCTTTCAGTCGCAGATAGTTGCTCTTCAAAGATCAGCCTGAGAACTGCAGTGAAGGTTCCTGCTGTGTGTGCAGACACGATATTCTGCCTTGATATCAAAAGAATTTTCTCGAGGCTGAGTGGCAGTGCGACTCTCATAAGTCGTTGCGGAATCTTCCCAGCCTTGATACCGGTTGTCCAAAGCCCAAGCATCGCAGTTAGCAGCTCTGGCACTGCCAGCTCACTAACGTTTCCCAGCGTTTTGACAATGCCGGCTCTGGCTGAATTGATAGTCTCTTCTGAGAGTAGAGCTCGGTCTTGAGAGCTTGCGGACCGATCCAGAGCAGTGTAGATGTCCTGAATCATTTCCACGCCAGTAGCCGTTGCAAAGAGAATTCCAAAGAAGTGTTCCAAGTGTAGGTCGTCACCTGTCTGACAAGATAGAGTATTGAAAAATTGGTCCAACGTGCATTGCAGCGCAATCCATCCGCCACTCTCCACCTTTGTTCTGAAATATCTCTGATTTCCCTCATGTCCTTCCAAAGCCGCCCCGAGCACGCCGAACCATTGCGAAAGAGACTGAAGAAATGACTTTGCAGTGGCAGGAGGGTTTGCTGGCGCAGAGTAACTGTCAACGAGCGAGCGAAGTAGACGAAGCAACGCTTGGAAGCCACCCGCTCGTCGAAAACCACTGTGCGCTCCGTGGATATCGCTGTCATCTTTGAGGAAGTGGCGCAATTGCTGCAAACAAGTTGCCTGATCAAGACTGTTTTGCAGAGCACTGTAGGAGCTGTAATCGAGGCTGTCAAGGCTCTTGACCAGTTGTGCAATGTCCTTATCTTCCGGACGGAGAATGTCTGCGGTCGACACGGCCCGCGAACGAGTGTGAGTGTTAACGGTGAGGCCCATGTCTTTGTCCTACTCGGGCCCACCTCTTATCTGGCCTTAGCACCGTAGACGGGATTTCCTGCGACGGCATAGGGAGAAATAAAAGCGTGACGGAGTAGTAGGGTCAAGGGGAGTCTGGAAATCTGGTCAGAGACCGATCCAGCACGGGGCAGGACATCGAACGGTCAGCATTGAGCAAGGCCCCGAGCTCAGGCGGCGGGGGAGGACTGGGGGGGTCCGTTCACGAACGGCAGAGACGCGAGGAGGCGTGGAAGAGGGAGCCGGTAACGGTTCAGGACTGCAATTTCATGTAGTAGATTCGGGACGGAGGTCAATGGTCACTCTTGTAAATCTGTAGGAGCATTCCAACGTAAACGAAAGGGGGCTTTGTGAAAATGGAAAACTGCGGGTGACGTTGGAGTTCGCATTTTGTCGGAAACGCTAGATCTCTGTGGCCCCCGAACATCACCTCAGCCACGGATGATAGAGTGACACCGAGATCTCCAATACCGAACACTCCTCGAGACAAGATGTCATGCTCGCTACAACGGCTCCGGTTAATATTTCACAGGGATTTACGGAGTAGGGATGGCGACTTCGAATGCGTTGACATACATTGAACCCGTCGATGCTGGGACATGCTGGACATGTCACCACCGGCGCAGCTTTGATTACTTGCCCAGCAAGCCTGATTCAGTCTCCCCACCGCGCTCGGCTCCCACTGGAAAACAAACAGTTTAGTCTAGCCGGAAGCTACAAGGTTGAGGCTCATGCGGTCTCCGATGACTGTAGGTCGCCCACTTTCTTTGGGTGTGGCTGTCCCGAATGAGTTCGTCCGTCATCCAGGATTTGGGAGATCATCCTTCCATTTTATACCCCGATGCCAGGTGAGCTTTGCACGGGGGGACTTGAGTTCTCGGAGATCGTCCTAGCACCTTGGATTGTATCTTTTGCTGCATGCTCCTTTGGTCGTGCTGGGGCCCCCGCAGCGACTTACTAGCCATAACGTGTCGACCTGAATTTGCCCGAGAGGCGACAAATTGTTGACGAGGTAGGTGAACACAAACCGCGTGGAGTTCAGTTCAGCAACCTTGGAGATGAATTAGTGGTATAACCCAAAGAGGAATGGTCCGGGGTCGACCGGGTTATCCTCTTTAACGTCAAGCCATCGACAATGCCAACCTTCCGAGGACACAAAATTGTGAAAGAAAGCAAGGCGCGGTACGAGGTACACCAGTACTGATTTCGTCCGGGCAGAGGACGCTACGCTCTGGCACAAACCCTCCAAATCGCCACAGTCGGCTTTTTCTTCGCGCGTATGATTTGGACCTTCTTCATCCACATGAAATTGTCCACCTCGACATAACCTTTCCGGATCAGGGTGGTCCATTGGGCGACAATGATGGAGAGGACCGACTACCTGTTTGTGCATTTTACACCTTCTCCGGGAGATCGAGTGTCGCAAGAACTTCAATACGCCGCGTGCAAGGCCCACATAACTAGGAAGGTCCATCAGAAACGACGACAGCAGGCGAAGAAATAGGACGACGATCCATGCAGGAGTCGAACTTCGGCGCCAGGTCGTAGCTTATTTTCCCTGCCTATCGGATTCTGCGGCAACTCTAACCTATTCAACCGCTAGATGATCACGATGACGCCAATTGCGAATCAAGCAGTCTCATTCGTGCGGTTCCGTCACAATCAATGTTGGCCACCAACCTATCTGGCACATTCGAGAACGTCAGCCTTCGACATTGTCCAATTCTCGGCACCAGGAGCTCGATCGGCAAGATGGCGGTAAAATGGATCTGGAACCATTTTGATGCAGGTGTCGGAACATTCTGGTCTGCTGTGGCAAGCATATTGCCGTTGATGAGACGCCTCGTCCCGCCAGAGGGTGTACGTGAACTCGATCGAGTCTCTCTGGAGCTCAAAGCCAAAATACGAGGAAAGCTCAGAAAGACGCTGCGGGATTGGCCGCTGAATTCTCGGCCTAGCATGACTCTGATCTATCAGGTCAAAGCGTTGTTTCGTGAAGTCACAACGAGCGGAGATAAGCACAGCGCCAGTATCCACGCGAAAGGTCTGTTCTGGCTTGCCGAGAAACTGCCCATCAGAGAGTGCCAGGGCGGTGAAGATGTGGTAAGCATAGCTCTGTCCGGGGACAGCCTCTCAGCTTTGTTCCAACTGCGACGACCGATTCTCAATTAGCTCAACTGGATGCCTCAGATAATCGCCACCACCTGGAATTCTGCGAAATCGGTGCTTCCCACTTATCACAAGGCCCATATTTTCCTCCCTGGAAGCGTGCTCAGTCCTCAGCCTCGAGAGGCGTTCCGTCACATCCCCCGAGCCCTGAACATCGGCAAGATTTCGATGCCTCCTAGCTGGAGACGAGCACCTCAGATGCTTGCGCACAGTTGATCTTCCACTGGGTTGTTACCAAGTCTGAATATCATATAGGCAGTTTGCTGGATTTGTATTTCGTGACATCTGCGGGCTAATAGTGTTCTCAATCTTCAGCAGCCGGCCGACTTTGGCGTAATAATATTGTCCCTCTTGTGACGATAATTTACTGGGCCTGATAGACCTCAGTAAAAAGCCGCGTATACAAGAAGCCACAAGTGTAGGTCCAAAGGACTTTCGTTGATCTCTTCACCCACTCGCGTACCTCTTCGTCCGTAATAACCTTTGATTCGTCCAGAAGTGATTGTATCAGGAAGTCCCCTCCCAGGACGGCAAAACCGCTCAAAATCCCCATTGTCACCAGAGAACCTTGTTTATGCGAACAAACTAATTCCCTGTCTTTCAGAAGAAGAGCCACGACAACGAGGAATGGACCCAAGACCAATAATCCGTAGAGTGCATTTAAAAGCGTATTAAGAGTCTCGGCTGTTGTCTCGGTTCAGGAACATCGGGTTGGTTTGGAGCAACTTGGTGCTATTAATGTACTAGCAATGAGTTTTAGAGAAGTAAAAGTTAATTACCTGGGGGGTTTCTTCTGCGTTTATATCGGAGAAGAGAGGTTGCTTTTCTGCGAGATTCACAAAGTCGTATGATGTAGTGAAATTGTTGCTGTGTTGGAAGAAGGCGCAGGGGAGATTCGTCGTTGATGAAACTCTCGTGCCTCCCACCGAGGAGTGGTATTGAAGAAGTATGTACGAGGTATGTACATGGGAAGGCTGATATCGAGAGACATGGCTGTGTGGAGATTATACCCACTGATGCGTTAGGCCAAGGAGGGTGGAGAATTGGCGAGGCGCCAGGGCGCAAAAGGGCAGAGGCAGCCAATCTGGACTGGGGGATAAGTACAGGCGGGTACAGGCTCGACCGGGGGGCCCGCAACCGGCGAAAATGCCTTGGCAGCTGGTGGCAGAAGTTCGGGGCTCGACTGGTCCTCCCTGCCGCTCCCCGGCAACAAGCCTGAGCAACATGAGTCTAGCCGGAAGCCGCACAGCTTGCAGCCTGGCTTAGGTGTTAGTGCGGCAAGCAGTCATGTGTCCACTTGTGGCTGTGGCATCATCTACTGAGTGCCTGCGTCCTGTATCTTCTTATCCCATCTGCTCTTGGTTCTTTAAAGATACCATCCTCCCCATCCATCCACCCATCACTTTTGACTCTTTCACTTTCTCCATCTCCTGTGCAGCTTGATTCATCCAGGCTCGCACTTTGGTTGTCCCTTTTCTCTTCCATATCCCTCAGTTCCCCATCGCTGCCGCTCCAGTCTCCATGATGAAGGGTTACGCAATCTTATCGCTCCTCCCACTGCTGGCGGCAGGCTCGCCAATCCTAGTCGACACCATCCATAACGATGCTGCTCCTGTCATCTCCTCTTCTAATGCAAAGGAGATTCCTGACTCGTACATGGTCATCTTCAAGAAGCACGTTAGCGAGCGGGATGCTACCGCCCATCACTCCTGGGTCCAAGAGGCCCATGTGTCACACGAGTCTCGCAAGCTCGAGCTCCGGAAACGCAGCCAAGTTCCCATGTCAGACGAGACCATCTTTGAGGGATTGAGACACACATACAACATTCCTGGCGGCCTTTTGGGCTATGCTGGTCATTTCGATGAGGGCGTCATCGAGTTGGTCCGAAGGCACCCGGATGTAAGTTTCCCCTGCTAGTGTTTCAACTCTTTGGGCTTTCAGATAAGCCACGATCAACCCTGCGGCATCGATACAATGGCTGTCCGGTGCTTTGATCACCGTCAAAAGTCTCTACAATTGTTTCCTCCCCTTCGCTGTCGTGTCCTGTCCCAAAGCTCACGTGCCCGATTGCTTAGGTCGAATACATCGAACGTGACTCCGAGGTCCGAACCATGAACCACACTCCCTCGCTTGAGAAGAACGCTCCTTGGGGCCTTGCCCGTATCTCCCACCGTGAAGCCTTGGGCTTTGGGAATTTTAACAAATACCTCTACTCCGCAGATGTTGGTGAAGGTGTCGACGCCTACGTCATTGACACTGGAACCAACATCGAGCACGTCGACTTCGAGGGCCGCGCCAGCTGGGGCAAGACAATCCCGATTGGTGATGAAGATGTGGATGGTAATGGACATGGTACACACTGCTCTGGCACAATCGCAGGCAAGAAATTCGGTGTCGCAAAGAAAGCCAACATCTACGCCGTCAAGGTCCTCAAGTCCAACGGCTCCGGCACCATGTCAGATGTTGTCAAAGGCGTCGAATGGGCTGCAAATTCTCATGCCGAAGCTGTGAGCGCCGCGAAGAAGGGAAAGAAGAAGGGATTCAAGGGCAGCGTTGCCAATATGAGCTTGGGTGGTGGCAAGTCCAGAGTCCTGGATCTTGCTGTCAACGCAGCCGTGGATGCCGGTCTTCACTTTGCTGTCGCTGCCGGAAACGACAATGCCGACTCTTGCAACTATTCCCCCGCTGCCGCTGAGAAGGCCATCACTGTCGGTGCCTCCACCTTGGCCGATGAACGTGCTTACTTCTCCAACTACGGCACCTGCAACGATATCTTTGCTCCTGGTCTCAACATTCTCTCCACCTGGATTGGCAGCAAGTACGCCACCAACATCATCTCTGGTACTTCGATGGCCTCACCTCACATCTGCGGTCTCCTCGCCTACTTCCTGTCTCTTCAACCATCCAGTGACTCCGCCTACGCCGTGGCCGAAATCACCCCGAAGCAGATGAAGGCGAACATGATCTCCATCGCTACTGAGGGCGCCCTCTCCAATGTCCCAGCTGACACTGCCAATATCCTCGCCTGGAATGGTGGTGGCAAGTCCAACTACTCGGAAATCATCGGTGATGGTGGCTACACCTTCAGCCAGTTCAATGCAGAGTCCTATCTCTCCGAGAAGGCGTCCGAGCTCAAGGTCGAGTTGAAGCAAATCGCCGCCGAACTCGAGGCTCTGATTGAGAAGTCTTAAGAGGTTGGATGATCTGGTTGAACTCTCTACAATCCTGCAATTCAGCCATTCGTCGAATCACACAGGCATATCGTACACGCATATGGGATCGGGTCGGGGTCAGGTGGTTTCATCCTAGATTTGGTCGGACTGGCAACCATGGCTCCCCGCTGTTCTCGGGGGATGCTGAGCTCATGTACTTGAGATATACCGGTATTGCGGACATACAATCGTATCGCTTATCAACTCACTAGATGTTCCCTCGAATGGGTTGTTCTCTAGGCAATTGATATGCCCGCCGCGCAGAATATCCACGTGTTGGGTCATTGCTCATCCTGTACGAACGCCCTTTTCCCAGCGCGAATAGGCCTACCGCGCACTACTCCTGCCCAGCAAAGGCGCCATCTCTTCATGGGCATCTAGTGTCTTCTGCGTTTTCCTCCTTTCTGTTCGCTTTTTCCCGTGACTCCCATTTCCCTCTCCATCAATGAGAACCTCCTCTTCTTCCTCCACTTCCGCTTGCGGCAAAACCTTGAACTCTCCGTCCACGACTCGACTCACTACCCACGAGTCCGTCTCGGCAGCGGCCTTGAAGAACTCCTGATTCTCTTCGAACGTTCTGTTTCCAGACTCTGGGCAATACAAGTACGTCCACAGTCCGGCAAAGGCATTGGTGGCAACAACAGGAACAGGTAGTATTCGAGACCCTCAAAGCCGATGGGCGTCAGAAAGGTGACGGCGCAGTTGGCCAGGCCCCAGACGACGACGCTGACGGAGGCGCCCTGCGCGCGAGCCGTCGAAGGATAGATCTCGGTGGGGATGAGCCATGGGGGCACCAGCCAGCTGATGCCGAAGACAGCGGTCGCGAGGTATAGCGCGGAGACGCCAGGAATTGCGGTCGCCAGCAGAGGGATTGACAATCTTGCGTGATTATACGCCAGGCCGCCCAGGAGCGTGAGCAGGGCGAAGGAGACGGCGAGCCAAACCGCCCCGAAGACCATCAGCTTGCGTCGTCCAACGCGGTCAATCAGCACCCAAGCGACCGTCATCATGGCAGAATAGAAGACATAGTTCCCTAGGGTGATGAACTCGGCGGTGGTGACATCGAATCCCAACAGCTCGAATATCTGCGCCCCGAACACCGACACCGCCCCGTACCCAGTCAGCGCCTGGTTGACCTGGCCCATGACCGTCACGACGGTCGGATGAAACTGCGAACCGCCCGGCCAAAGCATGTCCGAGTACGAGATCCGACCTTCCTCTTGTTCCTTTTTATGCGCCTCGGTCAGCTCCTTGATGCGGTCCTCGACCTGGTCTTTGCCGAAGACCCGGGCTATACTTCGCTTTGCCCGCTCGTTGTCACCGTGCAACACGCACCACCTGGGCGTCTCCGGCAAGAGATTGGCCACTGCGAAGAGCAGGGCCGGATAGATTTGCATCACGATAATGGGCACTCGCCACGCCCACTGGTTCCATTTGCCCAGGGAATGCGTGACCCCAACGTTGAGGATATACGCCATGTTCAGCCCAAAGATGTTGGCTTGGAATTCCTGGGCCAGGGCCGTGCCGCGGGCATCGTCTTCCTGGAGCTCAGAGCTGTACACGGGCACGACCGCATCGATCCCTCCTATGTAATAGGCCGCGGTCAAAAGACGTGGACGTGAAATAACTTCGAGAACGCAAACCTACCGACTCCGAGACCCATGACAACCCTACCTCCTATCATCGTTACCAGGGCTCCCTTCTGACCCATCTGTCCCATGCCCGCTGCCCGCAACGAACATTAGCAGATTTCCCAGGCTGGCTGTCACCAAGCACACGAAGATGCCCGGCTTGCGACCTTTGGCGTCTGCAAAGCGGGATGCTAGCACCGCTCCCAATGCACAGCCCAGGTAGTAGACCGAGACGACCAGTCCTACCAAAGCCGAATTTCCAGCAGTGCCCATGGTGTAGAGGTAGTTGAAATTTGTGTTGATGAGGGACATCATGCCTAGGAGTGAGATCAGTTGGCTTTTATGTTGTCCCAGAAACATCTGCACAGCGAAAGAAAGAAAAAAAGAGTTGTATCTGGCAACTTAAGGAAGCAAGTCGTTTCGGCGAAACGACACGACGACAACCACTTCAAACAATGATCCACCACAACGCGAATGAGAGTCCACAGAGCAGCACGATCTCGCAGATGAAAGCGATTCAGGGGAATTTCCTTCTGCTGCTTCCTCTTACCTTGATCATAGCCGTACAAAGCAATGGCCGTGGAACTGAACATGACCACCTGGGTCTGCTTGTCCATGATCTTCCTCAGACTGAACTCTCCCATCTTGTTGCACCCGACCGATTGAAGGGGGGAAAACAAAGAGGGTATTGGGTAGAGTCTCGCGACGACTCGACCCCCTATGCGGGCCCTAACGAAGAGAGGGAAGCAGAGAGGGGAGGAGGAGGCGTTCCGTCCGTCTATGTTTTTTTCTTTTCCCAAAGTATATATATATATATAGAAGACACCCAAAAAGTCACACCCGAGGCATCATTGGAAGCGACAACCAACTTAACAACCCAGGATGAGAACTGTGTGGGCTGCGGAGACGGTTCTCATCAGCATGGTACCTGTGAATTGACCGGTTGGCTCCCAACTCCTACACAGTCTGATCTTGTTTTCGTATGTATTTGGATAGTAGGTAGATAGATATGGAGCGGTATCAAAAAGTGGGAGAGTTGCGAACATAATGACGGTCATCGATATAGGTGGGATGTGAAAAGCAAGGAATGATGACGTCTTTCCACCTGCAGCAGCTCTACGCTCGGTGCCTCACTCCATTCAATCAGTTCGGGGAGGGGCTGGTGCGCGCTTCGCATCGGATGATCTTGCATGGCCCACTAAACTGCGACACAGAGTTTACCGACGGCATGCGACATGGTGCTGGAAGATAATGGACACTTAAACGGAGCGATGATGGGTGGGGGTGTCTACAAATATAGGATCAAACAGCGAGGGAGAAGTCATCGAAAATCTTTGTTTAGAGCTTCGTACACCAGGATACAAGATATGGCGTGCAAATTTCATAAGCTCATGGATCGTCTCCCGCGCTTCCTTTGCCGTAGCGGATCCGTCGTCGCCTCCGGCCTGTATTGCGTTTTGGGTTCAAGTCCATCATAGCGTCCAGCTGGCATGGGACCTTGTTTGCCAAATCCTTCGCCCTCCTCCAGGATGTCAACATGCCTGACGACATCGCCGTCAATCTCATTTCGAAAGACGAAATCGGGACCTGGCTCTCTCCACCCATATTTTACCCTCAGCTCCGCCAACTCCTCCGCGATTTCCTGGCCGGTCAGCAAACAGCCCCTGTCGCCGAGTTTCTCGACAATAGGCCGTAGCAGTTGGGCGGTGCTCAAGAAACTGTCATCCCGAATAATGGCGGAGTTGGCCCAGGCTATGACACAGATCAACGCCACCAGTTGGAAGAATGGTATCAGTCCCAAGATTGAAGCCGACCAGCGCCATTCCACACGCACCACTTGCGCTGGAATAGCATACCAGCCTGGCACGTTGCGTCTTGGTCCGTTGTAGTCAATCGCTGCCACAGCTTCAATGCCGAATTCCATAATTCGCTGAGATATCATACCCGCATCTGCAGGGCCATTGGGGCTCCACCAAGTTTCCGTGTTGTATCGGACATACTGATACATGTCACCTGGCGTATAGTTGAAGCCCGACCATCCGATGGAACCTGCAATGATCCTCGCTTGCGGCTCGGGCATCTCGAATGACTCCGCTGGCTCTCCGTTGTAAAGATATTCTTCAACCCCTCGCACTTCTGAAATTTTACTTTGGCACTTGAAGAACGCTGATTTAGGGATCGTGTTGCCGTTAGCGCTTTGCAACGCAAACACCTCCGTGCAGCGTGGCCCACAGGTAGAGTTGAGCACACCGATATACGTCATTGCTCCCGGTCCAACACGGACGACATCGAGGGTGGTTTGCTCTCCAGTTTCGTCAAGGTAGGTAACGAACGTACTGGTTCCATTGCCGCCTTCAACAACTTTGAATTCTTTGCAGGTGGCCGTTGCACTGATATTGCGGTAAGAAACCAAGGTGAGTTGGGGGTTTTGGATATTCTGGTCTTGAAACACATATGTCATTACGTCCCATTGTTGGTCGGCGTAGATAGTAGGCGTGCCAGGTGTTCCGTAGCTCGGAACTTTCCCTTGCCCAGGGGGACTACCCTCGACGAAGAGATAGTCCTGGCCTTGAATGCCGAAGTAGTTTGCAGAGCCCAACTGCGCGTCAAAAGACGGATTTTCTGCCCCCCAGACGTCACGGATGACATTCAAATCGGCAATGCTCATCGTTCCAAATTGGCGTTCGGGAATACTGGAGGTGTCGAGGTTATACGTCAAACCCAGCAGGGCCACAAGAATCTGCAGGAGGACGTTGACTCCCAGCCACAAAGCACAAAGCCACTGTGTTGAGTTCAGCCAGAACCACACTCTTCCTGGAGTCCTTGCTGCCCAAAACAACCGTGCGACCTTCCGTAGACTGTCGCAACGCATCAACAAATCGAACTCATGCAGAGAGCGGTACTTCGAAGCCAGCATTCTCCACCGCATCATAGTTGCGTATTCTCGCAATGAGCTTGTCAGATTGTTCCCGAGAAAGAGAGAAAGAAGCACGATGAGGGCGTTGAAGGCTTTGACTTGTGTTACTGTCATCCACAAGAGGTTTCCGAAGGCTCCGAGGCATGCAGCCAACAGGCCACAGAGCAAAGAGGTGATGAACCATTGCCAGATGCCTACAGTGAACAGTCGGCGACGTTGACGATCAGGTTTGAACTCTCGAATCGTCCGTGAAATCAGGCCAAACCCTTCTGTCGAGACTGAATGCCGCCATGGCTGCCGTAATCGAGGAGGTCCGAACTTGGGGTTGGATCGACTGCTACTTGGCGAAGGCAGAGTGTTGCTGAAGTTCAAGGACTCCGGCAGCGATTCTGAGATTGGCTGAAGAGGTGGTTTCTCCATTGGAGGAGGGTAGAAGGCATTATCTGAATGGCTTCTTTGAACGATTGTAGGAAGTTCGATTGCAGTAACAGAGGACGGCGTCGCGACCTTGGGTCGCGCATGTCTTCTGGCTCGAGCGGTATAAGTGTGCGTGGCATGGGCACGAGGAACGAGTTATAGAGTTTTCCTTCTCGCGGAGGGACAGAGGGGCGTGGCTCTTGTCGTTGAATACTGGCCAGTGAGAAGTACGAGGCACGCAAGTACCAAGACGTCGCAATGGGGTGTGAAAAGGCCTATTAGGGGCCGAGACTCGCACTCAAGGAGAGACCAGCTGAGAACAAGAGCGACACTGGCCTGACTGGGAAGCTTAATAGCGGCTACAGTTCCTCGTTCGGGCAAGCTGGGGCCCCTTCGCTGAGTGGAATTAGGCCTTGCTAGCCTTCGCATCTCGCATGTCGCGCATCTCGTCACTCGCCTGTTGAACCGAAGTGGCGAGGGTATGTAGGTGTCCCCTCCTTCCCCTAAAAAGCCCAGGCATCTTCACATGGTCTCAGACCTTTTTCTTTCATTCTTCAAGGCTCCAAGTGCGTGAGGAAGGACACGGGTTACACGACCTATGAATAACTCTGGCGAAGGCCGTCGACATCTTGGGATGCGTTGTTGAAATTCTTGTCGTTGGGGGCACCTATACAATCCACGTTTCAGGCTGCCGTACGAGGTACCGAGCGACTTTGAAAGGGTCGAATTGTGGCATGTGGTTGTTGAGAAAGCAGTGGACTTGTAACAAGTACCGGGTATGCTTGGCTGAAAAAGGGCAGACGACGGATTCAATTCAGCCTGTGCCTGTGCCTGCGCCTGCGCCGGTCACTTACCGGCTGCGTTGGCTGGGGAGGCCAACTGACTAAGGTATTTAGACCAGTTTCGGCCAAGCACCGTAAGACGTGGGTGAAAGTATCAGATTGGCAATTGCCATCAACTCATCACCTCGCCCTTTATTATTCTTTTGCACCCTCCAACCGAGCAACTACCTCTTCCCAATACTAACGCGGGCCCGACTCATTGCGCTCCAAAGTCGTCCATCTACAATTCCACCATGGCCCAAGTCCTGAATCCCACAAGACCGCGCAAGCGACCCAGGGCGCTGCAAGCTTGCCAATTCTGCCGTGCCCGTAAGAACCGGTGCAACGAGGAGATGCCATGTTCCTTTTGTGTCGGTCAGCCATCCAAGACCCTTCATGGTACCATTGGCCGCTGATACCTCTGGAAGCTCACGATGTTGAATGCGTCTATTCCAGAGCAGTGTCGTCCCAAGAGTCAAAGTGGGCCTCCCGCTCTCCCAGATCTGCTGCCCGAATGTGAAGCTTACATGAAGGGTTTTCAGGACAGTTGAGACCTTGGAGAAGAGGATACAAGAGCTAACATTCAAATTGAAACAAGCCGAAGACGCTTTGTCTTGTTCCAAGCAGGGCAATGATCCACTACAAGTATCGCCGGCGGAGGACCTAGTCGGTGGTCCCGTCCTTTTGACTGGAGCTTCCCGACCCCAATGCAGTCTCGCCTCAAAGAACAGCAGGCCCACAAACCCAGCTGTGGTCGGTCTAGCTAGCGACGAATCTAGGAGTCAACTCGTGCAGACCATGACCGCACGGGAGGACTCTTCCACCCCGGATGCAGCAGATCTCAATGTGCATACGCAGGGTTGGGAATACTACGGCCCTTCTTCGCCAATCGCGTTCCTTCGCAAAATCCCCGGGTTGTCAGAGGAACGGTCTGAATACTATGCTGAACAAACATCTAGAACGTTTTTTGCTTCTCTTCTCCATAACAGCACATTTCCCCTTACACCTGCTGAAGGAGCTCTTACTCATACCGACTCAGAGACTTTTACTCGGGAACGCCTCTACTTTCGAGTGTCCAGAAAGTTCATCGATGCCTACTTTGATAATCTCCATCTCATACAACCTGCCCTCGACCAAGAGAGATTCATGACTCGTTGTGAGGAGTTGTGGTTCGGTCACCAGGTCACCTACCCATCCACATTTATTGCGCTGTACTATAGCGTTCTTTCGCTCGGGGCACTCCTTGCCCATCCGAAATCAGGGAAGTTCCATGGCTTAGAGCATTTTGAATGGAGCCGAATATTATTCAGAGAGGCATGTGAGGCTATGTTGCGCCTTGGACATTATACGAACTTGGACATGGTTCAATGCTATTACATGATGGTAATGTATCCGGGAAAGTCACGGCGTAGTCACTGACACAGTTCCCAGGCCAAAATCGCCCAGCACGAGCTGAATCCTCATAGTACGCTCGAGTTCCTGCGCCAGGTACTTCCCAGGCTAACGCTGACAGTCACATACTTGTACACCGGTCAGGCTATCCGAATAGCTCTGAGCATTGGGCTGAACCGCGAATCTTCAGCTCCGGGTAACGCCGCTCAAAGATGCTCGACAGAGTCAAGCCAAACTTGGTGGTAAGTTGTCTAAAACTGGTTCGGTAATGCTCTCGCTGATTATGAATCTAGGTCCCTTTATTGTCTAGATGTGTAAGCTAGCAACGCGGGCCTTAATGTCCCATGCGCTCGTTGACAATGATTAGCCAGACTAGCTTTGCTCTGGGTAGACCCGATGGCTTAGGCCCAGATGCTTTTCATACTTGTTGGATCCCTGGATCATCAAACAGTGCCTCACAAGACGCCGAAATCGACGGAGACGCAAGCATTCAAATACTTCCGGCTATGGTAGCGTTTTCGCGAGTCATGCGACGCGTCGGATCCGAACTTTACGCGACTCAATACCCTCTGCCTATCAGACTTCAGAAGGTCGTCGATCTTGCACGTGAGCTTGAAGAGTGGCTAGCAGGATTACCGCCACGATATCAGGAGACTAGCGACGGGGTCGCTCGTGCATTGAAGTCGACTTTGTCCGTGAGCTGCGAGGAAAAGCAAAGAATCGTCACTTGGCTGCGTTCGTCCTGAGAACCTCGCTTCAATAATGTTTTGTGCTGACCTTTCGTGACCAGGTTATCACAATCTTCGTATGGTGATACATAGTTCAGTCATAGGCGCCGTTCCGGAAAAGGATCTCAGGGCCAATGCGCAAGAACATTGGCAGCTCTGCATAAACTCGGCAATGAGGACCATTCAAATCATCCACGAAACCTTTCTCAAATACAACTTCTTCCAGACATGGTAGCTGTGCTTGCTTCCCTGACTTGTGGATTCCGGCTGACTTCCAATCTAGGTCTTACAATTCGACATATATCCTTTTCGCTGTCACAATCCTGTTTATTGGAGTGTTTCACCCTCTTTGCTGTGTCGACCCGGATTTGATTTTGGCCCATGTGAATCAAGCCATTGTTGTTCTTGACGCGGTGGAAGAAACGGTCGTCACCCGGAAAGCCATTGCCATAATCACGGAAACTCTTGCACGAGCAAAAGATCATTGCCGCCATGCTGCAAGCCTGAGGCATCCGAATTCTACGATCGCAACAACGCCGGCAGCTGTTAGCAATCAGTCTCCGAGCACAGTACTCAATTTTGCAAATGGCGCAGGTTCCTCCTCAGTTGCACCGTCTGATCCGCTCCTGAACCAAGATATACAGTCACTCAGCGTAAATGGTCTGAGTTTCATGCCCGAAGGGTATGACTTCGAGACTTCATCTTTCTGGACCGAATGGGCACAAAGTCTGGGTGGAATGGCCGATATGAACTACGGATGCCCATAAAGACAATTACACGGTGGCGAGGCTCCTTCGAGCCGCTGTAACCTGCAAGTACATTGTTCACCGAGACCAGGCACGTGGACACAGTCCGGCGAGCAAACTGGAAAAGAGAGTGGTAATTATGAATGCTGTGTCACTTGGATTCGGTACTAGACTAG
The DNA here is from genome assembly GCF_000585535.1 of Cladophialophora psammophila CBS 110553. Lineage (NCBI taxonomy): Eukaryota > Fungi > Ascomycota > Eurotiomycetes > Chaetothyriales > Herpotrichiellaceae > Cladophialophora > Cladophialophora psammophila. The sequence continues at coordinate 176,060 of NW_006912957.1, forward strand.
ACGATTCCCTCACCACTACTACCTTAATAACAAGCCCACGGATGTACGACAAGGCCCTCTTGGCAATCTGACGGAGCTGTTCATTAGAACCATTTGCTAGCGAATGATCAGCCAAAAGCAATCCAACTAACGCCAGCACCATAGCACAAAGTATCAGCCCACGAGTTGAAATTCCACTGGAACCCGTTTTCATTCACTTTGGTGGCGGTGGCCTTGAATCGGACGTTTGTGGCATTGTCGAAGTCCAGCCTGTTCACGGCGAGGTAGACTTTCGGTGGTCTGTCAAAGTCAGCGCCGAACGAGACCTTGCGCCCATTCTCGGCCTGGGCTGGGGACCAGGTGCGATAGTTGTCGGTGTCGTCCACACCACTGGTCACACCCTCCTTGGACTTCGGATACGCCATCCAAGTGGCCTTGGCGTTCTCCAGAATGCTGTCGGCCCAAGTGTCGATGTGGATGTCGAAGCCATCCTTGGTGACATTGTCGGCATAGGCTTTGACGCGGGTATTGCGGTCTTTGCTCATCTCCAATCCGGACAGCCAAACCACGACCTCTGGGTCTTCTTCATATGGAGGGTCGAATGTGATGTGTTCGGTATTCGTACTCGACTGCTCGCTGACGCTATAGATATCAGCTTTTGTTGGGTTAGCACTCGGTACGACACGGTCCATGTTCGATATACTCACTTCGATAATCGGTATCACTGTCCTCAAACTCCACCCATGTTGCCCCGCCAGAATAAAGCGCGGTATCTCCCCATGCATCCACATTCACGACGAAGCCGTCCGTGGTAGGCGGACTCGTTGAAACCTTCACCCTCAGATTGGCGGCCTCGCCAACTTCGAGCTCGTTGAGGCCGACGGCAATCTTTGGCGCGGTCGCATATGGACTGTCGAAAACGATTTGTTTGGAGTTGAGGGCTGCTGGTGGGAACCATTCCCTCTGCTCTGTCGTGCTCCAAGAGCCGGACGAACGCAGCTGGAACGGATACATCTTGCCGATAAACTGCTTGTCCATGCTCGAGAGGACCACATTGTTCGGTGTGCCCTTTTTGTCGGTAAACAAGGCACCGTCAAACATGTAGAGCATGATGGACTTTTCATCAAAGGCCGTAGCTTTGGTGGTGGCCGCTACGTACTTCTTGAAGATGTTGGTCTCGATCTCGGCATCCGACCAGTTGTTTGGCGGTCCCCTGAAGTATTCATACACCTCGTTTTTGTCCCAATTGAGCGTCACGTTGGGGTTTTGATGCTCGTGGATACAACCCAGGGCGTGGCCAAACTCGTGGATCACCACTCGGGAGAACTCTGTATCCCGGGTCTCGTCGGTGAACCAACCGAAGTTCATGGTTGGCTTCCCCGGTGGGAACCAATTCTTGTTCAAAATTCCCGTGCCAATGCCGGACCAAGATCCATCACCCTGTTTGAAAGCAACCCGGATTTCGGCATCATCATCGTCAACGAACCTGAAGTCAATGTTTGCATACTGCTCCCACTGCTGAGCGTAATATTTGACCTTGTCCTGGATCTTCTTGCTGGCGCCAGGGAGAAGCTTGACGCGAAGCTTTTTCCCATTTCGCCAGAATGTCTCCGTGGGCATGGCAAGCCGGTCTGGCCCGCCCTCTGTGGGTAGCGTATTTGACGATGGTGCATCATGTGGGATGCGAGCGGTGCAAACGTGCAGATTGAATTCCTTGGGCTTTTCCTCAGACATGTTGGATATCAAGTTGGCCCGTGGTGAGGTGAGTACTATATCAGACTAGGGAGTATGTTGTCTTGATAGAAGAAAGAAAAAGTGAAAGATTGAAAGACAGGTCAGTGGGAATACCAGTCCTTTTAACCGATCGGGTACGCACAGCGATCACCTCCTCCATGGTTCAGCTGAAACTCTTGTGCATTCAGAGAAACGATCATGCTCTCGTGGCTGGCTGAGACCTAGACGGACAGCAACACAGGGGAACGAAAAATTGCCCCTAATGCCGAGCGAAAAGCCCATGGGGAGCTCAAAGGTTTCAAAAGATCCCTCCGTTGTGACACAACATGAAAGTTTCACACCAGAATCGTCAATGTCCCCCGCGAAATGTTGATTGAGTTGGCTGGAATTGTGATCTGAAGTCAGTTCCGCGTCGTATAAGGCTGGAAACCCAAGAAAAATTCATTGCTTGGCTTTCTTGGCTTGCTCTCAGCTGCCTGGCATCTGTGCTCCCAGCTGAATGAACACGAGCAGAACTTGTTGAATCTTGGTTAAAGCGAGGGGAGACAGGAAAAATATGCCAATCTTTCGGGCAACCAGTGTCTGCCACAGTCACGAGTGGTCGCCTTGCGTACAGCGCCGAGCGTCAAGGCTGAAGCATGGTAGCCAATGACAAGTCCGGTGATCTTGGCCGGACAGCTCTGAAAGGCTGGGTCGTGCAGATACTGGTAGCAGCAGTGCGGTCACGAGGCAGTGTGCACTCGATTCTAGCCAGGGCCTATTTGCATTGTGAAACTCCAGAGATTCAGCTGCCCAGCCGGTCAAGTGAAAGCTGCCCAACAAATTGGAGTCCCGCTCGAAAACCAAAGGAGAACGAGCAAAGAGATCATTTGCAGGGTAACATGAGCTCCCGGTTCCCAGGTTAACGCCTTGAGTTTCCTAAACTGCACTGTCGTAGGTAGTTGTGTAAAGTTCTCGCTTGCCTCAAGGATAGACGCTTGTAAATATGTAAACGATAAAGTGAGTATCTAATCATGGTAGGGGGTCCAGAAACAAGGCTGAGGAGCGTACAGTACCCGGCACACTGTACGGGGTGACGAGAAGGCCCATCGGGTTGCAACCTGTGGTATTGTAGTGGTGAATAAAAAAACCTGTCATCGGTCTTCGTCTTGTGACTGAGCCACTCGCCGCTTTAGTCACCCTCGGCTCACCTTCCGCTCCAAGTATGCTTACTGAGCCTTGCACTTCCTCTTCCTCTTCCTTTTCATTCCTAAATACCCACTTCGGTTAACTTTGGACGATATTAATAGGACTATCCGTATCTTGACCTTTTCACATGCAGACTTGTTTCTGTTTTTTTTCTTTTCCTTGATGGCCACTCTCTCGACTAATTCCAGCCTAGAAGTTGGCTCTCTTTCTTTTTTTGAGAACATGTTTCCGCTGGTATGGTCTGACGACTTCCGCATGCCAAACCGTATGAACACAATGGACACTGTCTTCCGCAATGAAGTGTATCCTCCGCTTGACTACGTAGCATATCGTGGCGAAATAATTCCGCTTTCTCGCGCCGTTGCGCACAATCATACCATACCGCGTAAGGGCTGTATTTGCCTTCATAAAACCATCTCTCACACGCACATGGTTTCTCAGGCCTTCGGTCGATCTGTTTTCTTGTCTTCTCAATCCGCTCCGACAGCCGAAGAACTTAAATGGAGCACAGTCAGTTTGTATTCATTTGCCAATGCACATGAAGGGCTCACTATCTCTCCTGCTTTGACTTTTGAGATCACCGTCTTGCTTACTGTAGGGTTAATTTAGAAATCCAGGAGCGGGCCCATTCAAGTTGGGAGGAGAGGCTTAATCTTGGCCTTGCGAAACCTTCGAGTCTCCCTGGTTATCTGTTTAGTTCCTTAGAACCGATAAATGGAGGATAAACGCGGCCAACCTTGCGCAACTCGTCGCACAACCGGTCTCTCACGTCCGATAAATGGTCAACATGTTCTTTCAAAGAGCTCGCTCTTTTAGCTAAAAAGCAGTGAAGAGTTTTAGTTTTATCCACACGGCCCTTAACGTTTAATTTGAACCCGTTAGCTCCGAGCCATTCGAAGATAGCTGTGTGTAGTGCAAAGAGTCTTTTGCCCGTAAGGAAACAGGATAGCGAAGATGGGTGATTTATGGCCTCGTCAATTAATTCCATCTCTTCGGTTTCACTGTACGTCTGATATCTCGAGAGCTGAAAGCGAAGATCTGATTTTCCGACCATGTGGCTCTCAATTCCGTTGTGGATTGCAACTGTAATGTTGCAAATATCCTGCAGTGGTCCTAAAATGTCCAGGCCAGCCATCGACAGGTGCGAGCGAAACTCATAGAGGAATGATCCCGTTCAAATCGGTGTTCTTAGTTGCTTGAGGGTTACACATACATCGCAAACTATCGGGAAAGTTAGGGTGAGCAGTTTGCCAGGCACACATCTTATAAGTGGTAGATACTCGATTTTGTTGCTGTTTGCGGGGGCGATACCTACCTGCCAGCCGCGTGATACGAGTAGTCCGATGTCTGCAGTGCTGCGACAGTAAGTCTGGCGCCTCTTTTAAGGCCACGTTTTTAGAGTTGGGAGACACAGTAAAGCCTATCATGCGTCCAGTCAGCCTTGATATGGGGGTGGGTCGACTATCTCCTGATAGTCATTAGGGTCTTTTACCTTGTTGCCTAACAAGTACGCTGTCGACTTGGATTTTGCAATATACCATTGCTCCCCCCCTCCCGCAATGCCCGGGGGGAGGGGCGGCTGTCGAATCTCGTGCCTCAACGCCTTGTGGTCTCGTAGCTATATTTTTGCCATATTCAGCGACTTAAGTTTCGGACGCACCAGACGTGGTTCAGGACGGCATGTTTGTCCACAGGTATGTACTTGTAAGGCAAGTCTCGCAAGAGATCACACTATTTATGCAAGCCGAGTGCAATTGCGAAAGGGAGGTGAGCCGCGTGAACAACTTTTAGGTGCCACTAGCAAGCACCAGCCAGACCCTCTACCTGTTCTACTTGTATGTACTCCGGACTTCTGCAGGACGCTGAATTAGGAAGGCACCGCTAACTATCTTGGACATGGGAGATAGAAGGGCAGAAGAGTTTGCTCGGGTTTGATATTTGCAGCCTGCGGTGGTCTTCAACTCACAAGCGCCGACAGTATTCCAGTTCGGGGTTATGGCGATTTCAGAGCCACCTCGCATCCATACTGGCAGCAGAAAAGGGGTTATTGACCGCCATAAGCTCCCGCACACCGACAGAGAGATCGAGTCACGTGTTGTTCCAAGCCCGAGAAACCCTGCTTAATGTGCTGCAGCATTGGCAATGAATCGTCCAAACATCACACTGCCAACGAAGACACCTGCCAATACACTCAGGAAATATCCAACATTCATGGTCATCACCGCAATCATTCTAAGTACTGTCAGCATGTCTGTCATCAGTCTCTTCGATACTAGTACTCACAGTAGGTATGCCACCGCCGCGAGCACGAGATCCATGAAGCCTGTCAAAATTGCATCCTTTGCTCGCCAGGAATGCTGAGGCGCCTTTTCATTCTGGTATGGCTCATACACACCCCTGTTGCGATGCATGTCGACGGCAGTCATCAGCAAGGAGAAATTTACTCGGACGGCTAGCAGTGCTCGAAAGACTGCCGCAAAAGCAATCAAGAAGATGCATGTGCCTGCGTACTGGCCTGTGGTGTTTGGCGTCCAATTCGTGGAGAAAGGCGGCGTGGTTGAGGAAAAGAAGAATGTCATTCTCATGTCGTCCATGCCCATCATTGTGGTAGACGACATTGGCATCGAAGAACTGGTTGCGCTGGCCATAGACATGCCTGAAATTGTGCTGGATGCCGGCATCAACATCGAGCCTGTTGAGCTCATCATTGACATATCTATGGCCAACGATTCGAAGAATTGGGACGAAGACAATGATTTGGCAGGCTTAAGATGCAACACCACAAGACAATGCGGCGGCGAGCCCTGTCGGCCACATTGTCACAGCTTGTGGTCACGGCGATTTTGATTTCTTGCAACACTCAAAACTTCCTCAACACAATGTGGACTACGTATCTCATTGGCCATGACTACAAGTCCCTGGTTGGAAGTGGAGATGGTCTCCAGTTGAGCATGTTCCCAGACGGTATAACCGCTCTTCTCCACGGCTGGATTCGTCGTGCGTGGGACGGGTCCCATGATTGAGTCCCAATTTGACACTCGCTGGATGGTGCAGTGTTGCAGAAGAATGCCTCAAAAAATCCCCTGCGGAAGCTGTCTAATGCGGCTTGAACACAGCCATCATTTATGTTGTCTTAATTCTCTACTCGAGCTGCCTCCAAAACACCTTATATCGCTCGGGTTATATTTTCATTCCAGCCGGGCATGCGACTGCCAAGGATGAACACTTGACCGATGCCGATACTACAAAGAACATTTCCATAATTGGTGAGCTGATACCTTCCAAGAGATGCCAAGTAGACACGAAGAGACTGGACGGACAGCCGCGCCAGGTATGTTGCCGACTGGGCGTTTGCGCTGCCGACGGTGGCATTTTCATGTCTACCATTGGTGTCTTCATCATCGGCTACGCCCTCACTCAACTGCTTGCTTTGTCACGCGAACCTGGGCTTCCGATATGGGGCAACTCACCGCCATTGGGAACCAGATCAGGCTGGTTGGCTCTGGCGTATATACCATTCCTCTTATACACTCGCCGATATGACGAATCCTCATTATACTTACATAATGCAGCGCGAGCGCAAGCAAGGCAAACTGGATCACGCTAGTGACCGGAGTTATACATGGACGTATTTGCATCTCGAATATTTCTCATGGGTATAGCGAGATTGAAAATGAAACCTGATCTCAGAGACACGACCAACGACAACGTGAGCAACCAGCATCAAAACCATTGCTTGGCTTCTTGCGGTGTAAAGCCATCAAGTGACAGAAGGTTTCGTCTCGTTTCTCAGAACCCCTCGCCTGAATGACAATGACTCAATGTTGCTATAAACTGTCTATAACTGCCGACCATAGCAAGGAAACTATTAAACATGCGCAGATCTTTGCTATTTCGTAGCAGAATATCCTGTCTTTTCGAGCATCATTCAATGTGTTGTTGACACGCCGCCAATATATATATATATATATAGTTATCCACACACGAAGCCATTATGGATGGACCACTACTTCCAGTCTTTTGAATCCGCTACCGTGCGCCCCGTTGAATGACAACAGCACTGAGGGTCCCAATGTGCTCGCCCGTGGCCTCTTCCTGGACTTCTAAGCCTTTTGGTTCTCCTGGGGACGCCGAGGCAGATTCTGAGAGGCGATCAATAAACCAGAATTCCATGAAACTACACAATTGCGTCCAGTGAGCAACACCCTCTCCCTCTTTTCATCCAGCTCTTTAGTGCCGTATGCATTTGGTCATCTTTCACCAAGAACAGTTCAGGATTTTCATAAAAGTGAATAGCAAGTTATACTATTCACAATTAGGAATTGGTTGAGTGACGGGTCTGCCCTGACAGTGGAAGGAGTATGCTACCTCCAGCGCGCCCAGGGCTTCCCTATTCGGTGCTTTCATATCACTTCCTTAACCCGACAAGCACCATCTGGTTTCGCCGAACACAAAAAATCTTATACCTAGCCACAACAGCCTGTAATGTCGGCCGCCTCGGGTTTTTTCCTGCCGAGTTTGAAAAGCATCTAGTTAGAGTTTCTGCATATAAGATGGTTAAGATGGTACTCACTTGGCTTCGTTTAGGAGTTGATCCCAGGTGAAGATGAAAGCTCCCAGGAAGGCTCCAATGATAATGCAGATGATAATGTAGCCTTTCGCGAACAATTGTCAGTGGGATTTCAGCAATCCTCCATTCCGCAATGAACTCATACCGTTGTAGTACATAGCGAGCAACATGATAAAGTAGGCGACGCCGAATTGCACCGCGTGGAGCAAAGAACGGAGCACTTGTCGTTGCAAGAGCGTCATCCGGTCGACCCGAGGAGGAGCAGAGACGGGGGTTGCAGCGGGCAGCGCGCTCCCAGTCGGTCCCTTTCCGTTCGAGTTTTGGACAGATGAACCTGAGCTGGCGTCCAAGTCGTGTCGTGCGTTGTAGGCAGCGAGCATATTCTTGTCCTTGCGCGCGAGCCAACCGTCATACTCGCGCTGGCCTCGTCGCAGGAATTCGAGAGAGATGACGAGGCAGATCACGCCGATGCAGGAGCCGGCAAACATGCCGCCGGAAGTGATTTGCCATGAATCGGAAATGAAGCCTGGAGATGTCAATTTCAAGGCCGACGCGACTTCTCAGCACCACCAGAGTCCAACTTACAAGCGCCAACGGTATACCAGTTCCAGGTCATTGAGATTTTGCAGGTATTGCCCATGCCCATGCCTCCCATGTCCATGCCCGAAGCTGACGAAGATGCTGCGGCCATAGACATGGTGGCAGTCCCCGTCATGGAGGTTGAGGCCGTGGGGGACATTGACATGCCCGACATTGAAGACATATCCATCTTGGGAAGGGTCGTGCTGGAAAGGTCAGCAAAAACTGTGAGCAGGCAGGCAAAGGAGAGGTGAAGAAAGGCTGGAGGTGCTGCAGCGTGGACGAACTGATCATTTTATCACCAAGATAGACGGCATGTCTAGTACAGTAGGTGGTATGAGCGCTGGTCTTCCTTTCTCGGCTGGGGAAACTCTGTGCGGTCGCCGTTGACCGACTCAGTCACGGCCCTGGAAGAATTCTCAGAGGAACGCTCCGCATGTCGCCGAGGGTCGCCCGTCATCAGTGGCGTGGTGGAAGCCAAGAAAGAGTGCCACCCAGCTCGTGGAACCACCTGTGTCGGCGAGTTGGCTCGTTCTTCTGCTGGCCAGAACCGACGCCCTTTGCGCTGGCAATCGACATGGGAATGCCAAGAGATGCCCCCGAGTGAGCAAGTTTTGGGCATCCGCTTATTCGCCAATGTATCCCCACCGTCCCACCTCATCCCGATGGGCCCTTGGGGGGCGCTGTGATTGACTGATGGGCTGATAGGCTGATTGGCTGGTCGAGAACCTCTTCTTTCGCATCGGCCTTCGAGCAAGTTTCCACGATCAACTATCTGGATCTTGGATGTGTGAGAGAAAGGACAAGCCACGGCGTCCCTTATCACTGGAGGATGCACTTCTCGCGCCTCGCGCTTAGCTGGGCAGTCGTCAGAAGGACTGGCAAGTAGTCACAGCAACGCAACCTGAACCTTTCCCCCATGAGGGTAACCCGAGAGCTGTAAACTTGGAGCGGTCCCTTCACCAGGAATGCAGGACACCGAGGGTTGGGCCCAGCCCCATCCGGAACCTCTTGTTCTACCTGCTCCAGCCATCTATGTCCCTAAAGAGGTCTTGGTGCATTGTCACGTCATCAGGCCACTCCACCCGTGGGAATGGCACACTTATGCAGTCATTGAGGATTAGACCAGCAATCAGCGGACTCGTTTGGGCGGTGATGTTGGGGAAATAATCCATCCATCGTGTCTCGTCGGTCCTAGCACTCTGGCCGGGTCTTCTGGAGAAATCCCTGATATCATGATGCGCGGGAGAGCTACATCCAGACGGGAAAGGTTCCTCTTTCAATAATCTCTCAAGGCCGAGGTTGAACATCCTGCCAGTAAGAGACCATCTGGACAGCTCTCTCAGAGCAAGCCTGAGCGTGCCAATGTCGGCGTCGGCGTCACAAGTCAATGCCTCGATCTGACGAGCTCGTACGAGAGCTAAAATGGCAACAGTGCAGTACCAGACCGCCTCACAGCCTAGGTACTGGACAGATCCACGGCTGAGGTATGCTCGGAAGATTGCTGCGATACACGAGGCTGCCGCGATTGCCGGTATAGATGCCCTTGGTATTGTTCCTTGGCCCTTGCTGAAGTGGAGGACGACAACAACTGTAAGATGTCCAAGATGGAGATAATACATATCTCGGTTGAAATCCAATACCGAATGGTCGCCGATTGGCAGTTGGAGAGCACTTGGTAAATTCTGTGCCCAGCCAATCAGTTCGTGGGCTAGGAGTGCCTTGCTCTGAGCGTCCTTTTTCAGAAGCAATTCTTTAGTAATGCGTCCGGCAATATCCCAAAGGTGAACCCATTGGACGAAAATAGTTGCAGAGATGTGCTCCGGATCTGGGAAGTCGTCCACTGTAACCGTTTTGATGTCACAATAGTCCTTATCGATGATAAGTGGCAACCCTTGGGCTAGCGCTGCAATGCGATCTCTCACCTTTAAGGAATATTAGTGCCATGCTTCCTTTCCTCTGTGTTGCACGTGCACTCACAAACAAGGTCCACCATATCCTACGTCTGAGTGCCGGCGTCTCTCCTGTGTAAGCTGGTTGAGCGGCTATTGGTTCCCGGTGTAGTCCAATTTGTTGAGCCAGGCGAACTGTGGTCCCAATCCACCACCAATTGCTGTCCTTGGTGACCAAATTGGGCGGACTGAGACTGTACCAGTGGAACAGCATAATGGCAGATATTTGCGAAATGGGATTCTCGGGGTAGTTAGTATAGAAAAGACCCTTTGCGCGTCTATAATGATCCAGACAGGAGGTGTGGGCGATAAGCGGAGGCTGAAGTCGGACGCCGCAAAGAGCGAGCGCGTGTTTTAGCAGAGGCGAGGATAGAGTACTTGGACGTTCTCGAAGCATCTGCTTGTCCAGGACCGGGCACCATAAGTATATGTACTTGAAATAGGTCTCGAGATAGCTCTGCATGAGCTCGTATGGGATTTCGTCCAGGTTATTATGCCGCTCCATTGGCAAGACGCCTGTTGTAGGGCTATCTGCATTGTCGCTGCTGAAAATTTGCATGCAGCCCACGTCACCTAGGTAACTTTGAAATCCTTGCGATACAGGAGTACCATTTTCCGGCACCATAAACCCTGGTTCCAAGGTTATTGTAGTCGAGCGCTGCTGCCTAGCCTCACGTGGATCTAAGATGCTCGAGTGCCGATGTCCGGATAAGGATCGCAACGCAGCCGGTGTAGGCTCACACAATGTCGGTCCACCCGACTCATTTGGGAGTGTATATGGAGGGAATGGATGGCCTTCGTCGTCCTGCTCAACAGAGGTTTCGGCAGCGTACTCTGGGTCATCTTGTGCGTCTCCCATCCATCCACTAAGACGCCCAATGTTACTTTGTATAGCATGGTTGGCGGCAAGAAGAGGTGAACGAACGCTTCGTCTCTTTCCACGATTCGATGGACGTAGTCTGCGTCCGTTAGATGCTGTAATATCCTGAGATAGGAATCTTATTCAACATACTGGCAGGTCGCGTTTGTAGTCATACAATTTTGGCATCTTGCCGTTTCCTCGTTTGTATGTTTCAAGAGGTCACATTTTATCTTGTACAAGATTAGTTCAGCAGGCAAGATAACTCGAAAGTTGACCATGATACCTTTTTCTCGTGACAGCGTTGGCAAGCCCGGCCAGCTCTTTGACGTCGTTTGTACCCCGTCGTCTCCCCAACGTCCGACATTCGGATGAGCCGAAAGGACGTTGTACAGATAAGCCAGAGATGATGTTCAAGCTATTTTTCCTGTTGTTCCGTTCTTTGCGCCAGTGGTGGCAGCAGCTGGTGTTGCTCATCGGCAATCCGTGAGGCAAGAGGCAAAGTGAATGGCAGGCGGGGAATGTCTGGGGCTTGCGAGAGCGGGGTATGGCATTAGTTGGGGCAGAAGCCGGGGCTTGCACCTTCTTCAGCAGAATCGCAGTTCGATCGTGAGAAGGACAGAACTTCCCTGACACGTTGTGGGCCTTTTATACTTGACATCACCATCGTCAAGGGCAATCTCCTGTTCGTAAGACCGTGATGAAGAAAAGGAAATATTTCGAGCCGATGTTCGCAAACACAGTCGGTGCAGCTTGTAACCAGACAATGTTCGTCAAGGCATATGTCGACATTCCGACATTCATGCCATGAGGGCGGAGATGTGTCGGAAATATCTCAGCAGTGTGCCACCGTGTCACGAATACTCGTTTACGGTAGATGGGCGTCAGATAATCCATACATATCCTGCCTTCAGAGATCGATCGAAGTGAATCTACCTATTCATTCACTCGAATCCTTTTTTTGCGAACGATTCATCGCCATGCCAGGTGCGAAGGTCTCGAAGAAGTTTCCACGCTTCTTCAGACCGATTTTGTAGCAGAAGAAATATCGACGGCTTTTCGGTACAAACCATACCGAAATCGTACATAGAATCGCTGGCTGGCAGCCTAGAGCGTTCGCATTTCTGTGGTAAAAGAAGCCAAAACCAGTCCATGAGGCCCAGAGCTAACCAAGATCGGTGAAGATAGGCTTGATATTGGAGAGGATGCCGCGGTCTCGAGGCGGAACAATCTCAGTGATCCACGATGGCACTATCACCAGTTCCGTGTCAAATCCCATCTCATGCAGGAAACTTGGTCGGCTTATTGCGGTCTCAGTGATGGATGCCCCATAGCCATAGGCTGCAATGCCCCATGGCATGCCAGCACAATACAAGAACGTTGTCAGCTGCAGTGCCAGCGAGGCTTTCCTCCAGAGTTTCCATTGACAAGGGAATTCTTAAAATTGTGTGTCTCTCTCGAACAGTCTCAATAAGTCGTTCTTATTGGCAAGGTAGTAGATCCAGCATACAGGTCTGTTGAATTTATGGAAAGCAGCATAAATGGGAAGTGGTATAAAAGGGGCACCCTGAGGGTTTTTACTTGCCCGGTGGATCGAATGGCCCGCAGGTAAAACTGTCAGCCTGCTAGTCTTCTTGAAAAAGATGTCAACTATACCTTCAACCAAACAAGTCAATGGCCAAGTTAACGGCAACCTCAACAGCACAGCAAGCCCGGAATTCGACGTCATTATCGTGGGAGCTGGGCTTTCAGGATGCTACTCGCTCATCAAAATGCTTCAGTTGGGCCTCCGTGTCAAGTGCTTAGAGGCAGGAACAGGAGTTGGAGGCACGTGGTACTGGAATCGCTATCCAGGTTGCCGATTCGACTCTGAAAGCTACACTTATGGCTTCAGCTTTTCTCCAGAATTGCTCAACGAATGGAACTGGACAGAGCATTTTGCTCCCCAGCAAGAAACAGAACGCTATATCAATTTCATGGCTGACAAATTCAATATCCGTCCACATATCCAGTTTTCCTCCCGAGTTGAGTCAGCACACTTCAACGAGAGCGATAGGACCTGGGTCTTGACTACTGATAACAATGAATCCTTTATTTCCCGGTTTTTCATTACCTGCATCGGTCCACTGTCAGCTTTTACGCTTCCAAAGTATCCCGGACTGGACGATTTCGAGGGACGGTCATGCCATACTGCTCGTTGGCCAAAGGGCGGCATTGATTATGCCGGGAAGCGAGTAGCGGTTATTGGCACTGGTGCCACTGGAGTTCAGACCATACAAGAGGTCTCAAAAACTGCCAGCCATCTTACAGTGTTCCAGCGCCGACCAAACTGGTGTGCTCCGCTTCATAACAGCAAGATCACTTCCGAAGAAATGCAGAAGATTAAAAAGGGCTATCCTGAACTTTTTGAACATTGTCGAGGATCATTCGGTGGCTTTATACATCGCGCGAGCCCGCTGTCGGCCCCTGAAGTGACGCCTGAAGAACGGGAAAAGTTCTGGCAGGGTCTGTACGACTCACCAGGATTCGGGATCTGGATGGGCAACTACAAAGACGTATTGGTTGACCAAACAGCAAATGGACTCCTCAATGAATTCATAGCCAAAAAGATCCGCGAAAGAGTCAAGAACCAAGAGACCGCCGAAAAACTGATCCCCAAAGACCATGGATTTGGTACTCGCCGAGTCCCTCTTGAGACCAAGTACTACGAAGTCTACAACCAAGATAACGTAGACTTGGTTGATCTGAAGGAGACTCCGATTGATCGCATCACACAAAGAGGTATCCTGACTGCCGACAACAAAGACCGCGAGTTCGATGTGATTATTTATGCAACAGGCTTCGACCCGGTGATGGGCGCTTTTGATAGAATCGATATCCGAGGTTTGAACGGACGGCGATTAAAAGAGACATGGAACGGCGGACCGAAGACGTACCTAGGTTTGACAGTCGAAGGATACCCTAACATGATGATGGTCATGGGGCCGCACTGCGCATTGGGTAACATTCCACTCAGTATTCAGTCTAGCGTTGAGTGGATTGCCGAGCTCGTGCGCTATGCCCACGACAACAACATTGACTACATCGAGCCCAAGTCGGAAAGTGTGGAGAATTGGACAAATATTGTGAGAGAAATAGCGAAGGGGTTGCTTTCGAATGAAGTTGAAGCTCGCCGCATGAGATCAGGAGACAGCTTTGGGACGCTGACGGCAAATTTGAGCGTCAAAAGTGCGAATGGACGGTTATCAAGTACCAAGCCCAAATCTTCGTTCAATATTCCGACCTCCAGATGCTTGAGCGAAATAGTTCTATATCTTATAGGGGCATTCTTCCCAAATTCCTCAAATCTGTTTTTCCTTCGATTCGAGATGTTGCTGCCTTGAATGGCCGTCGCCCACGGCCGAAGCTAGGCTGATAGTGCTAGGGTTGTTGTAGTGGTATCGGCTACATTATAACGAGCAGGATACCTTCTATTACGAATCTTATTTCTAAAGGTGTTGTCGTTCATCCTCTGCCAATCCTTCGATGCCGTAATCATTTGTATATTTTAGAGAAGCACTGCGGGCTAATGCTAGTTACAGAGGGCCTCCATTTATGTTGAAGATTTGACGCTTTACCTTGTGTCCACCTACTCGTGATAAGAATTGACTACTTTGAAGTGCGATGGAGCTTATATAGTCGTAGATCTCATATGAGGATAAAGGCTTGGTTAGTTTCGAGTACAAAATGAACCACTGTCGTCGCTACTAGCATTTCTCGACGATATTATATGTTGTATTGTAACAGAGCACTTCAGGGTTTGGCGTGCACGTGCAACAACGCACAGAGGCCTGTCCAGCAGATCGGGAATCGAGAACGCGTTTCTGGTTGATACTGACAACAACACCACCAACACCACCCAGAGAGGCAGCGGCTAAGGCTACGAACACCTAGCACAGCGGTAGCATCGAGGAATAGGACAGAACTAATAAAACACTCTTAGGATTTAGGTAGACGGTACCAAAAGCCATGGAATTCATAATACTCTGCTCAATCTATAAAAAATGAATAGTACACTGCTAGCACTATAAACTATTTCGTATCTTCTCTCTACTAGTCCATTTAGGTTTGATATGTGACTAGATAACTTTTTCACCTTACCACCGCTCTACTAGCCTAGTATAGCTCATTATAGTATAGTTATCTTATCTTATTATATCTCTTTCTCTTCTATCTATAGAACGACCTCGTTCGATAGTATATAGTATACTTAAGAATTATCTAACTCTATTATTACCTAGGGGGCGGGTTCGCAGCACTGTGAGAAGAAGCTCGCAACGAAGGTAGATTCTCTTCTCTTATTAAGTCTAGAATATAAACTGAAATATTATTAGTAAATATAATAGATCTACTCGGTCTATATAAGAACACTAAAGACGCTCTTAATATTCCGCTTTAATAACTACTCTATCTTAGAGTCGAGTCTATTTCTATACTAATATTACTCGGTGGCTCTAGGGTTCGCTCTTAGAATTCTCTCTTAACTAACTAAGTAACGCGAGAGAAGAGAGAGTTTACTCTTAGCGTTAGGGTTCTATTCTAAGGGTTATTACTATTATATTCTAAATCTATTCTCTCTTCGCTATATAAGTCGATATAAGTCTATAATATTTAGTTCGTATTCTCTTAGTTAATAAGATTAATAATACTTTTATCTAGAGTAGCTATTACAATAAACTTTAATAACTATCACTCACTAGTTTCTACGCGAGACGACTATAATAATAGTATCTTTTCATCCTTAATAATAGCTTAATAAATATTCTAAATAAGTTAAACTTAATGGGAAGTATCGATTTTAACTTCTTTAATAGCTTCAATATCGTTTTCTATAAGAGCTTTAGCTTAAAAGATAATAAATATTCCGTAATTATAGTTATTTAGTTATTTATTAACATTAATATTCTAAAATATAAACTATCTACCGTCTTCGAGCTTTACTTAAACTTAAGAGTTAAGATACTCCAAAATAATCGAAATCATTAAGTCTTTTACCGTGCGCTTCCCAATCGAATTCATAGCGTAAACGATTCGAGAATCGAGATCGACGTATATTAACCACTAATGATTAATCTCTCGATAGAAGATTAGCTTCTTCTATATAAACTTATCTTATCGCTACGATCGCGGCTAGATTATAAACGTAAATATCCCTCGAACGTTATATAGATAGATTACATTTCATTCGTCTTTCACTTAGTGCTTTCGATAGGCCGCGATACCTTTAATAACGTAATCTATAGATAACTAACCGTTATAATCCGCACTAAGTAAAAGATATTTTAATTCTTTCTTATTAATTATATATTCTCCCGAGTAGTAATTTCCGTCGCGAAGAGATTTCTTTACTCCGCGACTATACTCTTTAAATTTCTTTAAAGCGTCTTAAATTCGCTAAATTTCTAATGTATCTTTTTTAGTCTTCACTCTTTCTATGATTCGAATTACTTCGAGAGCAGCGTAATACTAAAGAGATTATCTCGAACTAATATTAATCGATAATACTTCGATTAATCTTTAGAATACTCGTATAATAGCTTTAAATTCGTACTAAATCACTTTATTCGCTTATCGTTTCGTTAAAGTATCTTTACCGGTATTATATCTAACTCTCTTAGATCGGTTTATAATAATCTTTTATACTAGTCTTTCCATATTGAAAGAATTTCTTAATGAGTTTTATTTATATAGTCTCGTATTAAAGAACGAAGATAACTCTTAAAACTCTCTACGGAGATATTTACTATTAGTAATAGTTTCTTTAGCTTCCGTGAACGCTTATTCGGTGGACGAAAAGTATATTCGCTTAAAAGCTCTTACTTCTATCTCTAAAGATGTTCTTAGAACTAACGGTATTAACCGCGGTCTCTTTCTAGACTAAATCACTATTTTAATATATTCGTTTCGAATTTCTAATTACTTTTTAATCGCTTCCTTAATTACGACTTCTCTTTCTTTAATTTTAGTAAGCTTTTTCATTATAGACTTATTCTTAAAATAATCTAGAATATTTCGCTTCTAATATCTCTACTCTTCTTCCGGTTATTTCTTAAGTACGATCGATAAAGGCGGAGATTTTATCGCTTATTCTTAGAAGTTCTTTAATTAATTCTCGGTCTCGTCTTTCGCTAATATCTTACTAGATCTCTTCTCTATAAATTTCTTAATAGGCGGTTTTATAGTTAGTTTCTTTCCTATAATAAGGTTCTATTCGACCTAACTAATTTAGCTAATCGATACTTCTAGAAAATCCTCGGTAAGAATTAAATTATATATATTTAGTGACTCTATACTATTTAGTTAGTGTAACTTATTCTTTAACTAAAGATAATATTCTAAACGCGTAGCTATAACTTATAAATACCCATAATTATTTATGGCGTTTCTAAAATCGTCTAGGTTCGACCATACCGTAAAGATATCGATTCGTTACGGTGCTGATTAAGAAAACTTTATATCCGTAAGACCGGCTAGTCGTTTCATTATTTAATGATTAATTCGACGTAATATATTCATAGATATCTCGTTCCGCAGCTTAGGCGTCATTCTTATACACTAGAGCTCCTCTAGTGTATACGCTATATTATCTAACCACTATATTACGATATCTTTCTAAAATTCTTCGGTTATTCATTATCTAAACTTTCGGCTAATCGTATTCCTACCGCTCGTATTCTTTAGAAATAGAGCTATATTCTAGCTTCTAATATAATTAATATCTTTAATAAATCTTCTCTTAATTTCATTATACTTATTTCGGTTATTAATCGCTTCTTTAATTAATACTTAAAATCTTTTAGCCTTCTTATTCTTAATTACTTTATTTTTAAATACTATCTTTAATTCTAAATCGCCTTTAATATAATTAGCGATTTTTAGTACGAACTTTTTACTTAACTATTGTATTCTTTCGACTATTTAGATGGCTTATTTAACTTATTCAGTTACGTCGATTCCTTCTTTACGATATAATATTAGTATTTCCCGTGGTAATTTTTAAATTAAGAAATAACGAGAATACGATATTTAAACATTTAATACTATAGCCGTACTAAGAGTAATACCTCTAAAATTATAAATAAGTTACGTTCCGACCATTATATTAGATCTTTATAAGGAAGCTTAGATTATTCACGGGCTAATATTAATAGTGCCTTATCTTCGAATCGCCACTTACTACTACTGATTTAAGAGCGTTAGTATAAACGAATCTAATAACGGAGTAATATACTAAGGCGTTTACGGAACTTACTATTACGGTGTTATTAGTATAGAATTAGGCGTAAGCCTTTATACGCGACGAGATTTTCGCGAAGTATCTTAATTACTTATATTACTTAAAACTATTTATAAATAATTAAAGCTCGGTTTTCTTAATGAAAAATACACTAAATGAAGCTATAAAAATAGTATAGCGTTGTTTTTCGAGGTTAATAAAGATATTCTTTAAATATTCGTTAGGAACGAAGAGAATTAAGTGATTATTTAATAGAATAGAGTAAAGACGAGAGAAAAGAGACAGTAGAAATAGTTAAGAGCTAACTTAGTCGCTTATTAACCTTACTACTCGTTAGGTGGCGAACTTCGTTATATACTAACGTTACTACTATATATTTACGTCGGTTTTAGTTTCTTCTTATCTATTCTTTCACTTATAAAGTGCTATCTACGAACTAAGTAAGAAATACTTCGGTGGTCGCGATAGCGACGTCTTAGTATTTATTCGCTCGACTTCTTACTCGTCTTTAATATCATTTATAGTCTAAATAATACTTTCTTCTCTTTAATTAATTAATTAGCTCACTTATTCGTAGTTCCCGTAAATAAATCACTTTATATCGCTACCGTTACTATATTCTATCATCGTATTTATTTATACTATAAATTTCGATTTATACGCCGTAATATCTATACTTCGTCGTAATATACGGACCGTAAGGCTATCACTAAGTATCTTTTTAAGTTTACGCTAGTCTATTAGTCTCTTAGCGAAACTATTTTTAAGTTTAATATATAACTAAATAAACTAATCTATACTAAAGACTACTAAAATACTATAAGCTATTTTCTCTATAATTCTTATCTTTATTCTATTTATTACCTATCTATATATCTTAAGAGCTATCCTAGAAGTAAATAAGCGAGCGTAGATAGTTAATAATACTTACTTTATAGAAATTAAACTAAATAAATTAAAATATAAGAGAAACTATAATAGAGTTACCGGTATTACTATATCATTTTCTCTATTATAGTAGTATTAATCGTAAATATTAAATCTACTTTAAATAATAACTTAATTAACTAAAACTTTAGTAATAGACTTAATAAAAGATAAGCGAATATAAGAATAGCTATAGAGAGCTCGCCTTCTTTTCTATCTTATATAAGTAAAGCCGTCTCTATTTACTTAGTGAATTCTTTTTGAATTATTCTCTTCGTCTACGTCTTAGTCCGCGGAATCCTCGGAAATCTCTTTCTCTATTAATTCTTTTAGAAGAAAGAGAAAGCTTAATAATAAAGTTAGTTCGGAGCTATTCTTAATTACTCTCTCTAGCTTCGCCTAATACCTAGACTAGCGGAGTTATATAAGTAGCCGAAGTCCTTCGAGATAGGCGTCTAGCTCGAGTTTTAACGACTTCATTACTTAATTTCCCGAAACTATTTCGATCATCGATATATTCACTTCGCTCTTCTTTAATCTCGTTTATAGAATCGCTACTATTATTCTCTTCGATGATTACTACTCTTATCACCGTATTACTTAACTTTATTAACTCGAATCGATCCGGGTCACGCGGATAGAAACGCTTTAGCCGATTAGTAATAAAGGTTTTATGAAGCTTCGTACTATTTAATTTATATAAGATATAGTTATTATAGATCGGATTTATCTATAAAACTCGATACGAGCCTATTCACCGGAAGAAGAGCTTCTTAGAGCTTAATATATTCATTAAACTAAACGTATTATAAATTAAAACTAGTATTTCTTCTTTTAACTTCTTTATTCGAATTCGATAACGTTTATCGAAATACTTCTTACCTTACTTACGTTACCGCTTTAAACGTTCTCGCGCCTCTTCTAAATTCTCTTTACGTCTCTTAAGTGCGCGTACTCATATTTCTATAAGTTCTCTAATGGTATAGACCTCTTTCTATAATATTAGTTTCTAAGTGATAATATTTAGTTTAATGAGTAATTTCGGCCGATTAAGATACTTTAATTCGTATAGAGTAAAGCCCGTATTAACTTTAATAGTTATTTAATCCGCCTATAATATAGTATATAAATAGTCTATCTAATCTTTACGGTTCGATCTCTTATACGTCTTCGTAAGAGCGTTCGTAGTAACTCGATAACTTACTTTCACTTAGCTATTTATCTAAGAATAATACATAGAAGTAACTACTCTTTTAATATTATATTTATTTATTAAAGTAATTATTAAGTTCTTATTTTTAGGCTCTCTATTAACGACTAGCTTTCTAAATATTTTATAACGATAAATTAGATCTTCTTAGAGAAATTTTACTACTAATATATTATTATTCTTAGCTAGCCCGCGCGCTTTTACTTATTCGAAGAAGACACTTCTAGTCTTCACTAGATAAGCTTTTCTCCGTAATTTTAGTATCGACGTTATATTTATATAAATAGTCTCTTATCTTTTATTAACGTAAGTAAGCTTTATCTTCTCTTTAATTCTCCGCGAGTCTCGGAACTAATATTCTATATACGTCTTTTTATATTCTTTCATTATCGTATATATACCATCTTAATAGTATCGATTCGTAATACGTCGATAAGTAGTCTTAACTTCTTTATATTCACTTCCATTATATAGTTCTTTTAAAATCCGTTACTTTATTTCTTTCTTATTCATCACTCGCCGCGTAGATCTTATAGTATTAGATCTTCGGAATAAGTAATCGTTTCGTATAAAGTATTTCAGTACTTCTCGCTTCATTCTTTTAAAGTCATCGTTATTTATCTCGATAAGTCGTCGAAAGATTTAAAGATAGTACGTAATTTACTATAATTTCTTAGAATATTCTTTCTTTCGTAACGATATCTACTATTTCTTCTCTTCGGTAGTACTTTACTAAAATATTTTAAGTTCTAATCGAATAGAGTAAACTCGTATATATTATATCTTAATAATAGAGTCTATTATTAGTTCTAAAATTCGATGTTTTCCGTGTAGAAATAAGCCTTAGATTTTATTTAGAATTATCGGGCTAACTCGTACCGTAGAGAGTTACGCGGTTACTTATTTATCGATATCTTCTTCTCTTTCTACTTTAGTAGTCTTACTTATAGTTTCCGGCCGTTTAGATAGAGCGTCTACTATTATATTCTTAATTCTAGAAATATATCTAACTTCGAAATTAAATAGCCGAATCTAAGTAAATCACTACGTTACTAAGACACTAAGTAGATCGGTTACCGAGTGATTTAATTAAGTAGCGAGAGTTACTATATTAGTTTTAACTAAAAAGATTATACTATATAGCTAGAACTTAAACTTTTTTAATGCCTTTAGTAAAGTACGATATTCTCTTTTTTTCGCGTTATATTTAGCCTCTACTTTTATTTATAAATTACTCTCATAACGTATAGAATATCTACGTTTTCGAGAACTACGTTTACACTATATTAGTACTACTCTCTAACCTAGTAAATTAGTATTGAAAGTAAGAATAATTAATTCTACGTTATTCTTATAGTTAATACTTACTAGTGTAGACGCGGTAGTTAGCGTAATCTTTAATACGTTTATAGTATTATCTTCTACTTATATTTATTATTATTTAGTATCTTTCTTTAATAAACGATAAAAAATAATAATCTTATATATAAAATCTTTAATCTAGATTTAATAGTAGATATAAATATCTAAAAATCTCTTTAACTCCGTAGTATTCCGTAGTACTAGTTATTTTATAATCTTTTCGATCTTCGTAATATTAGAATATCTTTCTTCGCGATCGTAGATATATTTAATTACTTTAATATCTACTATATAGAATTATAACTTTTCTTCTAAAACCGTTACTTTTATTCTCTTAACGTCGTATAAAACTTAATCGAGATTCTAGATATATTCTAATATAAACTTTCTTAACCTAGGCACTACTTATTTAGCTTTATAGTTCGTCTTTAATTCTTTTACCGCGATATCATTAATAAAAGATCTCGCCGTCTCCGGGATTTACGCCGTTAAAACCTTATTCGATATTCTTATAAACTGAGTTATCGAATTCGTAGCCCCTTACGGTAAGATAGTCTATCGCATTAACTCTAATGAAGTCTAAAAAGTAGTTATATCTCTATATTCGACAGCTAATTCTACTTAATTATAACTAAAGAACTAATCTATTAGTGATAGAATATATATTCTAGTAAATTCTTTAAAGAAATCGTTCGACGAAGGCGGTAGATTCGCATCTCAAATAATTACTTTATTAATATTTATAGCTATATTTATAATTCTATACTCTCTAGTCTTTTTTTTAGCTACGAGAAAGAAAGAATTTCGATAGAGATTATAATACGACTTAAAGATTCCTTTTTAAATTTAATCTTTCACTAATATAATTATCTTTTTCTCTAGGGCCTTAGAAATATAAAAACTTTTAGTCTATTATACTTTATATAAAATAGTTCGAATAATCTAAGATAATACTACTTTCTAAATAATTTTTCTAATCTCTAAGAACTTCTAGAAAAGTACTTCTTCTCTATTAAATAATACTTTCATTAATATATTCTTTTCTAATTTCTAAAGAACGTCTCCGATTAAAAGCTACTTTAGTCGCGTTAGCGTTAAGCGTAATTCTCTTTAAAAGGTTATAAACCGCGGTATAATTCACTAACTATAGCGGTACGGTATCGAATAGAGCTCTATAGCTCTTTCTCTAGTTATTGCTCTCTTTCTTTAGTCGATTAACTTATCTAGCGTACTTTCGTTCGTTTAAGATATATTTACCGGAAGAATCTTATTAGCTTTACGCTTATAGAGCGTATTTACGCGAGCTCTTAAGCCTTAAGCTACTTTAATTTTTCTATATCTTATCTTATTCCTTATATTATTAATTAAGCTAATGAAATCTCTTCGCCTCGAGAGCTTAATTAGCTATCGGCTATTCTTCTCATCTCGAAGTTCCGGCGAGAAAATAACCCGACGAACTTTAGCCGTAGTCTCGTTCACTAGACTCTCTTCGTCGTACTAATAAATTAGATTTAATATATAACTTAATAGATCTCTACTCATTATATCTCTTTCTACTAATATTAAACTTTTATCTTCGTCTTCGTCCTCCTAGTAAAGCTCTCTTTTTCTTATCGTTATAGAGGTTAAACCTTTTAAGGAGATAAATAAAGGCCTTTTATATTTCTATTCGCTAACTAGTTTAACTCACTATATAATAATTTCACTATTTCCGCGGTTTTCTCATTCCCATCGACTTCCTCTTCTCTTACCTTAATCTAAACGACACCTCTATTCGTCTATAAACGGAGAGTAATTACGTAATTCTCATCGTTGTCTCGTATTATCTATATTCGCACTATAATCTAGAATAAGGTTCCTAATATTAATCGATAACTAGAATCTATAATCCGTACAATATAAATAGAAGTCTTAATGTCTATATCGGTAATAGTTAACGTTAACGAATTAATTAATCTAATAAATCGCTATCTACGTCTCTTATCGTAGCTAATAAAATTAGTAACGCTTTAAGTAGATCGAATCGTATTTTCTATTTCGATTTCCATTATAAGATTCTTCGAAATTAAATTTATCTTCGCTCCGCTATTAATTAATACTCGTTTATATTTATAGCGAAGCTTAATATCTAGAAACGAACATTTAGTAAGAGCTAACTTAGTGATTTAAGAATAACTACTCTCACTATTTAGCCGTACCTTAGAGATCCGCGCCTTACGGTGTAGAAGCTTCTAACGATCTTCGTTATACTCCTAGATTTTTCTTAAGAATAGCTTCTATCGTATTTCTTTCGACCTAGCCAATATATTCTAAATAGTAGTTCCGACCATTTTCTATTTTAAAATCTTATTAACTAAGCTTACTATTTCTTCCGTAAATATTCGTCTAAGTGTCTTCTAAAGCTTTTCACGGGGTATGAGCTACTTTTATTTCTATATATACGTTCTTCTTTTCTAACGTTATATAACTAAACTTAATTCCGTATCTTTCATTATCGTATCTTAACTTTCTAAAACTTCTTAGATAATGTTATCGTAGATAATTTCTAGTTCTATAAAACGTATCTATCTCATCGGATTTTTTCTCGGTTATTTCGTAGCTTAATTAGTAGCTTTAAGAATCTCTTCTATATATTATTCTAATTAAGCTTACTTCGTAATCGGATAGTTCTTTTCTTTCTCTAATCGTTTTAGAATAGTCTTATAGTCTACTATACTATATTTAGCTTTAGACTCTCGCGCTTTACTCTTATTAGACGTTCGAGTAGTCGTAACTATAGTCTCTCTAATTTTTTCTTCCGAAGAATTATTAATTACGGTCGAGTCTCTATATAAATCTACTCTAAAATAAGAGACGTATAGACTCTTTATTAGCTCTTCTAAATTATGAAAGATATCTCTAAGATAGTTTAATTTAGTCTTTAATTATAGAAAACGAATTTCTTTAATATCTTTTCTCGATACTTTAGACCTCATTATAATATAATTTCTTAAGTTAAAATAAATCTATTTAACTCGTAGATATTTCTCTAGATACGAATAGCGAGGTTATATATACTTAATCTCGCTATAAAAGTAATAAACTATATTACGTTAATCTCTCTTATAGCTAGGTCTCTCGGTCGCGAATACTCTCGATCTTAGCTCTAAATTTAAATTTAATATATAACTAAATAAATCTAAATTTACTATCGTTACGTTCACTAAGGCACTAATTATCTCTATTATTACTTATATTTATTTCTTTAAGCCTCTTATTTCTAGTATTATCGTACTTTAGAAACGATTAGATAGTTTATTAATATATTCCGCTAATAATAACTTAGTAGAGAGAAGCACTATTTCTTATTTAATCTAAGAAGTCCGAGAAGATACTTTATTAACCGTTTTCTTAGTTTTCTTATTCTTTTTCTTATCTTTTATACTTCTCTTTTTCTATCTTAATATCGAGAACTTTTCTTTACGTTCTTCCACTAAATTATTTAAAGCCTAACCTTCTAAAGAGTCTATAAAACGATTAATATTATAGTAGACTTACGAGCGATTCATAGCCTTTTTATAAATCTTATCGTACTTAATTATTTTAGTATCTTTATAATTAATATCTAGATCTAAGATAATTTTATTACGATCTCGCTCCGATAACTCTTTTAGTAACTATTTATCTAATTAAATAAAGATTACTTTCTCTTCTTTAAGTAAGATATCGTTAGTTCTTTTAAATTCGCGTAGATAAATACGTATATCTTTCTTACTCTCTCGCTTTTTATTCTTAAGCGATTATAAATAAAAAAGAGTTAATACTAACTAATCTTTATCTTCGTTCTCTTACTTCTTTAGTATCTTTCGCTTAATATCTTTTTAATCTCGTAGTTTATATTTAGATAGATTATAAATAATTACTATATAGAAACGATTATAAAAACGAATGATCGCTTTAATACGATCTTCTTCTAACTATCGATTATATAAAAATAAATACTTAAAATTCTCTAAGAATATCGTAGTATTTACGTCTTTAAAGAATAAGTATTCGAAATTCTTCTTACTTTCTTACGGTATCTTTAATATAATTAGCTCATTTTTATTCTACGCTATTATCGTCGAATTCGGTGTCGTTATTATCTATATTAGTTTTAACGAAGACGACTATAAAGAATCTCTAGAAGAAGATAAGAATATAGCGAAAGACGCTAAAGAAGTATTCGTAGCTAGTTCTCGAAACCTCGGTATCCTAGATTACTCCGATGTCATCGCTTCTATACTTCGAAAGAACTAGTTTAGAAGCTTATATATATCTTCGATTTCTTTAAGTAATAGTTAAATTAATAAGTAAACTAGCTACGCTCTTAATAAGACGCCTTCTTCTCGGAATTTAATCTAATAGTCGAATAGATCTCGCTCTTTAATACTTAGTTCGTAATCTTTTCGATCTATAAGTGATCTTCGTATACGAGAGAACCGACCTTTCTAATTAGCTCTAATATTACGCGAGTAATCTCTATAGCGTTAACTAAGTTCGTACCTCGAATATTAATTAGCTAAGAGAACTATATTCGACGTAGTAATAGCTAGCCGTCGATAATATCTTCTTTACTTATTTAACCGTAATAGTCTAGAATCACTATTATAGCTCCATACCGAATTCTCTATTAAAACATTCCTTTATCTTAAAACTTAGTCGTATTCCGTATCTCTTTACTTTTTTTCTTCGTTATTCCGCGTATTTATCTTCTTACTTTTTATATCTTAGTTCTTCGATGAGTATACTTTTTCGACGACTCGCCTAGAAGAACTTCTAGATCTTAGAGAGATAGTCTTCTTTCTCTTCGAGTTTCGCGTTAAGCTTTATACGTTACAATACTATAGCGTCTCATTCTACTAATTAAGTATCTTTTCTTCGGAAATACCTTTACTATAGTATTCTATCCGCGATTAATTAATTTACTTCTTAAAAGAGCTATTTATCTTAAATTCTCCTTAATATTTCGATTCTAAACTCTTTCGTAGAAAAGATTTTCTAAATAATTAGTGAACTCTACCTCTATAAGTAGCCTTATCGTCTTTTAGAGTTAAATCGATACTTATATAAATTTTAGTCGTTAATCTCGAACTTCTATTTAGTTATATTCTCTACTCTTTAGTATTAACTTTAGTAATTCTTAATGTAGTATCTTATTAAGATATTATCGTAAAGAGTTCGAATCTTCGATAAATAGATTATCTTCCCGCGGTCACTAACTATAATAGAGTACTTTAGGGTTTAGCGTATACGTATAATAACGTATAGAGGCCTATCCAGTAGATCGGGAATCAAGAACGCGTTTCTGGTTAATACTGATAATAACACCATTAACACTACCTAGAGAGGCAGCGACTAAGGCTACGAACACCTAGTACAGCGGCAGTATCGAGGAACAGAACAGAACTAATAAAATACTCTCAGAATTTAGGTAGACGGCACCAAAAGCCATGGAATTCATAATACTCTGCTCAATCTGTAAAAAATGAATGGCACACTGCCAGCACTGTAAACTGTTCCGCACCTCCTCTCTACCAGCCCATTTAGGTTTAACATATAACTAGACAACTTTTTCACCTTGCCACCGCTCTACCAGCCCAGCACAGCCCATCACAGCACAGCCACCTTGCCTTGTTACAGTATGGAGGCATTTCTCAATTTTGGTTGTGCTAGGTCGGCCGAGGTGTAATCGCAAAATGTACCGTAGAATGATAAGCCTAGGGCAGCGCAGCGCCAACATTTATTTTGACACCAAACACTGATTTCGAGTCCTCGCTCAGTAACCAAACTACAATGCGTGCCACATCTTCGGGATCCAACATTTGCCAGCCCCTGGTTTTCCAATCTTCCAGCTGTGCCAGATTTCCACCAACGAATTCCTTCATCATCGGCGTCTGGGTCGATGCTAATGACCAAAGTTAGCATCTTAGTTTTCTCTCAGAGAATGCTTTCACATACCCGGGGAAACGCAATTCACTCGAATCCCAAATGGATGGGTATCCTTTGCAACACTCTGGGAGAAGTGGGCGCAAGCAGCCTTGGAGGTACGGTAGGCATAGATATCAGGATCGTGCTTCAAGGGAGCCATACTACTGATATTCACAATGGCCCGGTCTCCAGGAGAGAGGTCTTTCATGACGCTGATCTCGGCTCGAGTGCAGTAGAAGACGTCTGATAGGTTTACGCCCATGATCCGAGACCACATCTTGTCAGTCTCTTCGAGTATGTTTGGTGCTTTCCTCATCCCAATCGCTTGCGGCAAGCCTGCCACATTGGCTGCACCGTGGAGGTCGCCAAAGGTCTTGATAATAGATTGAATCCACTCGTCCACTGCCGTCGATTTCGCCACATCCAAGGGAGTGCAGTGTACTTCTGTTGACGGATTCACCTTAGCGACGGACTCTTTCAAAGCTGCGAAGCCAGTCGGCGAGATATCAGCGGCGCACACAGCGCGTGCACCCCGTTCAGCAAGGAGGCGACAGATGGCCGCACCCATACCTAGCAAAATTCAGAAAGTCATCTAGACGAGGCATAGATTGATCTGACGACTAGGCCTCGCCACGTGGTATTGACTTACCAGAACCTCCACCCGTCACTGCAAAGACTCTTCCTTCGACGCTCATGACTGGTAGCACCGAATAATAGTAAGTCTACACTAAAACGTAGCAATAAAATTCCAAGGATTCACCTCGAGTTACCCTCCTCTCACCAACTGCTTCAGAAATTGTGCGCATTTATGTTCTGGCCACACATTGGGAAGGCAACATCGGAGCTAGCATTCGGCTACGGTAAAAGCATTGCTCGGTTACGGTGAAAGCATTGTTCGGCTGCGGCGAAGTGGAATCAAATTCACAGAATTCAGGGCCTTTTTTACCATTGGCTTTGGTGGCTTGATCCTGCTTCTTTGACAAATGGGACCGCGCCACAAGACCACATCCTCCCCAGTAGGCCGGCTCGGCAACCCCAACTCCCACATTTAACTAGGGGCGATTGTGGAGGATTCTCACTGTCGAATCTTTAGTACTCACATTCAACATTACGATTTTAGATCGAACCCGGGCTCTCCCCGTGGGGATGGATCTGCAAAAGGCTGTCGTTTGAGTTCGCTGCACGCTAGTCAGCCTACCCCTGCCCTGCCTCCGCATTTGTATTGCACCCCGACCCTTCCTGTGGCTCTGGTTGCCACTGTTTCACCGTTTCTTTAGTCCTCTGTTTCCCAAGCCTTTCCTCCCGAGTCCGTTAATGAGCATTCTCCATCCTCCATGGGGGTGGCTTGCATACCAGCCCTAGTGCTCAACCTATACTTTTATAATAGTAAACTTCGTCAAGAATATTAACTGAGTTGCACATAACAAGGTTAAGCCGCTGAGCGTTTTCCGATGTTGACGCAACATTTAAAGCGCCCCGTGGTAAAGTTGCCTGCTCACGCGATACTGCTAAGGCGTTCATGGAAAAGGTGCCCGTTAATACTATAACGGGGCACTTCTGGGCTCGGAATGCCCGTGCAACAACGCACAGGGGCCTGTCCGGCTGGTCAGTAATCGAGAACGCCTTTCTGGTCAGCGCTGGCAAAAAAAATACCACCACCGACACCACCTATAGAGAGGCGGCGGCTAGGACAACGAGCGGCTAGCACGAGGGTGACGTTGGAGAGTGGAAATGGACACAGAGGGTGCTCAGGGATAGGTAGACGGTATCAAAAACCATGGAAAACTCTCATAAAACTGTAAAGAATGGCATACGGCCAGCACGCCGACAATGATTGCCTACTGGCATGCATTTCACTGTCTTTTTTTCTTGCTCTCCTTGTTCTTGCATGTTCAGCTAGTCCTTCTTAGCTTCCACCCTCATAGCCACAGCCAGAATGTTAGTCCTTTTTGTCCTGACATGTGACCAGCTAAATCGCTCCCCCGCTACTCCCCCATGCCACTTTACCTTGTTACAATATAAGAGCTCTCAACAAAAAGTGCCGGGGTCAATCAATGAGGAGCTGAAGGGTCCTTCCGTTGTGCAGAGGATGCTTCTCGAATGTGAAGGGGTAGCAGAAAGATTGGATGAATAGGATTAGTACGCACACTGTAGAGAGTAAAATTTAGAGAATCTCTGGACTAGCCTTATTAGGCCAGGGGATTCGAATGAGGTGTTATAATCATGTAATAGGGAAGCAACAAAAATTCCGAAATCTCTCTAGCGTCTTCTTTCCACATACCCAAAAATATCCTGATTCATTCTAGCGGGCCGTGCCTCCCCCCAAAAACAGTTGGCTAAGCTTTGAACTAGTTCAAAAAGATTTGAACTTCGGCCCGACACCATCAACCTTGGGGCTGGTTAGTGAGACGTGTTGATTGTTGTAAAGCTATTTTACAACTTCATTCTACATAGACTCCAAAATTCCTCCTGTTCAGTCAGAAATTGCTTGACATCGCGAGTTGCAGATGGCTTTTGTTCTCTGACTCGCTGTCTTTTGGCCCTCAGTCTATCTCAGATGCGCTCCTCGAGGATCTCCAAGCGATACTGGGTATATTCTGAGTAGAGTTCGCTCAGGTCACTGATGCTGCGGACTTCGGTTAGGACGCTCTCGTCCTTAATAAACGGCGACTTGGGTTAGAAAGATAATCATGCTGATCCGCTCACAACCGCCTATGGCCTTCAATGCTTTGTGGTTGATGTATCTGCCCTGCATGATGACAGCAATCCCCTAACCAGGCCCTTAATAAATTCGTCGATGTTTATTCAAGATTGACGCCTCTCACATGCCATAGTTAATCCTCGGACCTTGATGATTTCACCAGACCCTATTTTCAGAGGAGTCTCTCCTCCAATCATGCCCGTGCAATCAGAAAGTCAATATCAAAAGGCGGGGCCTAACAATCGACATTGAGAGTTCGGAAGAAGATAAGTCATATATCACAGATCTGATTCAGACAGCGGAAGCTTACAGATGGGCCACGCTGCTTCTTTTGCGTCAAACTGTCCCAGAGTGGCGTGGGCGCATTCACAGCTCGAGCTAGCGCAGAAGACCCTCGTCTATCTTGCCACTATCCCGCGAGATTCTCCCGTAACCGTTATGCAGGCCTTCCCTCTCATGATAGCAAGCGTTGAGGCCGTTCATTAGGAGGACAGAAACTGAATTCGTCAAAGGTGCGAGCACATGTTAAAAGTCAGGAAGATGGTGATCGCTGAGCGATGCCGGAAATTGATAGAGGAGGTGGCAGAGGAGGGATGAATTTGAAGCGTGTGTCGGATTTGCCCCGCTAGGGTAATGCGATGAGGATCCCTGACACGAGTGGGCAAAATCCATCCTTAGGTGATTTGAGCAATGAAATCTCCAATGCAAGTCTGTTAGCCGGGTCAGCGCAAGTCTACGGCTTCGCTCAGTGTCAACCATCTTCCCAGACTAGGCGGCGTTTAAAAAGGAATAGATCCCGTGACAAGAGCTGGTTACACGGAGTATACAGTGCGAGATTCTTTGGATTTCCTAGAAATCATGAGGGAGAGCAGGCAGTGTGAGTCAATTGTCTGCTGGCCAAGCAAGCAATTACCATCTGTCCAAACATATTAACACAAAGGAACAGTCGGGCTCGCTTGATTCGACCTTCGCCGTTACCTTTTCACACGCTTTTTTTGCGCAGCACGAAATAGTATTTTCTTATTTATGGTTGCAAGGCTGTGTGACTACATACGTCGCTGGAGTCAGCTGCTCGTATTATCCGGCAAGATGGAGAGCCGAAGTTGTCGAAGTCGAACCCCGTGGATGAGGGTGAAGACGCTTCTAGGCGGATAGCTTAGCAGCTACAGAAAGACAGGTTCTCGATGTGTCATTTCCTGCTTATGGCAATCCTTGCTGTAGTCTGACTCTCGATGCTAGACTTCAGCACGTGGCTTGAGGATGAGGTGACTAAGACTTCCACCCAAAGTGTGAAGCGCCTGATGAATGGGATGCAGAGTTCATTGGAGAGCCTCAACGACGCGGCTCTTGACTTGGGTCAGGATTATACCACTTGTATTTCTGGCGTGACTCGCTGTGCCTGTGTCTTCACTAACTCGGACAATGTCGAGGGTCCATTTCTCCGCGGGGATAGGGACGAAGGCTCGGGGATTCAAACCACGCCCCCGCGGAGTTCCACTTTGGCGGAGCATCGAGTAGAGCCATGGCCGGCTTCGTATAGGAAGAATGCCCGCCAAGGTCAGAGGAAAAGAACATATTTTCTACCACGCCAGCACTTCTTCTGTCGCAGATTCCGTGTTCTTGCCTTGAGCAAGGCATCGTGAAGCTCAGCTACAGTGTCAAAATGGCTGCTGATAGCTCTACATTACGCATTACACCGTTACACAAAACATTTATCGCTCAAGTCGAAGGTGTCGACTGGACGGCGCCAATCTCTGACGCGATCATCGCGGAAATACAAAAGGCGATCGATAAATATGGCGTGTTGGTTTTTCGTAAAGCAAATATCGACAACGAGACGCAGGTAGCTCTAACAGGGAGGTTCGGCAAGCTCGATTTCATGCCCACCGTGCACATCAAGGGGCGCTTTCCTCACACTCCGCAAATTTTTGACCTATCCAACCTAGACGAGCGGGGGAACATCATCCTGTCGACGAATCGATTCTTATCTATGTCCATGAAGGGAAACCAACTGTGGCACGCCGACATGCAATACCACCCACACCGTGACAAGTATTCAATACTGCGAGGAGTTGAGATCCCCCCACCTGGCATGGGTGGCGAGACCGAATTCGCGGACTCGCGCACAGCATATGAAGCCCTGAGCCAGGGATGGAAGGAGCGCGTGGAGAACATGGTGATCAACTGCTCATTGATCCACAATCGACGGACAGGGGCCCCCGATTTGTACAAGGACGTTGACCCGATGAAATGGTCAATCTCTCGCTGGAAGGCCGTATATCCGCATGAGGGGAGTGGACGCAAGAACCTTTACGTGACGAGCTACGGCTACAAGATCGATGGCATGTCGGTCGAAGAGAGTCAAAAGATCATTGGCGAGCTGATTGCTCATGGCACACAGCCACAATTCGTCTACAAACTATCTTGGAACAACCCGGGCGATATGATCATGTGGGACAACACTGCAGTCTGGCATCGTGCGCTAGACGACTCAAAGTTCCAACACAAATTCAAGAGAGACATGCGTCGGACAAATACTTTGGATGATGGACCCCATGGTTGGGGAGAAAATGATCCGAACAACAACTGGAGAGTACAAGTACCCAAAGATCCATATGCACATGAGAAAATCGTGCCAAAGGCCGCGCCCGCGGACCTTCTCACGGCGGTGAAAGTTGCAGTCTAGGATGCTGCATAGAGGAGGGCCAAAACGAGATAATCTACCACGGCAAATTTTAAAATGTACCTTTGCTGCTATTTTGTCGTGTCTTCATTGTGCCATCTCAGTGTGAGTATTGCCTCGACAATACGAAAGCTACAGGAGAGCAATTGGTGTCATTAAGGTGACATACCTTCCCAAACCATTGCACTCTTCCAGCAGACATTTCATGACGGCCCTCTTTCTCCTGGATGAATACGGATAACCATGCTCGCGTCCTCCATGGCCCCGATCTTGTCTTGCACTGTGATGAGATCTGGCCTGCTGACAATTCCAGCAGGACGTGCGATCCGACCCCTAAGTGCAACATAGTCAGTGGCCATGCCTACGGCGGGTTTTGGCACGTCTCCAGCTGTCATCGTAGACTCACGATAGTCTTTCAGAATTGCCGAAGCTCGGATTTCTGTGTCTCCACCAGTCTCGCCCAGCATAACTATGCCCTTGGTCGCTGGGTCTCGGATCATTCCTGATATAGAATCTAATAAGCTTTCGGTAATGGTTCCTGATTATGATGGCCCAGTCAAGAGCTGTAGAGCTCTTATTTCTGCCCACATCCAATAAACAATCCGGTGTCTACCTTGCATATCTACACAAGCAGACTAGTTCGGCGCAACGCATACTGTGCCCGACAGAACGACAAAGTATTTTCGAGCTTCGAGCTTGCAGCCTGTGGAGTCCAGTCGGATCCCATCGACAAGCTGATTGATTCAGCCTCTTGCATGCCAGCACCAAAGGGCAGACGCAACAGGTTGAGACTGCAGGGTCTCCTCTCATGGTGCAGATCCTTCAACTCCACAGCTGCATCTTTTGACCCTGTACCGCAGAGAGCGTGGAATAAATTTTGATGAAGCAGATCCGCATTGGATCTACGCTGGTTGTGGGAAGGAAACCGATCACATGCGGCTCGTCAAGCGACGCCAATCCCGCGGAACAGCTCGGTGTTGCTGTTTTCGTGATTCAACCCGTCTTGTGGATATCTCGACACAATGCAGGCAGTTCTCGCCCCTCTTTCAACTATTCTTATATCCTCTTTTGATATCTGCCAATTCAGAGTTTGAAATTAGGCGAATTTACTCCCAAGGAGGACCTGAACTATTTGTCTAGTCTTCACAGCAGCCATTCCACCATGATTAGAGGCGAGGAAGTATTGAAACACAACACGACGGAATCATGTTGGGTCATTGTTCATGGCCAAGTATACGATGTCACCAACTTCTTAGGTGACCACCCTGGAGGCTCCACAGTCGTCCTTCGACATGCTGGTAAAGTACGAAGAAACCTCCTTAAACCCGGATATCGTCAGGGCTGGGTTGCCCCGGCTGAATACATTGTGTCTTCTAGGATGTCTCGGAGATCTTTGATCCTATCCACCCCAAAGGCATACTTGGAGAGACTCTTACTATGAGTAAGTCAAACTGTCGCGACACTGATATCATCACATGAGCCACGACTGAGATGATTTCCTAGAACAAATCCTAGGGCCGGTAGATCCTGCGAGCAGCATAACAAAAGCCTCACTCCCTCGAACAAACGTCGAGAATACGAGCCCAGAGAACAAAGCACTCCCTCTTTCGCTCTGCATGAACCTCGATGACCTTGAGATGAGTGCGTGCAGGGTGATGTCTCGGCGGGCTACAACTTTCATCACGTCAGGTGCCGACAGTCTCGCCTCGGTACGGCGGAACCGGAAAGACTGGTCAAAGATTATATTCAGGCCGAGGGTACTCCGTAATGTTGCACGAGCCGATATGAGACGCAATATACTGGGCAAGAAGAGCAGTCTGCCGTTCTTCATCGCGCCAATGGGTATGGCAAAGCTTGCACACAACGAGGGAGAATTGGCTCTTGTCCGTGGTGCCGTGGCCAAGAATATTCCATATTGCGTAAGCGGCTATTCTTCTATCCGCCATGATGAGCTTATGGCTTGCCACAAAGAGTCGGGGAAAGGGGGGTTTTTGTTTTACCAATTATATGTGGCTAAATCGGGCGAGGATGCCACTCGACAGCTGATCAGAACAGCGAGAAACCTGGGTTATGAAGCACTCTTCGTCACGGTCGATGCTCCTGTCATCGGCAAACGAGAAGAGGACGAGCGGTACAAGGCCGAACTCGACTATGCTGCAAGAGGTGCAGAAGAAATAGTGCGAACCCCCCAAACCACCTCGAACGAAGCGCCACCGGTACTGCGAGGGACGCACTCCTACACGCTTTCTTGGGACGACCTAAGGTACATTCGAGATGCATGGGGAGCCTCATCAGGACCCGTCGTCATCAAAGGCATTCAAACTGCAGAGGACGCGAAGATAGCAGCTGACATGGGATTTGATGGTATCTACTTGAGCAACCATGGTGGTCGGCAGCTTGATTATGCTCCAAGCTCAATCAGAACCCTGCTTGAAATAAGGCGATTCTGTCCCGAGATCCTGTCCAAAGTGCAAATATTCCTGGACGGAGGCATTCGCCGTGGTACCGACATCATTAAAGCATTATGTCTTGGAGCCACTGCTGTCGGCATCGGTCGACCATTCAATTATGGAATAGCTCTCGACGGGCTTGCAGGTTGCAACAAAGTCACACAGCGTAAGTCTTTCTCGACATCTGCCTTGATTTGATATCTGACATGCTGCAGTGCTGAGCGATGAAATCGAGACGACTATGAGGCTCCTTGGCGTTACAGATCTGGGACAGCTTGGGCCGGAAATGGTAAACTGTAGGGCTCTGGAAGAGCAGCTTCCAACATCTCTAAAGTCCTTCCATGCAGAACCAAGAGCAAGAATATAGAATGCCCCACATTCGAAGATTTCGCAATGCAGCGATACTTCCAAACATACGCGTCTCTGGAAACAGACACCTATGAAAGTAACATTTTGATTCAGCTGTTACCGGTCATCCCTCTATAAATGTCTAGCCATGACTGAATATATCTCCAGTATCTTCACAAGAACAAAATCCTGGATATCTAACCTTGTATCTGAGAAGTGTTGAATGTTCTGCTCATTGTTAATTCCAGCCTGCAAGATTGATGGTCTAGCGTCCCCTCCCTCCCCCCTCCCTCCCAAGGTAACGATGCCGCACACCTGCATGAGGTCTTGAGTAATCGTCTCGCCCTGGGCTTCTCGTAGTGAGAATCATTGCTAAAGCTGGGGGCCCTGAGTGTGTGCTACGACTTTTACCAGCAAGTTGTGAGACTGAGTTCGGTCGCCTACACCATCCCGAACATGAAGCCTTCACAAACTCTGCGAAAGCAGCCACAGTTAGATAGGCATGTCGACCTATTCTAAAGATTTTGCTCTATATGTCGTTATTCTTGCTTAGCCACCTAGCTATACCACCAGCTGAAAGCACAAATACATCCCATTGAAGCAAATATTTAGGTTGAACGTTTCCTATTGTGCCCTTCTCCTTCAGAACTATTGTCCTTGGTACTTTGTTGAATGAAATGCCGACATGACTCTCCCCAACACTTCGGCTATCTGCAATCAAATCATTCAAGCTGATGAACGATAGTGCGTGGCATACCTGGTAATATAAGGTGCCCTTGCGTATTCAGATCATCCTACGACCAAGACTCCACCCACTTTGCCGGCCAGAGACTAACCAGACCCCAGGATTCCTATGACTGGATGAAAGCGTGTCGAACACATGCTCCCCAGAAGTCTTTCATGGCCCTCTCGGCCCTCTGATATCTATGAAGTCAGGCTAGTGTCGCGTAGCTATACCAGAACACATTCATTCAGGATTTTTCCCTGAAAGTTTCTAGCGACGGATTGCCAATCGTTGAGCATCATTCCCAGGTGACAGGTCTGCAGACCCGAAGCTGGCCAACGACATATTTCCCGATAATACAACAGCACACCATCAGGAAAGCTCTGGCAAAGATAGCTACCTGAGTCTGAGCATGTTGCGTTGGACTATATACGAGACGTAAAGTGCCAATCCGTAAACGGCCCTGGGCGGCCACCCCAACCAAGAAAGGCTAAGCATGGTTGTTTTTTTTTTTTTTTTCAAAGAGGGAGAGCCTGTGCAAATGGTGGTATTCAGCATTCTAAACGTCGCAAGCTCTGAGCAGTATGCATCTCGTCCCTCTACTCCGAGCTGGAGACCGAAGTCGGGCTCCGCGGCGTTAGATGGCACCTCGGGGATGCATGACTGAGCGACAGCTGAAGCGTAGTCGGCGTCGGTGATAGCTGACTACGCTTTATGCAATCCGCGGAGGTCTTGTACGCCGATTAAGAATGCCATTTTATTATACTCGCTATTCTTTGATCATCTTGGACAATACTGCAGACTGTTGTCTTAACTCGATATGCCTTACGCAACCGGTATCGAAGTCACCCAAGTTGGGCCAACTTTTGCTGCTGAACTCCAAGGTATCAATCTCAATCATCCAATTTCCGATGAGACATTGGAAGAACTGAAACAAATCATCGGAAAATATGGTGTGGTCAGCGTCCGCAAGCTTGGACCCAAGTCCGACGACGACTTGATAGCATTTGGTGCTCGCTTTGGAGAACTCGACTCGATCAGGCCACATAAGAGGGCCGGGAGAAAAATGCGGATCCCGCAAGAGGAGATTTTCGATATCAGTAATTTGGACAATAATGGGGAGATCGTGACGACCGCAGATGCGGAAAGAACGGCCACTGCTTATGGCAA
The DNA here is from genome assembly GCF_000585535.1 of Cladophialophora psammophila CBS 110553. NCBI lineage: Eukaryota > Fungi > Ascomycota > Eurotiomycetes > Chaetothyriales > Herpotrichiellaceae > Cladophialophora > Cladophialophora psammophila. Next base: position 213,721 of record NW_006912957.1, read on the forward strand.
TGCGTTGTGGCATGCAGACGGGACGTTCAACCCACGCCGGACGCATCTCTCTATGCTGCGGGCTGTGACGCTCCCTCCAGAAGGCACTGGGGGCCACACGGAATACTTGGATGCAGCGCAAGCTTACGACGATCTTTCCGAGGAGATGAAGGAAAAGGTCAAAGACTTGGTGGCCTGCCACTCCCTATTCCACAATCGAAAGACGGCCAATCCTGATTCGCCGTTGTTCAAGAACATCGTGCCACAGGATCACCCAATGGGAAAGCACAAGGTTGTCCAGCGCCACGATATCACCGGTCGGTCGGTTCTATTCATCAACTCGTACGCCCACCACATTGACGGAATGGCTCTGGAAGAAGGACAAGCGCTGATCCGTGAATTGTTTGACCACATGAAACAAGAGAAATACATGTACGTCCACCACTGGAAGAGCACCGGTGACTTTGTTATCTGGGACAACACAGGTGTCCTCCACCGGGCGACCATTGGAAACTACCAACACCATCATGTCAGAGACCTTCGGAGGATCTCGACGTTAGACAGTGGTCCAGCTGCGTATGGAATGAATGACCCCGGCACGTATTGGCAGCAGGGTTTGCCATAGGCCTGGGTGTGGGTCTATGTTGTGGCAGTGCTTCGATGACTTTCCAATTTTTCGCTTTTCGATGTAGCCGCTGTAGGACAATACTACGCAGCTGATTACACGAATATTGTTCTGCAGAAAAATCCGCCTCCACTCAAGAGTGCAAGGTCAACCCTTTTCAGTAGAGCGCCAATGGTGGACGGTATGCTAGCTTTCCCAGACGACATGAAAATTCGTTTGCATTTGAGTGCTAGATGGATACTGCTTAGGTGTTGAACTAGAAAGACCTTGAAAATCTCATGTACTGGTCTCGTCTGTCTATTCGTGTTGTGTCTGAGAATGTCCCTAGCCGTTTATCTACAAAATAACCTAGGTACAAAAGTGTTCTCCTGAACCCTGCCACCCTTTCCTGCTTACGGCAATCCTGGCGATAGATCGACAGGATTGACAGGAAGACTGTCAACATGAGGTGGCTGTGATTTGGTATCCCTCAGTGCTGATTATGGAACTAAGTTTCAGCTTGAGGGGCAAGTGTGTGCTTTTTCGAAGCAGTTCTAAGAGGAGAAGGCGGAAGCCTAAGTTCACGGGGCCCGAATCATACACAAGACAGTATACTATCAGAGTAGAATCTCAAGGCCTTTTTCTAAATTCACTGTCTTGAAAGCCAGCGAGTCAGATCTACAAAAGGAGGCAAACTCTCAGCACAACAACTCTGGTATACAACACTTTCATGTCTTGAATAGATCCATGTCGCTACGGCCTCACTAGTCAACTTTTTCAAGTTAGACTCACAGTCCCAGCCGCCTAGACGGTTGAAGCGACATAAGAATGGACTCTTCAATAGTCCAGAAACGGCGGCTCTGGACTAGGAGGAAGGTCTTTAGCGTTATTTAGTGTTATCCTAGACAGGAGGATTCGCAAACTGATATTAGCTCTAAATTCCTATACAGGAAGATAAGAGGTTCTGCCCACTATATGTATTTCTATAAGGAGCGAAGAGCATTGTAGAAAAAGAGGGGAATAGCCAGTGGCGGTACGTACCACTTTTGTGATTCTCCAGGCACTGTCCAGCAATGCTCTCAGCTCAATACCATTTCCTGTAACAAGAAGGATGTTTCAGCGAAGTATCTAACAAGATTAGATATCTTTACGTATATTTTGACTAAGTAGTTTGCTTGACTGCACAAGTACCGATACTCTCACAGGCTATCAAGCCTTTTAATTAGGACAAAAACAGCGAGCATTCGACTCCTGGCGACAACCTGGAGTCGAAATCAAAGACGCGACTCTCAAGGAGGCAGCCGCCTTTGTCCCACCAAATCCCCAGCCATCTCGTCCCTGGAAGTTTTGGCTTCGCCATGGACCTTGACAAAAAGACTCACAATCAGTCGGAGCCTGCATCTTCTGCATGGGTATATTCATGGCTTTTGCTGCCAACATGGCCTTGCTCCAAGTTCTTGTCGTAGGTATCTCCTGTGTTTTCTATGTTGCCTGTGGCTGCCACATCGATCTCATCCATGTGGATGGCTACACGACCGCCGAACAATTCTTCAAGTTCCTCGAGCGGAACATTTGCGGTCTAGTAGCAAGTCAGTCTGCCATAGATCAGCATTGCGAGTTTTTACACGTACCTCTGGAAGGAAGAAGTAGATCAGGAGACCCTGAAGACCAGTGAGACAGACAAAGAGGATGTAATATCTCCCTATGTAAAGTTTAGCACCAGTATCTCACACCACAGGGACTGGAGGACTTACAACCGATGTTGACAAAAGCGGTGGGTGCAGCTTCGGTCCATACAACGTTCAAGACGAAGAAGCCTGCGATCGCAATCGAGCCGCCTTTTGTTCGCAAATGAGTAGGAAACAGTTCGCCAGCCAAAACCCAGACTTGGGGGTCAATAAAGGCTCCGTAGCTAGAGGAAAATTAACACAAGCCAAGTAGGAGATAGGGCGATCCCTCCTTACAAGAGCTCGAAGAGAAAATTGAAAAAGACACTTCCGATGGCGTAGCTACGACCTCCTGTTTGGGTGAACTTAGCGGTCAACGCGGTGAAGAGTATGAGACAGATGAAAGCGCCAGCATATCCAATAACTAGCAAACATATTTTGTCAGGTGTGAGCCCCAAATGGTAGATCTTGACAAACCTAAGCCACGTCGACGACGGAGATTGTCGGCAAATATAGCCCCAACTAAGTTCCACACCGTTGCTAACGTGAGCCAGACCGCATTCAGAAGCAGTGAGACCGAGGTCGAGTTGCCCAAAGAAGTGTATATAATGACTGAGTAGTCTGCATATCTCATCAGCATATCATCCCGCAAATAAAGATGGTCGTGAAGACGTACTTGAGATGACCAAGACACCCGTGTTCATGGCACCCGCAACGACCAATATCGCAAATAAAAGTTGCTTGCGGTGGACTTTGTCTGTGAGAAGAACCGCATATTCGGAGCGGCCCTTCAAGGCAGCTTCATCGATGGCAATTTGGGCCATTATCTCGTGGGCCTCCTTGCGTGCGTACTCATTTGTCGTGTCACCGGGTGCCTGGTGGAGGCGAGTCAAGACATTCAAGGCATCCGCTTTTCGCCCCTTGACTGTAAGCCAGCGGGGGCTTTCCGGCATCCAGAAGGTCAATCCAAGTGCAACAAGTCCGAAGATCAAGGGGACAGCTAGCGGGAAACGGAAGCCGAATGTGGTGGACGTCGACGCAAAAGACGTGCTGTATCCGATCTAGAGTTCCTTCCGCGTTAGTCCTGTCGTAGAAAACTGTCGAGAAACTTACCCAAGCTCCAAGGCAGAAGCCAAAATTTTGGCCGAAAGCGTGCATTCCAGCCATCGCGCCACGAGATAGAGGGGGCGCGATTTCCGACAAATAGACTGGACCGATGCACAGTGAGTTACCGCTGGCGAAGCCGATCAAGCAGCGATGCACGATGTACATGGCTTGATTCATGGCCCCTGCTCCAATGACACTACCGGCGATGTGCCAGAAAAGAGCAAACCGGAAGGCGCTTATTCTGCCAAAAATATTCATGAAGGGTCCAATGGCAATGGATCCCAAGAATCCGAACGCGTAGTACGCTCCAGTGACAGCCGATGTTATGGTGACAGTGTGGCTATAGCCTGGTTGTGTTGGCGACATTGCAAGGCCCATCTGGTTGTACCAGGAAACCTGACCCAGTGTGTATGCTACCGAGCCAGTTTGGTAGCCGAGAAGGATCGAAGCGACAGTTGACGCCACGACAACCTAATCATTGGTCTTAGTATCAACTCCTCGCTGAGAATTTCCCCAGAGTCTACCAACCAGAATGTTATATAGGGTAACATGTCTTTCGGCCATGGTTGCTGTAAATACGGGGACAGCCTCTGGTATGGAGTAGGACGAGGCTGTAATGGATAAGACGAAACCACAGGGTGTTGAGAATATCTTCGCTGACAGTGCTCTACGACACTAATATGCAGGAGATGCGGTATATGTCGGGTCCAAGCGTAGACCTGTCTCCATGTTCTGCCTGCATCATGCTAATTCTTCAGTCCAATAGAAGCACAAGATATGAAAGTTCTTTGGCCAGCCGAGTGTCGAAGCATCTCCGTGGCAATATCGAGCTTCTAGACTAATCAAACTTTTGCAACCCCGAGAGACTTTGCCGAGAAACAGACTATGAAGATCACGCGATGACACAAATTCCGTCGGTTCGGGAAATCCAAGATGGCGAGGCCTCAGTGGAAGACAGTACGCCGAATCTAACAGACCTATTTGATCGTGGTCCAGAGCGGCAAGATATCCTCTCCACCAAGCGTATGACTTGGCGTTACCTGAAGAAGACCAGCATGCCAAGGTGTCCATGATATAATTATACATTTACGCTCCCGGACACCGCGCCACAAATTTCGGTCCTCTTGGAAAACCCCATATCTAAAAAATGGCGGCGTTAGGATTATGGGACTAAATTATTCATGATTGATTGCATTGGAATGCCGCTGGAGCATTATCATGTGACCGCCTCAACTACCCCCCAGGTTAAGGCCATAAAGTACCACTTCTATCCCGATTGGGCAATACACGAGACCTCGTGGCACTACGGCATTTAAGCCTCTTCCATCACATGTAGAACTTGTCTTCCTTAATCGATTATGGCCCCCTAGATTGGCCCAACAGAGAGAAGAGTGCTTCTGTCATACGAGGGTGTGCGAGTTACGGGCGCTAGCCCCTTATTAATGGGCTTTGCACGTTGGGCGCCAAATGTTCATTCGTAACATGAACCCTCTGTAAAATCCCGCGGAGGTATAGTGCAAGTGCTATATCACTTTGCTGCTCCTGTCCCCTATCAAACGAACCACTCTGATTTGTTAAAACATGCATAACGCGGGACAGTTTCCAACAATATAACTACCAGCCTGGACAAGCAGTAATAGCTACCGCCAAGGATCCCGACCGTAAATTGCTTGTGACCCAGCACGCCGATGACTCGACCACGAGTGTGGGAGAAACAACTTGGAATAGGCCTCGCACGATAAGAAGAATGACATGAAAACAGACCCATTCTACGGTTGTTACACCAAGTTGAGGGTCTTTCTGACCCAGCTCATGGTCATCTTAAGCTCAACCAACCAAATTCTTCGATAGACCTCTATAAGTAATACATGCTGCACTGCACCTCAAGAGACCCACCTTTACTTAGTTCGAACCAACTCTCACAAATTATTTTGAATTTGGTCTACTTGAATTGTGCACCAAACACCACTTCTTCGAGCTCCCAGAGTTCGAATTAAGCCAGTGTACGGGATCACCAACGTGGAAGGAGTTGCCGCGCGAGTCATCTACGCCGCCAAAGAGAATACTGAGCTACGCAGTTATGTTATGCTCCTGGGCCGGTGCCAAAGAATGAGATGGCCTTGAATATTCGTCGAGCCTGTGGGTCGTGTGCATTGGACCGTTCAATGAGCGCGGGTCTCGGTCTGGCTCTGAGGTTTCAAGCCCCAGGTCCCACCCTGAAAAAATTGGTGCCTCGTTTCACGAATCACAAGCGGTACGAGTTGTTGCGAGGACGGATGGTTGTATCCTCTTCCTGTGTGTAAGTTGTTCTCAAGGAGAGCTACCTTCTGCCTGATAGGAGAGCTTGGCTAAGAACGGTCTTCGTAGCGAGTGAAACACTATCAATGACCCGAAAACACCAAGACGTCACCCGAGGCCCATCAAATGCGGGGAAAACTGGAACGAAGCCTATTTGGCGTCCTGCTAATCTCTACCCAGTACGTGGGGATACCTCCTCCTGCAAATCGAAGTGACATTCACGATCTTTACATGGGCTGTGGCGGTGCCGACAACGAACTCGACCGAACAATAAAGCACGCCTTGCTACCTTTTCCTCGTACCATACGCGTTTCCGCCGGCATCACAATGGCTAGCACCTCATATCGCCCAGTCGTTTCTTTTCCTGAAGAGTTCGAACCAACGTGGCGCAACGCCTTGTTGCAGCAAGACGTCGTCGAGCAAAATTCTGTCCTCACCAACGTAGTCATTATACCCTCGGAAACGAACACCAAACAACCTAAGAATCCGTCAGACACCAGAAACAATGCTTTGGGTAGCAAGAAGCGTTCAACTAAGCTCCAGCCCCTGGGTGAGCTACGGAAACGTCGAAAGTACGTTCACGGTGATGGAGGGACTATTTTGTCAAGAATGATATAGCGAACACCGATACTGACCATCTCCCGCGCTAGAACCATTGCAGCTGAAGTGGTGGCCGAGGAGCACCCTGCACCTGGCTCGATCTTGTCATCGGCGACGCCTCGTCCCTCAACAGAGATACGACCTCACAAGGAAAGCGATGGATCAACAGTGACGCGAGATGTCTGCAGTACTTCACCTTGTGAGTTACACCGGGTGAAATATTCAATGCGTCTTCTGACATGTCTGAATGAGTAGCTAAAGCAGCCACAGACGGATGTCCTGGATTTGCAGCTGCGTCGCGACCACCGCATAGACGTTGTGCGGCGACGGATCTTCCCAGCTTTATTCGGCCGCTCTCTTGTCGGGCCGGCCATGATGAAATCTCTTATCTCTCTTCGAAAGGTGCATTGTGGCTCCCTCCGGCCAAGGATCTACTGGTGCTTGTCAAGGCATATGCCCATTTTGTGCATCCTTTCAACCCCTTTCTGGACATCAAGAATCTGTTGGATGTTTGCCACATACATGCGAATCCCTCTGAGGGAGTCACGCAACCCAGAGGCCGCGATCGTATCAGTCTACTTACGCTGAACGCGGCCCTGGGAGCAGCAATCTCGGTAAGTGCTTTGCGCTGTGCCATGCTTAATCGTGTCCAACAAGTGCATGCTGATGTCGTTCTTAAAGTATGTTGACACGGCATGCGTCGAGAGAATGGAGTTCGCCTCACACACTGCTGCCCGAGACGCGTTTTACATGCGGGCAAAGTTGCTCTACGACTTGGACTGCGAAAGTGACCCCTTGAGCGTGCAGCAAGCCCTGATCCTCATGACGTACTGGGTGGGCATACCTGCAGCCCAGAAAGACACGTGGCATTGGCACGGGTTGGCCGTCAACACGCTGGAGTCCATTAATCATCGGGAGCTGACTTCCCCCGGTGCAACCACGCAAGATCAATCTCGGAAACTCCAGAGGAGACTGTGGTGGAGCTGCTTCATCAGGGACGCTTGCCTGGCTCTTGGCCTGAGATGCGCCCCTCGAATGAAGTTCGATGAATGCACTATGGCCATGCTGACTCTAGACGACTTCGATGAGATTCCGATCGGAGTGCACCAGGGCGAAAGCACGGCAACAACCTGCCAGTGCTCTTATGTTCCCGAGCGAACATTGGTCGTGGCTTTTGTACAGATGGCCAAGCTATGTCTTATCATCAACGGTATTCAAGCTTTCATCTCAGGCCCCAGCAAGACGAGCTCCATGGACACGAGCGCAGCGCCGTGTTGCAACGTCGATCCTGCTACAAGGACGTCTCTTGTCACGAAACTCTTCAGGCAGCGCTTGCAATCGTGGCTAGCTGACCTCCCTGCCGAGTGCCGGTACAGCTCGGTCGGCCAGGAAGGTCATGGGGAACATCATTTTGATAGATTAGAGGCCAGAGTGAAGGTCCATGTTGTATTGGTGAATATGTTCTACTATTCTGTGGTTTGCCATTTGCACTTTCCGCAGCTACTCAAGGAGACCGGCAACGGCATCGGGCGACTGTTCTGTGAGACCATGACTACATCTATTGCGGTTAACATGGTTCGTGCTGCCGTTAACGAACTTACCACATTGGCGGCGATCGTCATCTGCGATGATTTGGTCGATCATCTTCCGGCTGCTTCGTAAGTCTGCGTCCCTCTTCTATGCCGCACAGTCTCGAACTGACCTGTGTGTGTTCTTGACAGTTCCTCGGCATTGATGCCCGCGATCGTCGTACATCTTGCTAGCATTCATTCAAAGAGCTTGTCCAAACAACCGATGACGCTTCAACCCCTGGGGACGTACCTGGGAGTCTTCGCGGGATTGGTGGCAAAATATGAGTCTGCACGGCTCCTGATGCACCGTTTCAGAGAAAGTCTCGATGACGCAGGACTCCGACTTGACGACGTTTTGCTCACTGCGCAACGGCAGCTTCAGACCATGGCATCCTGTACTCATCTGGACTCGGCTCCTGCCTGCACTGGAACAGCGCCGTTGACAGATTTCATTGGAGACGTTGCGGGATCAGAGAGACCATCCCCAGCCACGCGTGGGAGCTCTTCTGGGATGACTGACCACGACTGCATCGCTCTGGGACAAACTGACGATAGCGCACCTCATATCGCCTCATCAACCAATTTGCCATCCGTACCTAACTTAGTACCACCTTCGACATTAGCAGAGCCTCGTGATAGCTATGATTTCCTAACGATCCCGGACGACAACCTTGTTCCTGCAATACCATTGTCGGGCATTGGGCTGGGAGATGACATGAGCGACAACGTGGAACCGCTATCCCCGTCCTATTTACTCGAGGCCCTTGACAAGTCATTGGCGTTGCCGCACTCGCACTCTTCAGCCTTTTCGTTCGAAGATTTCGATGAGACTTTCGGCATCAATTCTTACACAACCTTTGACGTCCGGTGAGCCACTCTTACAGAAACAGTCCAAGTTCATGTATCATCAACGAAGTGGGACGCGAACGGCTCCTTTCAAGAAGTCGTTCCTTCTTGGTGCCACAGAGAGTAGTTGCAATGGAAGCATTTCTGATTGGGAGCCTGTCAGTCCGGCTTGTAATGCCACTGCATCATACGCGAGAACGAGTGTGATATCACAGCAAGATGCCCATTCTTAGTGCAGCTTATTCGAGCCTCCAGTTGCTCTTGAAGTGCTGAACGGATATATTTATATACAAAGCCTTAATGTCACTCCATACATTAGTTGGCAAATCTACCATCGTAACAAAAGGTGTTACAGCCAATTATCTGAGCCACATTCTGCCGAGGTTCGAAATGCATGCAACGGAGGTTATTTCTGATCCAGCGGGGTTGCGTTAATGTCGAGCAACCGTCTGAACTGTGCCAGGACCAGGCGCAAATCGTGTCATTCTTCTGGCTTGTTCGAACCCAAGAATGGCTTGCGACCACTGTCGGAAGCGAAAAGTCAGGGTATTTCACTCTGCATCACGAGGCAGACATCTTCGCTGACTGATCTCTCAGTGTGACAACCAGCCGCAGACTTGCTCCAACTGCAAGCTCTATAATATCGCTTGCAGCTACAGCCAGGACAGGAGACGCCGGTGAGCCTTGTCTGGGATCTTGTACTTCGTTCAATGGAGATCAACTAACTCGCAAACAAGTTGGCCTGCTCCTCGCCTTCAGGGCAATGCCCTCCGCCAGAGACATTATGCTCGTTCCGAGAGTCAAGCTTGTGAATCCGGACCACTCGAGTCACTTCCCACCACAAATCAAAATGTCGTGACCGAAAACGACAGCAATTCCACCGATGAACCAGGCTTAACGATCGAATTAGACAATTCCAATGACGGACGTATGAATAGCGGCCGGGTCTCACCCTCAGTAGATCTGCCGACTCGTAAGGTATTGGACTCTTGGATGGAAATCGTGGACGGACGACAGCTGAGAGGGACCTCCTTGGCAAGTTATGCATCAAATCGCTCACAGACGAATCGTATGGGTTTTTCTGAGAGGCAAAGCGTGTCCCTCGATCAAGACGTGCGGAGAGTGTCAGATACGACCAGGGCTGGGGGTCTGATGGCGAGCGACCATCTCCAGCTGTTCTTGCCTGGCTCGACCGCCATCCAAAGCCCAACGTCGTTACTCCGATGTCCTCCAGGCAATGATGTGGCAGTGTTGGATAAGTCCACTGCAGAACATGGCGCACCAGTGCCGGAGTGCCTCCCCAGTCACTGGGCCACACGAACCGGGGCTTTGCGCCTGGTCGGACGTGGCGACTTACGGTACTTTGGCGTCACAAGTAATCTCGATCTGGATCGACACGCCCTCATGTACGAGTCGTATCAGTCCAAGAGTCGCCGCTTCCGCGACTCCTGCGAGCAGATTCTCAGCGCGAATGGACTGCACTGGGTCGGCGACAAACAGTTTGAAGATTACTTGACAGCGCAATTCTTCCTCTGGGAGAACTCGCTTCTTACCATCCTAAACGAGTCGATATACTTCCAAGAAAAAGCTCGCTTCGAGAAAGGCGAGGACACCAATCTGTATTCACCAATACTTAATCATGCAATGTATGTATCCTCACGGCGGGCGTTGCTGATGACCATGATCATCACTTCTGACTCTATTCGCCATATTCCGGCCTTCACAGATGTGCGCTCGGAGCTTTTCATTCCACTCGTCCATTTCCAGCAGCTATCCCAGCGGATGCGAAATGCGACTTCTTCGCTGCTCGGGCCAGAGTCTTAATAGACCTTGAGATGGATCATCCGACATTGGCTACAGTCCAGGCTTTGATCATCCTATCTTTCTATGAAGCTGGTCGAGGGGACGATGCTCGTGGTAAGTCATCGTAGAGCCGTGGCTGGCGATGCCACGCGATTCTCTTTGAGGTTCTGTCACTGATTGTTGTCCTTTACGTGTAATAGGTTGGCTATACTCTGGTAAGATGGCCATCTTCATCCAATAGCCCCAATTCTGCTAATTCTGTACACCAACAGGCATGGCGGCTCGAATCAGTGTCGATCTTGGCTTGCATGTTGACGGCCAACCTGATATCATGTCCGTGACGACGAATACAGATATGCTTCAACTCCGCAGAGGCTTGTTCTGGGCTTTGCAAGCCACGGACGTGTAAGCTTGCCAGCCTCGTATCACTTCGCTGTCTCCTTGCATTCTTTCGCCAACATTGGCTACAGGTTCTGGAGCTGTTATCTCGGTAGACCGCTCGCTACCGGGGAGCTTGGGTCAAACGTCCCTCCACCCATAGTCGACGCGGTACGCGCCTGGAGAGATCCTACGCTAGAGCCGGGTCTCGATGCACCGTCAGAAGCCCAGTCGAGAATTTCGCCTACAGTCCACCGACAATTTTGCACTTTGATTTCCATAATGACACAGATTCAAAGCACCCTGTTTGTTCCACGCATCAAGAAGATGGAGCGTCGTTCGAAGCTAATGATGTTGCAGCTACATGGGTAAAACAATATCGCTACAAGACCATCTGTCCTTCGTGGCCTCAGTGGATCATCAATTACGGTGGTGGAGAGACTCCCTTCCATCCGAGTTGCACATCAACGCCGCGTCTGTCTCATTGGCAGGAAGCAATAAAGGTCCTACACTCCTTCACCTTCAGTAAGTTAGCCTCGTCTGAACCCTTCACTACACCCTGTTTCATTGACATTGACGTCCACCGCAGTATGCAGTATCATACAATCATGATACTCCTCCATCGGACCCTCATTGCACCTTTTGGCGACGACTTGCCATCACAGACACGTTCGGACGAGGAACTTCAGACGTGCACAGAATCCGCAGATGAAATATGCCTGCTCCTCAAGATGTACACGACGTCGTTTTCCACTAGGACCATGCACGTACAATCGACCTACGTTGTGCTGACTGCTGGCCTGATCCATGTCTACAAGGTCCACCGAGAGCAAACATCAACATCAACAAGAGAGACTTCCGCTGCATCAGACAATTTGACGACCTGTATCCAGACCTTGGGTGAGATGAGTATCGCTTTCAAGAGTAGCCTACGGGCTCTGGACATCCTCTTATCGGCGAGACGTCAACTGAGTCATGACTGGTGACACGGGCGGAGTCCTGACGGGTGAACACTGAGGTGACATATGTGTTGCCGATACTATCACGATGAGCGAACAGCTCTATTGAGCAACAGAGGGCCTTCCCACCATCAATCGCATCAAACAATCTGACTAGGCTCTATATTGCTGGATTCTGGCTGGGCACAGTGACCAGCTCGAGATTTCTGCCATCACCCACATGGTCACTTTCCTATTGAATGTCCACGCTGGCATCTTGAGAGCTGAACAAACCGCATAGCCCTCTATCGCCAAACACATATGCTGACGCCATCAAAAGATAGCCAAGGCATTTGGTGGCGAACCTACCGAGCCGGGCACGTTGAGCGGTGCACTAGTCAACAGAAACTCGTAGCGGCGAACCTTCCGGCAGTGTTCCCCAAGCGCCTTCAGGTCCCACAGTTCGCCAATGCATAGGCCGAAGAGACTGAGGAAATATTGGTGGAGGACTATTCCGTGCGGGAAGCACAATGCACAAACGGTCAGCTGGACCTCATTCAGGATACCGTGCTAGACTTTAAATTGGAATGAGAAAGGTGGATGAGAGCGTTGACCAGGTCATCTTGTACATGACGCGCAGGACATGCTTACCGAGTTCGTTCAACCCACCCACACGGTTGTTGTCCTCTTCGATGGTTGGCGGGATCACTTCGAATGCCACCTGGTCGCCTGCGACAGCGGCGAAATGATGATTCCAAATCCATCTAGCTGATTCTCGATTACCCTTTACACCGACAGCTTTGTGGGTGCCGAGCAGTCGTGCCTGACCTTGGGCGTCCAACCCGTCTAATTCCTCAGTATACCCGGTCCTGATCAGTAAGATGTCGCCGTGCTTGAAAGTTGTGCATTGGTATTTCGCAACCGCCTCAAGATCCTGGACAGAGATGGCGTGCGCGTCGAAGCAGTCGTACTTTATCCCATGCTCTCGGGCATATTCGCGATAGTCTAAGAGGACGCCGCGCCCTACCATGCACCCACGCTCGTGCCAGTGGTTGAGAGTGGGCAATGCTTTGTCCACGTCAACTTTCCCGTACGGCTGCACCAGGTCGTCCTTGCGAGGCCTGGTGCCATTGTAATGCAGGCCGGTCGGCTGGTGCGCGACATGGACAAGACTGTCCCACTGGCTTGAACACTGGGTGTTAAAGGACACCTCGTCGTCGAAGGCGACGGTACGCAGTGCACCTTCTGACATGTCGATGACATTGTGCTTGAGCGCTCGCCGTCCGAATCCAGCTTCGGCAATGGCGCCCAAGGACCAGTTCAACGAAATCGATACCCCATCTCGGACCTCCTTCACGGCTTCCTGGACAACATCTGGCGTGATGAGATTAAGAGTCCCTAGATGGTCTTTCTTGCCGTCCTTGTCGAAAACACCCCACGCACAGCCCTGCGGCATCCCCTTGACTTTGGGCAAGGAATCGAAGTCCGGAATGGTCGAGAGTTGGGCCATGATGGGCAAAAGGGCTACCTTGTTTGACGATTCTTCCGGTCTTAGGTTGTTAATATCTGCTCAGTTCCAAGACGCTGTGCAATTGTTTGTCTCGGTGCAACACAGCAAGTATGATGAAGGTATTTCTGTTCTTCGCTGCAAGTTGTCGTCTGTGATGGAAAGCCACCAACGCGATAGGTCAAAAGAGGACACCGACATGCGTAAAGAGCCATCTCCGTCATCTCGGAGATGTGAAGTGACCATCAAAGGCCCGCATTTGAACTCCCGACAGATGAAGGGAATGGTACATATACATTTTCCGTGGTGGAGTTTTGCCGGCTGTATCTACGGTTCGCGCCCTCCTTGTTATCTCAACGATTTATCTCAAGCGTGACCCGTGACTAGTTGAAGCCTTTCTACAGGTTGTGAAGGGTTATCAAAGGTTTTTCTTTTTTCCCCCCTCAAGGTGAAGCCGGATTGGGTTCTATATGGGACATCTTTAAGCGCTTGTCCTTGGGGATCATATCGTAGGGATGATTCCTTCCTTCCTCATGGTGTCGAAGACACGTTTTATATCTTGCCGAGTATCCCATTGGACAGTCCATCCGATTTCTCTGCCCGCCTTGTCCATGCTCACATGGGAGCCCCAAGGGGCGTTGCCCATGGCCCATGCAAAAAACCTCCACGTAGCGAACCGTTCACACGCGTCTTTATCACCACCGTACCTGTCCACTATCTGTCCCCAAACGCCTGCCTTGAGCTTGTCCTCGATGTCTCTTGCGAGGTCGAATCCTGGCCTGGTGGTGACAGACACCCCAAAGTAGCTTCCCATGTACTCCCACAGATCGGCGAATGTCGTCTCACTTGCATCATTGTCGACAATGTTATATGCCTGATTGGCGCCTCCTGCATGAGTTGCGAGATAACTGGTGAAAGCTGCTATATTTGAGGCGGATGAGAAGTCCTGTCTTTTCGCGTAGCAGTTGTCGCCGTCTGTCGGTACAGGAAATACCGCAGGCTCGTCCAGGGCCTTTTGTATCGTGAAGTATATCGCGGCTGTGCAGGTAAAGGACTGACCGCTTCCTGAAAAATCGTAGTTAGTTCATGATTATGGGTGTCTGTAGTCTTAAAATAGCCATGTTCCAGGGCGTACCAGCAGAAACACCACTGATCAGAAAAGGACGTGTCACGCTCCACGTCCAGCGTTTGCCCTTCTGGAGCTCAAACATGAAGTCTTCCTGAGGGTAGTAAAAATTGGGTGGCCCGTCCAAACCTAGACGGCCCAGATCCTCCGTTATCGGCTGCCGTGGCGGTGCCTTGTATGCCTGGCCATAGTGTTTGGCGCCCGTTTGCAGCACCACACGTTGCAACGTGTCTCCATTCAGCGTCTCTACTGCAGTAAGGATGTTCTCGAAGAAGGGGACGTTATATTCGTACTGCTTTTCGAAACTATCGTGATGGATGTACGCCATGTGGAAGAAGTGCGTGACCCGAGTCGCACCCATTGCTTCAAGTGCTTCCATGACCGTGTCCACATCTTTGTTCAAATCATACTTGTGAAAAGTCACACGGGCCGACTGCGGTAAGTTGTAAGGGGGGTGGCGAGAGGTTGCAATGATACGGGACCATTTTGGCTCTCGCGCGAGTTGAGAAACGAGATATTGTCCCGTCACGCCATTGGCGCCTGTGACAAAGGCTACTTGTTTCGCTGCGAGAGACATCTCAGGGACGACCAGGACGTGGTAGCGCCTATATACAAGCTGATTCGCAGAAGACACGATCTCTGTACAGAAGGTAGTGTGTCCCCGGAGAGCTCGATTCACTTCACCTTTATGGATATCATGTGCTGCTGATCTGGTACGTTTCACGATACTGGGAGAGACGATCGGTCCTTCCAGAGCCCATTCGCTTCAGTGCGTTCTCCATTATTGTGGATCTTTGTGGAATAGCTCTTTGTGCCATTTCCGGACCTGTGTTCGACGATCACAAGCCGCTCATTCTCCCGCCGCGACACAATCCCGTTTAGCATCCTTCTCGGAGTCGCGTCGGAAATACGGAGATGATTGGGAAGATGGCAAGTCCAAGCGGACTCCCAACTTTAAGCGACTGGTTCTCTCTCCACATGTACCCATTCGGTGCCCATCACACCCACATAACATTCCAAGACGACTCGAGTCCTGTACCTGTGCTAGAATAGCTCTAGTTGCTCTGCTCCTCGAACACCAGATCATGCGCTCCCTCCTGCAGACATCTTGATCAAGAGCTGAAAAGAACACCCTAGCTGCAGCCATGACCACTCCAAGCATCATAGTTATTGGTGTCATTCTATCGGGCATCGTTGTGGCCCACACACTGAGATACAAACTGAGATTTCAAGATTTCACTGTAGGCTACCACGGCAACATATGGACTCGCAAAAATATAGTATGTTTATGTGCAAGATTTTATGGCCTTCATAGCGAATGGTTTGGTCTGCAGGTGTACGAGAAGCTTGATATGCCGGGGGGACCGGAGGGAAGACATGGAGGACAAACTCTTATCCTGGTGTGCAAGTTGTCACAGGACGGGTCCGTGTGCACAGACTGACGACGCTGTTGTAGAAGGTGCGATGTACCTAAATCTTTACTCCTTCTCCTTCAGCTTGAACCCGGACTGGTCGAAAGGACTCAGCGAAGGCGATGAGATTTTAGACTGTATAACAATCCACGTCCAACAATGTTGACATATGCTAAGTGGTCGGCAGACATGGCGGTGGGAGTGGATAAGTTCGACCTTAGAAAACACATGCATTTCGAGATCGAGTGCTTAGGTGCAAGCAAGATGGAATATTTCGACCGATGAATGAAAAGTTCGATTTTGTGACCGCTTGGCTTCGAATACGACAGATCAGCAATGGTATTTGCCTCGGCCGTCGGGGGCACCTCTGACCCACGGGACGTCAAGCTTCCAGGGTCAGGTAAATGACAGCAAATGCGCCAATACACCACATGATATATGCCATAACGGCATAGTACTTATCGGACCCATACCATGCGTGGGGAGCCGCAGCTCTGTAGTCTGCTGCTCTCATGAAGACGTTGACAATGATCAAGGCGGCAATATTGAGGCTTTGTCCGAGTGTAAGCGCATATTCAAGATTGAACGGAAGCCGTGGACATGGTATGTTCTGATAAGAGAAGGCCATATTAGATACGGCTTGAATTTCTCGAAGAGTCCGGTCAAGAACGGAAGGTATCCATTCACGGCGATGACGATTGGGGGGACAAAGGAAGCAACAAGCATGGAGATTCTAGTTCGAAAGGTCAGTCAGTTATTGGCAATTGCACTGGAACGTTGGACAGGACACTACTCACCCATATCTTCCTTCCAGCCTTCCTTCATGCCCGACGGAATATATCGTACTCTTCTTAGCCATTGTTGACTACTTGGCTAATATAATATGGTTAAGCGTCAACTCCGCATTGCTCACAAGGATCTCGCTAGGTGGTTCTGTAGCTTTGACGAGCGACTCATAATTGCTCAACTGTGGAGGAACCTTGAGATCTCCAGTGGCTACTATCGACCAGAATGTTTTCAATTGCAGGTTAGTTAGATGAGATGCCTCGAAGCACATTCCTGGCTGATACAATATGCCATGCTAGTTAAATAAGGCTCATTTGCTGCGAAGCACTGCGGTCTTGTGTTTGAATTCAGGACCATCACGCCTGTAATAGGGTAGTCTGGAGTGGTGCATGCGAGCATCGGAGCAGGAAAGGCTCGAAGGCAGCCATGAGTGCAGACAGGATAATAGTCGTCGCCTGCGAAGCCCACAAGGCAAACACGCTGCTGGCTAGGAAAAGCCATATCAAGGAGAAAATGCCGCGAGCCGACATGCTGAAATAATCTCGTCTCAGTTCATGTGATTTGCAACGCTCTTATTCTTTATTCCTCCTGTGCTCATGGCAAGACTCACTTCAGTTGAGTCTCGACTGTTCCTTCGAGCCTTCTATCCACCGAGGTTCTAGCCATGCCTCAACCCCATTGAGTACAACTTTGGGCCTTGGCCCTCGCTACTAGCGGACAGATGTCAACAGTGAGGAAAAGATCAGTCATTTCTGGGCAATAATGAGCAAGTTTTGAAGAGTGTCCTTAGTCTCTCTGATCAGCAAGAGATAAGAAAGCTTGGCATCGAGGAATACTGTACATGTGACGGACACATAATTGGCCCAATATATGCACATTTCCCGTTCTAGAACGGGCACTAGGAAACACGCGCTATTTAATGTGCTCAATCTTCGTTACGAGTGAATCGAACTTGGGCTGAAGTTTTGAAAACGTAATGCATTCGTTGTGATTCGTTCAAGCCAGACTATTACGTCCATTTCAAAACACTTGAACACTGCTGGAAAAACCATAGATGCAGCACTTCGGCAGAGAAAGAATGCTTAGGGCCAGTTTCAGATGTGCTTTCAGCCTCGGCCCTCCATGGAAACATGAATCTGCGCTTGTCGATGTATTAGCATTGATCTTTTCCTCCATGGTCCTCCCTATGCGTCTCTTACACTCTTGATTACCCTGAGCACGAGCTGCGCCGTCGTAGTTATCCCACACAATGTCGCAAATCTCATCACCGCCAACACGCCTAAAG
The DNA here is from genome assembly GCF_000585535.1 of Cladophialophora psammophila CBS 110553. NCBI lineage: Eukaryota > Fungi > Ascomycota > Eurotiomycetes > Chaetothyriales > Herpotrichiellaceae > Cladophialophora > Cladophialophora psammophila. The sequence continues at coordinate 231,628 of NW_006912957.1, forward strand.
ATGTCTAGGACGCTGGGCTACCTTCTGCTCCATTTCCCGATGCTCTGAAATGTGTCAAAATAATGAACCAATTCATCAGTAGCTTAGAGCTAAAATCACCCGCATCTCTCCTTGATCCAGAAAGGTAGTGCCAATGCTAGTCTAGCAGATAGTACCTCGAAGGGAGAATTTATTGAATGAACACATATATCTCAGTGGAAATTTGATATTCTGGACTGCGGTCTTCGCTGGCAGATGTCCAAGTGGAGCACCCCCTACACCTGAGACTGTAAGCATAGTGAACAAGCTTACCTAGTTCTCTTTCCGAGATGGATTGTTGCGCTTGGGGCATCGTGGAGCCCCATTGACGGTGCATTCCAGTGAGAGACCTCTTAAAGCATGCATCTTTGCCGAAATCGGTATAACTCAGTGGAGCTGGATAGAGCATAGCTTCGAACTGTACGGTTCATCCACCTCAGGCAAAGCATTTAGTGTCAAATGGACCCAAAAAGAGTCTCTTCTGATATCTCTGGCCAAGACACTGGAGACCAGTCTCTGTTACCAAGAACTTGCTCGTCGGCGATGAAGCGTGGGCAATACTCACTCTTGCCGAGCCCCCATTGTTATCATCCATGCGACCTTGAGGACAAGGGTCGAGCCAGACTCAAAGGAGGAAGTAGGTCAGCGCTGGTGATTAGCTGAAAGGATGGCCTACATGGTCTGCAATGGAGTCGATTCTTCATTAACGGTGAGCGTGGCATTCGGAACATATTAAGATATCTAACCATCGGCTTTTCCAGGCTTTCTCTGCCTCACAGGCGCAAGACCATCCACACTTTTGATACCGACCTCCTTAAATCAAGATCGAGTCCTCAATCCCATCACCGTCCAATGTTTACCAGAAGCTCATTCTGACGGCAAGCGCATTATCTGATACCGCGCTTATTGGCCAAGCAGAGCACTTCTTAGCGAGCCATAAATCAGCCTGGAGGAATAGAAGGAAAACTAACAACATGGCTCGCGGTCTGGCCTGTGTCCTCGCCATCTGTGGCTATTTCCTGCTTGTCCAGGCCATGGTGTCTTCCGGACGCGACGGCCATGGCCTCATCGGTTATGGCATCCAGATGTATTTCCCTGTCTGCGCCACTGCATGTCGTGATGTCCTCTCTGGAAGTCAGCTGAACTGCTCCGAGGTCATGGAGATGGACGACGTAGGAGGCATGGACATGGGTGGCGGCGACTATATGACTTCGCCCGATTGTTACGCCACCGATGACGCCTTCCTTCAGTCTGTAGCCTGGTGCATCCGGCAGCGGTGCTATGTCGACCCTAAGCGCCCGGACGATCTACCCGTGTGGCAGGTCGAACGATGGTGGCTTGACTACATCCCCGGAAGACTCAAAGTGCAGCCGGAGCCCAAAGAGACGTATCAGCAAGCATTGGCCAAGGTAACGACGCCGCCAACTGAGATCCTAGTCGCGGGTGAGCCACTGAACCAGACCATGCTGGTTTCCGATGGCGACTACTGGCCAGACCGAAATGCAGACAGCATCTTTGAAGTGGCCGAAGTTACTCACGAACGTTATGCGTGAGTCGGGAAGGAATGTGATATTGGGGCTTGCACGCTAATCTGTAATGCAGCCTCGTTGTCTTCTTATCCGGCGTGATCTTTCCCGTTGGCTTTTCGCTACTACGCTTTATTCCGCTCCCCAAGACCTGGTTGACACTCTTCAATGCTTGGGTCATCGATCCTCCGGCCATTGGCCGATACCATAAAGTCCCTATCTTCTGGGGTCTGACGAACATGCCAACCCGCGGCCAGGCACTCTTCATTGCCTACCTGACCATTATCAATATTGTTCTATGCGCTGTCGGTTACTCGTCGAGACAGCCTAACTCGTGGTTCCCGGACGGCACCAGCCAGGAGATCCTGTCGTACGTCACCAATCGCATGGGCATCCTCAGTTTCGCCAACGTGCCGCTGCTCATCCTGTATGCTGGCCGGAACAACGTGCTGTTGTGGTTGACGGATTGGAGTCACGAGACATTCCTGCTACTCCACCGCTATATTGCTGCCATCGCCACGCTACAGGCTGTCCTGCACTCTGCCATTTATCTACAGATATATTCGGCTGATGGCGAGCACGGCAGCGAAAGCAAGCTCCCTTATTGGTACTGGGGCGCCATTGCGACGATTGGCATGTCCATCCTGCTTCCGACGTCGATCTTGCCCTTGCGAACAATGGTGTATGAAGCCTTCTTGCTGTGGCATGTGGCCATCTCCGTGTTGGTGGTTGCAGGCTGCTACTTACACATCTATTACCGCTTCGACCATCAATGGGGTTACGAGGTTTGGATCTATGTTGCATTTGCCGTCTGGGGCTTCGATCGCGTCCTTCGTATTCTGCGACTGGCTCGAAATGGCGTCCGGTGGGCAATTATTTCTGTCATCGATGATGATTATATCCGCGTTGATATCGAAGGCGTTGCAGGTAACGGCTATGCATATCTATATTTCCCCACCCTGACGTGGCGAGTGTGGGAGAACCATCCTTTCTCTGTTGCGTCTACCTTTGTGCGCCCTGGGACGAGCGCGGAGGGAGCACAGCTGAACATCGACATTGAGAAGAAGGGGACTAACGCGGCCGAATCAGGTCCTTCTAGCGACGCAGATTCGATAAGCACGGCCCCTTCTGCACCTTCGAAGCTGACGCTTACCTTTCTTCTGCGCACCCGTAGAGGCTTGACTGCGCTGCTGCGCTCTCGTCAAAAATTACCAGTTCTCGTGGAGTCATCGTATGGCTCGCATCTCGATCTTTCTGAATACCCCAATCTAGTCTGCGTCGCCGGCGGGGTGGGAATCACTTCGGTACTGCCACTTCTACGCTCTCATCCCGGTCGCAGCAAGCTCCTCTGGGGGGTCCGCTCCAGCGGCATCGTAGAAGCCATGTCCACGGAGCTGAACGGTTTCGAAAAAGAAGTGTTTGTTGGTCACCGGATGGACGTCCTCAAGGAGCTGGAGAAAGTACTGTGCTTTTCCCGGGAAAATTCTGTCGTAGTGGTTAGTGGTCCAGCCAGCATGGCCGACGATGTGAGGAACGCCGTTTGTGCCATTGGCAAGAGAGGGAAGAAGGCGTCGGTAAAACTGGTGGAGGAGTCATTTTCATGGTGATCCCAGCTTTTGTCAAATTGGGAACAGCAAGAACGAATACGAAGGGTTAAAGGGTCTAACAGTTCAAGCGACGACGACTGTTTCTTAGTCCCATCTTTGTAGCATTCAGTGCTGCGATAGGACAAAGAAAAGGTCGGATTCCAAGTTCCGACGTAGTAGATGTCGGACTCGGATCCATGACTGAATGATCATTTACACGCAGAGAACAGCATTCACGAAATTAACGGCCTCTGCAAAAACAAAATAAATTTAACAAAATGCCATTTTATAGTGATCCTGTTCTCCATCTACAGGCTCGACGGCATGGTACCGTCGTGCTTGTGGATTTTCTGGTACTCATATTGGGAGCTATTCGCTTCGCCTCTACTTCTCGTGTCTTCAGCCGCACCTGTACGCGTGAACAGCGGTCGTCGTGCAAATTGAATATTCTCGAGTCATATCCGTCGCGCCGACCGCAACTGACTAAATGAGACTACAAAAGACCACACATGCTTGTTATGACAACTAGGAATAGAGCTGTCCATCCGCCGATCCAAGATGGCTGTAACTTTATGAGAACCGCGCTATTTACTCCCGAAAGTACGTTTCCGCCCGCAGTGCCATTATTGCAGACAATGGTCAAATTGTCCACACCTTCGCACCCCTATGGGTCACCTCCCTCCTCGAGATCCGTCGTGACCCTTGCCAATGTAACATTCGCAGTTGGAAACGTTTCTTCGGGGCACCCGATAGCTGCCACCACAACATATGCACCTTGCTCGTACGCCGTGCAATCGTCGACGACACAGGTCGTCACGTTCTCGTGGATGGCGGTGTTGACGCACAGAAGATTATTGATCGGCTCGGGGAAATATTCGAAGAAGCTGTTGTAGTAGTGCCTGAGACACATAGGCCATTCAATGCCGGACGAAGTGAAGTTGAAAGTCCTGTGGCTTGGCTCATGCTGTGGTTGACACCTGTTCCACTTGAGTCGTCATCGCCGTCGTGGCGAACTATGAGTCCAGACAAGAAAGGCGAGGATGCTGCCATCTCAGCGAAGATGGCTGAGAGTGTACACAAAACGAGGAGAAACTTTTGTGGCCGTATTTGATCCTAGCCTGTATGATTCGAGTTGAATAACTGGTTCTCTGTCAAAGGTTTTACTAACATAAAAGAGAAATGCACCCTCCTGCGTCGAATGCCTACTCTTATGGGGAGTCCTAGTGGCTTTCCTGGCCATCTACCCCCTACCAGCATGTCCACTATCACTTGGATCTCATGTCCAAACATTTTAAATGCCAAACAAACAAGCAGGGAGCGGAGTTTGAGTAAGTCCTGGGCACAAAGAAAGTCTTTCTGCTATATTCTTAAACTTCTTCGGCATGGAAAACTAGTACACTTCAAATGGATGCACTAATCGTATAGTTTGCTGGGCATGAGTCCTGGCAAAGAAATGTCGCGTCAATCAAGGGCCGAGTCATGAAACCATCGGTTCAAATACAAGTACGTAGAATCTAGACTACCCAGTAAATGGCCCTGCATTCTGCGTGTTTCAAAATGCTCCAGAACTTACCAAGTTCTCCCAGCTCGAACTTCTTCTCACTCCAACACTCGAACCTCCTCCTTCTTTTCTTTTAGTATTTAAGGGATTTTGATCGATCGCGAATTGGAACCTTGGTAGAGTCAACAGTAGTATTCAGGCCATGGTTGAGGATCGGAGCCCGATCAGTTATACGATCGATCGAGGATTGATGCCACCTGTAGAGAGGCACATTTGTACCTACTGACCGCAGGGCCCAGAAACAGAACCAAGCACCAGCGATGAGAATAATGAGGATCCGAGATACGAAGTTGAGGTAGGTGGTCCGATCAGTCCCTTAAGAAAGCAGCAGGCCACAGTCCCAAACAGGCCGCTAAGGCCAGACAAATGGCTTGTGTCAGGTTGAAAGGGTCAAAGCGGAAAGAGGAAGAAGTGCGGAAAATGGTTGATCCGTGTGAATCTGCGGAAGGAGCACCCCTCGCGGAGGCTCTTTCCGCTATTCCGGGGAAGCACCCAAAGCAGCCAATCAGATCGAATTGCGCAAAACTTCAAATGGATCGCCGTGGAAATTCCTCCGCGCTCTCTTTCCCACTTCACTCCATGCATCCCATCGTCAACCACCCTGATGCATTTGCGCATTGTTCCTCCTCTTCGCCAATGCGACAAGCATAGGTCAATTTAGCACATCGGCTGCGCTGACGACATTCGACTGGACACGATGAATTAGGAAGCCGTTGCCGAAATGATTGAGCATCAACCGTGCAAGCTTGCATCTCTTGCACCATGCCCATCCACTGTTGCTCATTTCAAGTTCTTTCTCAAGATCCAAAGGGCGTTCGTAACGGTAGGACTTCGGCGTCAAAGTTTTTTTGCCAATGGTTTGAAAAATGCAGGGGAGATATTCTCGAATGACTCGCATCAGCAGTATCTCCTTTGGCCTATAAATAAAAGTCAGCACCTCTGGAACCGTGATGAAAATGTACTCTACAACTTCAAGTTTCTTCACTTCTATTTTCTTCCTTCAGCATGGTACCTCATCCTTTAGACATCCTCTCGGCCGCGGAGACGAATGCTGCTCGTGACCTCATCCTCGACCTCCATCGAGATGCTGTTCTGAGCTTTCGTGAAATCTACTTGGACGAACCGCCAAAGGAGAAACTCGTTCAATACCTGTTGGCGGAACACTCTGGAAAGGATGCTGCTCCCATACCTCGACGTGCCCTAGTGCAGTACGATGTTATTGGTGCAGATAGGGTACCGCAATTCAACGAAGCTATTGTCGATCTCGACCAACAAAAGAGAGTCTCACATGTTGTAGTTGACAAGTCTCAACATGCGAGTTTGACACTGTGACTATCCCATCGATACGACCCTTGGAAACCCGCTAACAACAAAATCAGCTCCGAATTTGACACCCTGGTTGAAGTTTGCACATCGTCTCAGATGTTCAAAGATGTCTGTGCCGAAATCTCGCTTCCAGAGGGGTTTGAAGTCGTCGTCGAACCGTGGCCCTATGGTGGGATGTCCCCGGATGAGGAGAATCGACGCTATTTTCAAGGCTTGTGCTTCGCTCGAGACACGAGATCTGGCAACCCTGACTCGAATTTCTACGCCTATCCTTTGCCTTTCATACCTGTCATGGATGCACACAAGAGAGAGATCATCCGAATCGACCGACTAGCAACTGGTGGCAAAGATGATGGACTGGATGCAAAAACACACTCTAAGAATGTCATCGGCCATTGCAAGCACTCTGAATACGCGCCCGAGCTCCTTGAAAATGGCACACGGAAAAACCTCAAGCCTCTCAACGTTCTGCAACCAGAGGGTCCTTCGTTTTCGGTAGAGGGAGGGCTTATCGAATGGCAAAACTGGAGATTCCGCGTGAGTTTCAATCCTAGAGAGGGCGCCGTCATCCACGACGTCCATTTTGGCGGCAGAAGTGTGATCTACAGGCTGAGCATCAGTGAAATGACTGTTCCTTACGCGGATCCTCGTGGGCCCTTTCCTCGCAAGCAAGCATTCGACTTTGGTGATGGTGGAGCGGGAAATTGTGCCAATAACCTCTCCCTGGGCTGTGACTGTCTCGGAGTTATCAAATACTTCGATGGAATCGTCACCGGACCAGATGGCGCCGCCAAACCCGCACCCAATGTTATTTGTCTCCACGAACAAGACAACGGCATCGGCTGGAAGCACACAAATTGGCGGACAGGACGTGCTGTCGTAACAAGATATCGTGAGCTGGTTGTCCAGTTCATCATTACCCTCGCCAATTACGAATACATCTTCGCATACAAATTCGACCAGGCTGGTGGAATTACCGTTGAAACTCGCGCAACTGGCATTGTGTCAGTCGTAAATATCGATCCAGGAAAGACAAGTGCATATGGGAATGTCGTGTCACCCGGCGCATTGGCACAGAATCATCAGCACGTGTTTTGCGTTCGCATTGACCCTGCCATCGACGGATACAAAAACACAGTCTTGGCAGAAGAGTCACACCGTGTGCCAATCAACAAGAAAACGAATCCGCAGGGGAACTTCTACGAAGTTCGGCAGACTGTCATCGATCGAAGTCAGTGTCTGGACGCTGCCCCGCAGCACAATCGGGTGATCAAGATGATCAACAGGAGCAAAACAAATCCTATAAGCGGGAAACCAGTCGGGTACAAATTTACCCCAGCTGCGACACAATTGTTGCTTGCCGATCCCCAGTCTGTCCAATCTAAACGGGCATTGTTCGCACAGCATCATGTCTGGGTGACCAAACATCTAGACGGCGAGCTATATGCAGGTGGCAAATATACACTGCAGAGTCAAAACGAAATCGGTGGAGTTGCCGACGCCGTGAAGCGTGATGAAGTCATCGAGGACGAGGACGTCGTTGTGTGGAATGTGTTTGGGCTCACCCATAACCCTAGAGTGGAGGATTGGCCCGTCATGTAAGTTGCCATGTTTTATCCATCCCTATTTGGCCGTGCTCAAGTATCTAACGGTTCAGCAGGCCAGTTGAAATCCATCAACTACACATCAAACCTACAGATTTCTTCACCGAGAACCCAGCGATCGATGTTCCATCAACGAAGAACGAAGCATCCGTGTTGACAGATGGAAGTGTGCATCTTCGAAATGGCTGCTGTAGTACTGATTAGGATGTGGCACCACAAACAGTCCTGCCCTCCACAACCAGTTTCATCCTGTCTCTATGGACAGTATCAGGGACGTCTCTGAGAATCCTCGTCAACATTAAATGGATATGAATCTTGTGGTTTAGAGTGGTCTCAGGGACAGACTTAAACCAGTCTAGAGAGACCCTAGCATTGAACCCGGACTTATACCGGTACTACCTAGGATATATGTGTATGCCTCAAATTTTCTATACTCCGTATTACTTAGTATTATGGGTGCTAGTGATATAAGTGAGCCAGCTTAAGCTGAGTTCGCGCTAGAATCAGGTTAGCACTTGGTTACCTTACTTAGGCCAGCTCTCCATATAGAGAGAACGAGAGAGTAAAACGCAGCACCGAATTCGCTTTATTAGGTTTAGCTTATTTATGTTCCCTCTTATCTATTTAGGTTTAGCGCAATTCCCATCCGGTATAGCTTCTGCTTTAAGGCTGAGTGCGGAATATAAGTAGGTACTACCCTAATAATCTCTAAAATGTCATAGAAGATCCCGACTCTCGGTTACAGTTGAGCTTTAGGTTGATTCTGAGTTTCTGGAGACAACTTAGACTGCGGCTTCCGATCAATTGGGGAATTTTGCACAGAGCTTATCTTGCCATCTTACCAGTTTCAAGAGTGCAATCATGAGAATATTGAGTACTATTTTCTGGACGAGACCTCGAATTCTTGTCAACAGAGCGACGGTAAAAGTTCTCCATGTCAAACGAGGGGGCCGGCATTGGACTTGCGATTGCGTCACGGACAACCGAAGACACGTTCTCAAACAATCCCAGTAGTGTGTAACCGGTAGCCACCGTGATGGGGAACCGACCAAGGTCAGCAAAGTGAATAGGAAGATGACAGAATACTACTAGTACTAGTACTAGTATCAAATGTACTTGGACAAACTTTGGGAGCGTCTCCCAGACTCCTCCGACAGGATGCGCGATTTCATGAACCGAGGCGAATGTAGATGCAGTGGGGCTCTCTGTAGACATTTCAAGGTGCGCTGTATGGGCTGCCAGGCCGGGGAACTGCACGGCCTGGGGAGCCGTCCAGGACGCGAGGCTAGAAGAATCAGGGGTGTTTGTTCACTCTTCGGCAAATCTTCGGCACTTAACCCGTGTGTACACCAGTGAGTGCACTATGAAATAGTACTACTGGGTACGGAGTCCGTTATTCTGTTCCTTTTGATTGATACCATACCAAGGACACCTTAACTACTACCATATCCTACTTTTCCCAAAGTACTAGTAGAACAGTGCGTGGAACCCGGCCGCAGGAGTCTCCGAACTCCACTCGGTTGGCAAGTAAGATTCCTGCACAATCCGCCACATCTAACCAGTGACACCACCAGCATGCATAGTTCCTAGGGGGGAGGGCTTGGCCGTACTGGGTAGATGATGTTTTTTTCTTTAATCGCCGCTGGGCGTGAAGATTCCCAAGAGATTGCTAATGTATAGTATTTACATCGGGTGAGGTAGTGGTACCAGAGACTCTTTTCTATTCGCTTGCACTGGCACCTTCGTATTAAATTACTATCATCGTCGTCATCATCATCACCACCGTTCTGAATCTAGCTCAAGAAGAATGTCTTCATCGCCCTCGGCTCCACGGTCGCCTCGAACGTCCCACTAATCGGCGTCTGCCCGACCATTGTCACATTGTGCTCGTTATCCGTCAGATAGGCCGTGGCGGTGGAGGCATTGATCCCGCTCAGATTGATGGTCAGCTGGTAAGGGAAGTGCGCCTCGTTGATGACGGGGATGGCGACGGTGCCGTTCACGTTGACGTAGGCACTGACATAGACGTTCTCGGCGCTACTCGTCGCCCCGATGCGCACGGAGCCCGGGCGCGCGAAGCGGAAGTACGACGCAAACGCCCATAGGCGGGCCGACACGAAGTAATCGTCGTAGTCGAGCCTGATCAGGGCGTTGTCGCCCGTCGTGTTCTGCGCGCACCACCAGTGCGTGTACCCCGAGGTGTCTGAGTTCACGAAGGCGTTGTGCATGTACATCGCCCATTGGAATCCCTCGCTTGGCAAGACAGTCAGGTCAGTTGGGGGGTTTCTCGGAAAGAATGGTCAGAAGAGGTTCCTTACGCGAGCTGTCCAGACACATCCCAGTTGGCGTTCCATGGTCCAGAGCCCTGTTTGTTGTCAGTCTAGGTCTTTGACGGGTTCTCTTTACCCACATCAGCCCACTCGGTCATCAGATTCGGCTTTCCATTAGAGTTGAACGGTCTCTCAGGATTGCTTTGATAGTTGTGCCATGTCTGGATGCTTTAGCCCTGTCTTCAGCCGCCAGCGAGAAACTTACAGCAACATCAAAGAGATCCGCACCGCCTGCTTGTTGCAGCTCGTACAAAATGTTCCTCTCCTGTCGAGCACCAGTGGCGTCGCAGCACGCAACACTGATATTGGGAAAAGCCGCTTTTGCTGTCGGATACAAGATCTCCAGGAAATCCTTTGCTTGATAGCCGTCGGACTCCATGCAAGCATACGTGACAGGATTGAAGTCCGGTTCGTTGTAAGCGCCGAGTAGTGAGACTTCAATGCCTTCCTCCTCGTAGAACTTGACGTATTGCACCAGATAGTCGGCATAGGCTTGTCTCCAGTCACCACTGCAGTTGCTGCTGCCTCTAACGCCGCAGATGAGACCGCCTTCATCTTCTGTGCCAACTGTCTTCATACACCCGGGAGCAGACCAGGCATCGGCATACACATAAATGTTGGGGTTGTACTTGAGTGCCGTCTGAGTAAGCTGCAGTTGGCATGTATCGTTTTCGTCCCAGACATAATTGAACGGTCCTGCTGGGGTTGGCGGGCAGACTGGGAGAATGGATGCGACGTCCCCACGAATATGACCTGGAGTTGACCCGATATCGTTGCGAACAATCGACAATCCCCCGATGTTCTCATCAAAGAGAATTTGAGTGACGAGTTCTTGCTTTGCTGGAGAGAGTCCAACGGAGCCGAACTGTTGACATGCAATGCCAAATGCACCTGAACATCCACCACCGATCATGGTCTGATACTTCTGGAATGCATTGACCGAGATGGCCGCCGAGTATGTAATGTTTGGGGTGTAGGTCCATGCAGAGATGCCAGCGGCAAAGGCAGCGACGATGAGGTTCCTCATTTTGCTCCCTGATATTGTCCAACGATCGTCTGGCCAAGCAAGGTCCCATGCAGGTACAGCATATGTACTTTTTCATCTCCCCGCACGCATCGCTCCGTACGGATCGTAGAGCCCCCAGATCGTCTTTTACCCGGGGCGTTTTGATCTGTAGCATTTACCCGGCGGCCATTCTCCGACCTGCCACCAGCTGCTAGGCAAGTAACCAGGTACTGTCGCCAAAATCTATCCTTTCTCGCTTGCGTGCCCCTACAAAGTCGCAGAAGGATGACGACAACGAACATTTGAACCGGGAACCATAGTGTCGTGTGGATGTTGCTGCTGTATTCCACTCACTCCGCATTCGGGGTTTTTAGCCAATTTTCTACGGCCATTAGTAATACTGTAGGATTCGGACCTTGTAGAAGTCGGTGTAGTAACAAGATAACACACGATGGAAGTGAATGCAATGGACGTACGACAAGGGTAATGGGTAAAAGGCAGGATATGATGGAAAATGGGCCGCATCATTTGCCGATGTCTTCCGAGTTGCCGAAGCAACTGGAGTATTATCCCCAAGGCTCTCACTATTTATGCACGACGTAGGTAGATTGGTGTTCAGCGACGAAAGAGTCCCTAGCCTTGCCACTTGTTGGACCAAAGGTCTGTGAGAGCTTGTTTGATTCATCGGAGAGAAGAAATCTACATGTGATGGAGGAGGCTTAAATACCAGCCTGTGGCGCTGTGCCAAGAGCCATACCTACTACTGGGTAGTCTAATCAGGCTAGATCCAACTCTCCTCGGCCCAGGTGTCAGGTGACCAGAGAGCGGGGTTCAACTTCGGCTCAGCCTCGGCATAATTTGATCAGGCTGCTCAGGCCTGCCAGTTTCTTGTCAACACCATATCCTCAATTTTCAAAGATATCAGCTCGACAATCGCACAGCGACGGCGATAGCCCCGCGCAGGGAGTACAACTTCCTCCGGTCAGATTTGCTCAATTTGTGAATGGAATGCTGGAGTTGTTCGAAGCTAGGCCTGACCAATCGAATATCTTGCATTCTCACACGTCTGGGGTGATTAGAAACGGCGAAGGATCATAGGTATTTCATATGAAGTAAAGGCATTGCAAGATCAGACTGCCTTCATTGCAAATGATCTCCCCACGCTCGTAGGCGACAGTTCGTTCTGGATGGGTACTGACGGTAGATTAACGCAGCGAGGAGGAGGTTCTGTCTATTGTCGCGTTCTTTCCTACAATACTCAAGATGGCTCAACGGACCATTGTAGTACGTGAATCCGACGAACTATACGGGTGTTGCATGAAAGCCGGCGAAGGCTTTCAAAGCTGCGATGACTTCGTTGAAAGATTGCATCCACATAGTGTCGGCCATCGCGATGACGTTTACGATTAGTCGTACCTACAGAGGTTATGGACATTGCAGGGGTACCTACTGTTGCACACTGTTCAGTTTGTTGTTGGGCGCCGCCGCCGCAGTATGTGCAATATACACACTGACACTTGACGAAAAGTCTGCAAGATGCTGATTACTGCCATTAGACCAACCACGGAAGCGATTGAGAAAGGACAGGCCCGACAATTTGATCTTTTACAGAAGACAGGTTGACCGGGCTGTTATCAGTGACTCTCTCGGCATCACAGAGCGCCTCAATTAACTAATTTCCTCCATCTACTTCGCACAGACGAGGAAGATATACACACGGGCTACTTTCTCCAAGTTAATCTGGTGTCCCATAGATCAGCGACCATGCCTCAATCACCATGGTATAGATACCCCAGGGAGACGATCAAAATGTCGTTTGGGGAAATCTATTGTGATCTCTGTCAACAGGCTGCCTATTCTGGCCATCCGTTTCCATGCCCGTGGACAGATTCAATGTTAGACCCCGAATTGGGTGAACCTTTCCAAGGCTGGCTTCCAAGCCCACATCAGCCGAGACCCTCATGCTCTGGAGACTTTCTAAAGCTGATGGGTCATCAGATACTGAAGGTACCGAACATTTCTTCCCCAGCCTCGTCGGATGTACAGCGTCAATAGTCAGCGTCTGCCGAGTGCGTGGGAAGGCCCAACGAGAAACCAGTTCGGCAAGGACCATTTCCTTGTCGACCCCACGACAAAGGTACCAGTAGAAATACTGCCTGATTTTCTGTTGGAGAAGAGGACACATGAGCAGTAAAATCTAATGGTTTGTGCTTTGTATGCCGGCTTTTGCCAGGTTGTAGGACCAGGTCAAATTGCGTTGGAGATAATGCCGTTATGCACTGTAGGCTGAGCCAGTTCAGTCTGTTGATATAGGATCTTTGAATCCCACTGCATTTGTTTAATAAAAATGTCCATCAACAGGGTATTAGATATAGGCTATATACGAAAATAGGATAGTAATATATGAGACTTATGATGCTCCATATAACCCCAGGCTTCAAAGAACAGCTGGGAAAGAGGCAGCTACGTTGCTAGTCGCGTAAAGGGTCTTCTAGGCGGCAAATTTGGCCGGAGAACCGCCAAATACAGCGCTGGCACCTAGGCAGCGTAAGACCGGGTTGATGAACACGGAATTAGATCCTTTCGAGCATTCAGATGAATAAAGATATGGTAAGTAATGCCAGAGTTAAATGTCGAGGGAATTGTAGGTCTGAGTTGGTGATAGAGCTTGAAGGTATACCCTGTTTTATAACAGAACGAAAAAGACAGGCGCTGGATCTTTTCGGCCAGTGAGGGTGAAAGGCTTTCGGTATCTCTTGTTGGGATGAAAGAATGCGGAGAGATGAGTTCCCAGGATGAAGGGTAGAAGAGGTTCAGAGTTGGTGACCGAGCAAATAAGCGGGGACCTGCCGTGAAGATGTTTCTTTGATCCAACTTTGCCTACCAGCTCCGAGGTACCTGGATGTAAATGTTGAATCCCCAATATTTGGGTGGTCATGGCAATCAGTCTGTAGAAGCCTTGATCTCGTGGTTGACAAAATGCAGGAACTGGCCGGGGGGGACCCATCTTTTTGTCGACAGCCTTGCAAATGGTCTTTTGAGTGATAAAGCCGCGTCCGCATTCACCAAAATTTTGCCAAAGTCCACGACCTATTGAAATACTTCTTGACCAGAGCCACCCACCTTGATCAGTTCTGGTAAAATGGACCGGAGGCATGTGAGAACCCTTTTCTGTCCATGCCCCTTCCCGACTCAGGTAAACGCTCCCAAGCATGGTGCAACGGCATATGTGGTTTCATGGTTCGAGACCGACTCCAGAGTTGACGATCAATGTCGATATTTCCGAGAGGTCAGATTTCCATTTCCCGTGGCCAATCTCCGTCCTGGAGGCTTTTCAGATCGATAAGCTATCCGTCGTCCTTCAAATATTAAGTCTCTGATATCCCTCGACGTACTAGATCTAAGATTTAACTTGCTTAGGGAAATGATGACCGTCGAACGGGTCTCAACCCATCAATACCTTCTGTCCGTTTGCGTCACGGGATGTGGGGTAAAGGTCGAGGATGGAGAACAGAGTGGAATTTTTTTCCCTCTCCTCGTTCCCAAACGAACCTTTTGCAGGGCTGACAGCATAACCGCAATGTGATCTGCGGCTTCCGCGTCAGAAGTACTATCCGCCTGAGAAGAAACGCAAAATAATAATTCATCACTGATCATCCCTTTCTTGGCCACGAAGTCTAGCGCCCACTTCGAATCGGGGAAACGCTAATACCACCACTTTCCCCAAAAGCGCTCTTCTTGGGATTCCAACAAGCCCCACCATCATCAGGCTGCGCGGAGTAGGAGACGCATCGAGACTCGGGGCCCCCTGTCAGGCGAAAACGAAGCTTGGTGGACTTCAAATATGAGGGTTTCGAGAACGACGAGTTTGCTTGTTCTAGGACCTTCAACGGCGGCGAAAGCGTCTCCTCCCCTCTCGTACGACGAGTTCTCAACATGGGTGAATGGCCCCTTTGGTCGTTTTGTACGCAGCATCCCATTTTCGGGATTGCTCTATTAGGTGCCCTGGTCCTCGTTGCAGCCTGGAGGTTGAACGAACATGTCAAGGCTCGGAGATACAAGTTACCGCCACGTATACCAGGGATACCTATATTCGGCAACACTTTTCAACTCCCTGCGCTGAAGCAAGGGATATGGGCAATGGAAATGGCACAGAAATATGGCGAGATGTAAGGACTACGCCTTTGACTGGGGGATATTGAACCGGAGACTGAGCGTGATCAGGTTCACTTGCAGTATTGGCGGTAAGACATGGGTGTTTCTGAACTCATCACGCACGGTCAACGACTTGATGGAGAAGCGTTCATCCATCTACTCTTCGCGTCAATACATGCCAATGGCGTCTGGTGTGTTATCGGGCGACAATCGAATTCTGCTCATGCCATATGGAGAGCGATGGCGCATGATCCGCCGGATTATGCATTCAATCCTCAACAAACAGAATTCACCGGTCTTTGCACCTTTCCAGGACATCGAGTCCAAACACCTTCTTTACGACTTTCTCCACCATCCGGAGCTGTGGTATTCTGCCACGCAGCGGTTCGCCAACTCCGTCATCATGAGTGTGGTGTTCGGCAAGCGCATGGAGTTGGAGGACCCCAAGATCCGAGAGCTCTTCGAGACATCCAATGCCATCATCGAAGCGATTCAACCTTCCGCGAACCTCGTGGACTCTCTGACCTTCCTGGAAAGGCTCCCAAAGCCCTTGCAATGGTGGCGGCCAAGAGGGGAAGCAATGTTCCAAAAAACCGTCAAGTGAGCAATCTTGCACGTAAGCGATATGCAGCTGACTTGGATGCAGCATCTACAGGCGCGAGGTAGAGGAATTGCAGCAGAAAATGAAGAACGGGACAGCGCGGGATTGCTTTGCGACCAGGTTTCTCAAGGATCCCGAAACCAAGAGCTACGGGCAAACGCAAACATATTTCGCCCTGGGATCACTCATGGAGGCTGGAAGTGATACCTCTCGCATGACGATCAGTCAGGTGATGGCAGCCGCGGTCCTCGACAAGCGGTGGGTTGAAACAGCTCGGGAAGCCCTCGACAGAGTCTGCGGGAGAAACGCGGAGCGTCTGCCGACGTTCGAGGATCGGATCGATCTGCCCTACATCACCGCGACGGTCAAAGAAGCATTCCGATGGCGACCGTTTGCGGAGATTGGAGTGCCGCACATGCTCATCCAAGACGACGAGTATGAGGGCTACAAATTCCCTGCTGGGACGTTGTTCACGTGGAATGCGACGGCGATCGCGATGGATCCTAGGGAGTACGAGCAGCCCGAGCGATTCTGGCCGGAACGTTTTCTCAACGATGACCTCGACCATGTTCTGAAAGGGCACTGGAGTTTTGGTCCAGGTACGTCTTTGATCTCTTTGAAGAGAATGTGCGGATAGATATTCACCTCGGGGAACAGGTCGACGAGTATGCTCTGGATACAATGTGGGAGAGACCAACGTCTGGATTGTCGTGGCACGATTGCTGTACTGTTTCGACTTTGAGGGCGTTCCAGTGAGTCGGCACCCTCTGGCTCATGAAAATAATACTCTTCTCCACACTGACACAATTCGTTCACGAACAGGGGAAGCGTTTCGACTCGTTTCAGGTCAACTGGGGGGAACATCGGTTCGCGCCCTTTGATGTCTCGATCAGAGTTCGGAGTCCTCAACACGCGGCCTTGATCGAAAGAGAGGGCAGAACGGCGGTGGACACAAAGTACTGAGTGACGATCCTCGACCCCTTGTGCATGGTTGCTGGTTGGAGTAGAAAATACTCCGTACTCCGTACAGCCTAGCCAGGGATTGCCCCCCTAATTACCCCACATATTCCTCTTTCCTATTTCATATTCAATGCGGGCTTCCACTGTGGAGAAGTATAACCCCACCCCGCAGGGCAATGGAATGGAGCATTGGTATTGAGAAGGTGGCACTGTCAGGGCATACTTGAATTGCCGGAAACAAAACGTCTCCTGAGATTCCAGGAGTAGTTGGAGTATCGTTTGCCCCTTAATTATAGACGCATGACTTCGAAAACTCCTCGATTTTTGAACTGAGCGTATTCAAACGTGGGTGGACCAATCATCCAGCAGACCTCGCGGCGTCCTTCTTTCGAAGCATCCTGTGGGGCTGTGTATCACTGGCTAGGTGGCGCCACTTGTTCGAAGCATCCGGGCAATACAAGTCTGGCCCAGGCGCAAGATATATTCCTGGATCCCTTCCAATAGTGCATGTAGCACAACAAATAGAGCAAGGAGGGTGGCAGTGATCTGCAAGACGTCGTGTACAATGGGCAAGCAAACCCCTGTTAACAAGGTTGGTAGTCGACTGCCCCATGTGTAAGGCCTGCTTTCATCTGCTGACGAGCATATCGAGATCATCATCGTCGGTGCTGGTCCATCGGGACTGCTCCTAGGCATTCTTCTCGCTAAGCAAGGAGTCAAAGTTCAGATCCTCGAGGCAGCCGGTGAGCTGGACAAGAATCCTCGAGCTGCTCACTATGCCCCTTCAGCAGTCTACGAACTGAATCGCGCCGGAGTTCTCGAGGACGTCAAGGCACAAGGAATCCATCCTGATGCTGTCTGCTGGCGCCACCCCGATGGGACCTTCATCGCGGGCATTCGAAGCCGGTTTGACATTGACTTTCCCATGGTTTGCCTGCCTCTAGATCAACTCGACATCATCCTTCTCCAGCATTTCCTGGCCCAACCGGGGACCGAGGTTTTGTGGAACCACAAAGTCGTCTCGATCGACCAGGATGAGAACGAGGCACGAGTTCACGTCGAGACTGCGGAGGGAAACAAGACCTTTGGCGCCGACTACATCGTCGGTTGTGATGGGGCGAATAGCCAGATCAGGCGATCGCTTTTTGGTGACTTGAATTATCCCGGGGAAACGTTACAAAAGCAGATCATAGCCACCAATGTGAGTTCGTTGACTGGATGAAGAGCATAAAACTGACTAGAGCCACGAGGTATATTACGACTTCCATAAATTCGGGTACTGGGACTCGAATTTCATCATCGATGAAAACGACTGGTATATGGCAGCCCGGATCACTCAAGATGGGCTGTGGAGAGTGACTTATGGCGACGTATGGGGGCTGTCGAACGAGGAATATTTGGCTAGACAGCCCGAGCGTTACGAGAAAATCCTGCCTGGGAATCCGAAACCGGGAGATTATAAGCTCGTCAGCGCGAGTCCGTACAAGCTACATCAGCGATGTGCGGATTCGTTCAGAGTTGGAAGATTTTTGCTCGTCGCCGACGCAGCTCATTTGTGTAACCCATTGTAAGTCCTCCCGCCTGGCAGAAAGTTTAGGCTGACATTCTGGCTGCAGCGGTGGTCTTGGATTGACTGGAGGAATCGCCGACGTAGGAACCTTGTTTGATGCTTTCATGGCGCTGAAGGAGGGAAAGGCAGACGATAGCATTCTGGACAAGTATAGCGAGGTTCGCCGCAAGAAGTGGGCGGAAATTATTGACCCTATGTCTCGAGCGAATTTCCGACGCGTCTGTCTCGATGAAGCCGAGTCAGAGAGAAAGGAGTTCTGGGATCTTTGCAAGAAGGTGGAAGAGGATGAGGAACTGGCCCGACAGATGGCACAGGTGAGTGAAAGATGTTTTCTGATTGGGGTAGATAGCCATGCTGATGTGTCTCAGGGAACGAATGTTTTGCGGGAGGATTTTCGAGAATATTTGACAGCTGGTGCGGCGTAGACAGAATCGACAATGTGGATGGAAATGTTGACCAACATTAGATTGGTTGATGATACCTTGACCCATACACATCGCAGTAGGAGTATTCCTGGTACTTTGGGAGTCGTCACGATTAGAGTAAATCTCGAGAAAACTTCCCCTTGCCTCTCCGAGTAGGAGTGTCGTTCGAAGGGGATTTCAGAGCGAACTCCAGCCTCTGCTTGCATGCTATGCGAGGATTATCTGTGACAGTTGACCTTCTCGGACGCATTGACCAACCTACATGAGCGTTACTGAACCCGTAGAAATGATCCCTGGATACACCACAGGCATCTTGATTTACATGTTTTGGATAACTAAGCGTTGAATCATAGACTGGGCTGAGCACGCCGAGATTCATATGTTATTCGACGTCCATTGGATGGAAGAGGAAGCCGGCGAGCGTGGGAAGCTGCAGAGACAGCGACATTGGTTTGGTGCCATCAGCAACGAGAGGACATTGGAGCATTTGTGGGGGCGTCGTTCATATGAGATAGCTGTAGTAGGGCAAACACCACGTCCTTGTTGTAAGGGGACATGAGGAATAAATATGTCCATGGATGTCCTGGATGTCGTAGCATATGTGGTGTGGTGATTGGTGTGTCGTCATTGCTTGGCGGAGACACTCAATATCCCTGACCTCCCCCTCAGACTCGCTGCATGCAGTGGAGTTGCCTGGCTGGCCTGTAAAGAGGCTGCCTGCCACCTCTCATTCGTTCTGCAACCCAAACTCGGAGTGCGGATATCGTCGAAGCTGTCATTGCTGTTCTCCTCCTCACCATTTTGCTGTTAAGCAAGCTGGATTCAATGTCTGCGGATTGAGAATCGCTCTCGAGTCCGCAGTTTCGCGCACCTAATCCCACACCAACGTCGACCAGATTGCACCAGATTGCCGTCTCGATCGAACTCGTCACCATCCACCTCACTTAAGACTCCATTGACGACGCACCGACCTCATATTCTCACCCATCGCAATTGCAATACCAGACTTGATAAACTTTTCGCGACAGCTTATTGGTCTTTTCGCCGAGTCCTCATTACAAAGTTCGTCGGGATATCTATCCGAACCGCCACAGTTATCAAACAAGAGCTGGCACACACTCCGTTTTGTGGCGGGTTAGGGGAGGATGGCGGACTTTACACTCGTACCCAGTGGGCATGGTAGCAATTACACTGGCATGCTGACGAGGAGCATTGTTTTCTCTGGAGCTCTTTTCGTCTTTCTTGCAGGCATGTGCATCTGAATCACTGATTCCTGGGCCAAAGCAACTGACCGCTGGCCCAGCGTCTGGAATGACAATAGCCTCGATTGCGATCCCTGACTGGATAGCATTTGATGGGAGCACAGTGAGTGGGCATGCCCGAGTATCAAGTCGTGTCTGACGAGTGAACAGAATCACGGAACGTCGATACGGTACAGCTACGGGCTGCATCGAAGGTGCTCGAATACGAACCTGCCTCCTTCCAATCTCTCACACACCACTACCTCCAACTGGCATTGCACACAATTTCCCCGGTACGAGGACTGCCGCGGTGATGACCGATACTTCTGCAGTATGTGGAGATCCGTGGGCTTTTTGATGTCCTTTGCGGTGGTGCTGGAGGGAATGACACTTGCCGCATTTGCAGTCCTGCTTGTGGGTGGGAAGCAGAAAAGAGAACAAGGCTGGGGCGTCCTCACAATATTGGTGGCGTTGGCAGCATTTGTTCAGGCCATTGGGATGGCGTTGATGGTGAGAAGTGGCCCGCTACATGTCGCGACTTTCAATTGACCACCACAACAGGCATATTTGTACGAGAATGACGAACGATTTTTTTCAGGCTGGTATCTCGACAAGAGTTGGACCATGTGTACGATTTCCTGGAGTTTTGAAGCATTATGCGCGGTTGCGATTACCCTGGCAGCAGTGACGCTGCCGAGTGAAGGAGGATACGAGTTGATTCCAGATCATGGATAACCCAAGGGCAATAAAGGTCGGCACAAGCCAGTATTGAGTGATGGTTGAAGATCTGATCGCTATGTATCCTCAGCGCTGGTGGAGCTGGAGGGGGATGTTTCTCTGACTACACATGCTTGATGTTATTACCTCGGGTTTGCATCTATGGGAATATACATGGGTCCCTCGAAAGCTATTACATACCGGCTGTACGAGGTAATATAGAGTAAAAATGGCGCTTGTCGTCGTTAACCGGGACACGGTGTTTGAGCGATTTGACAGCCTTTGCCGCGGAACGAAACGGTGTTGCGAAAGTCGGTTACATATCCGCCGGCCACCGCAGGGGATCCGGAGATATCCAAGATATCCTAATTAACATGTGCACAGGCGGTGAATGGACACAGAAATGGACGACCCCAGGCGCCGCTTTTGGCTTCCGTCTGGCTGCACGTGATCATGGATAAAACATTCGCCAGACTTTATACCCAACTTGGTTTGGCTTGACCAGGAGTTGTTAAGGCGGCCACTTCCCCCGACATGGAGAATCCGGAGTTTCAATTGCGCCTTGAGAGGGGCTTAGTCAAATGTCGAATAATCCCGTCGAGCATATTTCTCTTGCATGTGCGGTACCTGGCTGATCAGTGCCCAATTAGGCTCGTGCACGGTTTTAAATAACCCTGGGATTGCTGGTGGCTCGGGGGCTCTGGGGGCTGTGTCCACATGAATACCCAACCCGCCGAGGCTGGGTTCTATTGGCGGGCCGATAGTTGATCCGTTCCGTAGATGCCTGGTATCCCGCTGGTGTCACTCGTTCGCTCCCCCTTTGTTCCTTGTTTCCTTGTCCCGCAGCCATGTCACAGAAGCTTCAACAGATCACTCTTGCCACGAAGGGAAACAAGTGCACCTTAGCCAACCGTGGGACGTGGGACAATTCATTCATCATGTCAATCGTTGCGAAACGTCAGATGCCAACAGTAAAGTCTCGACGGTTGAAGCCGAGATGGAAACTCAATAAATACGACACGCCAACAGCTCTCTCGGAGCTCCGTCGACTTCCAAGGTGCTTCAGTACCCTCGTCACCTCGACCCTACTTCACACTCGACCTGTCCACGTATAAATCTGCTTGTCTTTGATTCAATCCTACTCTTTCCTTCTTGTCGACACTGGTTGAGACACTGGCAACATGTCGACTCCTATTCCTTCGCCTCCCGGAATCCCAATTCTCGGCAATGTCCTGGACATTGACCCAAATAATGGCAATCAAAGTCTCCGCCACCTGGCCGACAAATACGGTGCGTACCTGGATACACCCTAGAGCTCATACGAACTGAAGGCTTTGCTAACATTCGCTTTGAAGGCCCCATCTTCAAGTTGAACCTCTTTGGTACCGAAAGATACATCATCAGCTCGGTCGAATTGCTTAACGAGATTTGCGATGAAAAGCGCTTCTGCAAGTCTTTGTCTGGCCCACTGGAACAAGTCCGGAACGGAGTCGGAAGTGGGCTTTTCACGGCCTATCATGGGGAGCATGATTGGGAGGTCGCTCATCGAACGCTCGTGCCTGCGTTTGGTCCAATCGGTATTCATGACATGTGTATGGCCTCTCCACCCACTGAACTTATTGCAGCTGCTGATGTTTCCAGATGATGAGATGTACGACATTGCGACCCAGTTGGTCGCCAAATGGGCGCGTGTTGGGCCCGACCAGAAAATCGCAGTCACTGATGATTTCACTCGACTGACCTTGGATTCCATCGCGCTGTGTGTCATGGGCAAGCGCTTCAATTCCTTCTACTCGGAGAAAATGCACCCCTTCGTCGATGCAATGGTGGGGTTCTTGCTGGAATCTGGACGCCGGGCTTCACGGACGAGAATCGGGACATTGCTCAACAGAGGGAGCGAACGGCAGTACTATCAAGACATTGACACGATGAAAACAGTTGCCAAGGAAATGGTTGAGTACCGCAGAGCGAATCCAGTCGACAAGAAGGACCTGCTCAATGCCATGCTTTTCGGAAAGGACCCGAAGACGGGAGAGAAGATGTCGGAAGAAAGCATCATCAACAACATCATTACTTTCCTCATCGCAGGACATGAAACAACCTCGGGATTGCTTTCCTTCACCTTCTACCAGCTTTGCAAGAACCCTGATGCCATGCGCAAGGCTCAGCAGGAGGTCGATTCCGTGGTCGGTAAGGGTCCAGTGACCGTCCAACACATGTCCAAGCTGCCATATATCGAAGCAGTTATGAGAGAAACTCTTCGACTGACTCCTACCGCCCCTATGTTCTCAGTCAGACCACTGGACACTGTTGCTGGACCTGTGGTTCTTGCTGGAAAATACACCATTCCACCCGGTGCCTCTATAGGTGCTCTGCTTGCGAAAGTCGGACGTGATCCAGTGGTCTATGGCGCGGATGCCGAAGTGTTCAAGCCGGAAAGAATGTATGGGGAGAATTTTGCAAAGCTGCCACCCAACGCTTGGAAGGTAAGTAGGAGCCCAACTGACCAACTTGTGGGCAATTGTTGACTATTCGCCAGCCGTTCGGGAATGGAGCTCGTGGATGCATTGGGCGGCCTTTCGCCTGGCAAGAGGCGATTCTGGCCGTCGCTCTCATACTTCAGAACTTTAACGTCAGATTTGACGACCCGTCGTATCAGCTTCAGATCAGGCAAACCTTGACCATCAAACCAGACAACTTGTTCCTGCGAGCCACTTTGCGCGAGGGTATCGATCCGGTGAAACTCGAGAGGAAGATGTACGCAGGCCTTGAATCTGAAGACGCTCATGAGAAGGAACGAAGTGCTTTGGCTAAGAAAGTTGGTGCCGCGGGCAAACCGATGTTGATCCTCTACGGGTCAAATTCGGGCACTTGTGAAGGTTTGGCGCAGGGTTTTGCCAGCAGTGCGGGCAATCGGGGTTTCAATGCTACCGTGAAGTCTTTGGACGCTGCCGTCGACCAACTCCCAAGCAACCAACCAGTCGTCGTTATCACCTCGAGCTACGAGGGCAATGCTCCCGATAATGCCGCAGGGTTCGTGGAGTGGCTCAAAACGGTGGACGCTGCAAAGGTCAAGAATGTGCAGTTTGCCGTCTTTGGTTGTGGTCATCGCGACTGGGTGACCACTTTCCAGAAAATCCCCAAACTGATCGACGCCGAGTTGGCCGCAAAAGGAGGGAAACAAATTGCGGAGCGCGGACAATCCGATGTCGCCGAGGGAAATGTGTTTGACGATTTTGACGCCTGGCAAGACGAGAAGCTCTGGCCTGCTCTATGTGTTGATGCTGGTGCTGATGACATTTCGGAAGCTCTAGACATGGAGATCAGCACCACCGCTCGTGCCTCGCATCTCCGGCATAATGTGCAGGAGGCATTGGTTCTCGACACCGAGTTGTTGACTGACCCTTCTGTCCCAGAGAAGCGGCACACAGAGTTCAAATTACCAACCAACATGACATACGAGGCTGGAGATTATCTTGCTTTGCTGCCAGTCAACAGCATCCAAACTATCTCGAGGGTCCTTCACCGATTCAGTCTGCCTTGGGATGCATTCATGACGCTGGCCAAAGGCGCCCATACCACCATCCCAACGGAAACGGCCATTGCAATCTCGGCAGTGTTAGGGGCATATGTGGAGCTGAACAATCCAGCCAGTCGTAAGCACATTGCAACGCTCGGCAAGTACACCAAGGACGACTCGGTTCGTAAAGAGGTTACAGCGATCACCGAGCCCTTGTCGGTTCTGGAAATCCTGGAGAAATATCCGAGCATCGAGCTCCCGTTCGCCGTCTACCTCTCGATGCTGACACCGATGCGCATCCGCAACTATTCCATCTCATCCTCGCCACTTCAAGATCCAACCAAGGTCAGCATCACTTACTCCGTGGTCGGCGCGGGCACGAGCCACGCTGGCGTAGCGACGAACTACCTCAAAAACCTGCAGCCGGGCTCCCGGGCGCAACTGATGATCAAGAAGTCACATGCGAGCTTCCATCTGCCGCTGGACACCAAGGCGCCCATTATCATGATCTGCGCCGGCACGGGCCTGGCCCCGTTCGTGGGGTTTGTACAGGAACGCGCCGCCCGCATCGCCGCCTCGGGCGGAAACCGCGATGCCTTCGGCGAGGCCCTCTTGTTCATCGGGTGCCGCTACCACGACAAGGACCGACTGCACGGCAAGCAGATCGACGAATGGGCCGAGCAGGGCGCGGTCAAGGTGTTCTACGCTTTCAGCCGCGAGCCCGAGCACTCTGAAGGGTGCAAGCACGTGCAGGAGCGACTTTGGCGCGAGCGGGACACGACCAGCAAGCTGTTCAGCGAGGGTGCGAGGACGTACATCTGCGGGAGCGGTGCTTTGGGCAAGGGTGTCGCGGATGTCGCTGCCAAGATCGCCATAGAGGCTGCGAAGCGGAAAGGAAAGGAAATGACCCACGAAGATGGATTGAAGTGGTGGGATGATTTGAGGGGAGAGCGCTATGCGGTCGATGTCTTTGATTGAGCCGGCGGTGCTCGATATGCTGGCAGAGCTGGGCTTCACTGTAGGAGCTCCGATTGATGGTGGAATAGGTAGCTGAAAGTTGCAGAAGGCTACCAGTGGCTAATTGAGACTCGAGAGGAGATGACAAAGTCTGTTTACGTACGGGAAACGATTTTTATTACAGATTTCTTTCACAAACAATCCTGTGCTTCACACTGTACAAGGGTGCTGTTTCTACCACAAGATGTGCTGGCGCTGCGTAGTGACCGGTCGATCGGGCAAATGCACCCACATGTTCTTGCCCAGTCTCTTCTTCAACGCCCTTGCCTCTTTCTCTGTTTTCTCTCTTGTCCTTGTCTTCTCTTCTTTCAACAGCACGGTGATGCCGGTGTGCGGCGGTCTCATGATATACATTCGGCCTCTGGCCCGATAGTCCGGTTCTTGCCCGTAGGGCCCACGGTTGGTCCATGCCTGGGCGACGTACATGTCAGTCGGGTCAGGTGCGACACCCTTTTTGTAGGTCTTCAGCGGTGTCTGGTGAGGTAGCGGCGGTGTCTCGCTCGGATCTGAATGGAGTAGTTCCGTGTTGTTGTTCTCAGTCTCTGATCCAGCCCGACCCAGACCCATGCCCTTGACAACGACGGCCTCGTTGCGGGCTTGGATGAGGTGCTGACGGACGTCCTGAGCTACTTTTTTGTTCGAAAACCTCATTTGGAGAATCGCCTCGTCGATGGATTTGCCGGCGATCTGGCGAGCAAGCGGAGCCAGCTTTTTCATCGAAGTCTTGAAAAAATGGGACCGGGACATGTGACTGCGCTCAGTCCGGGCGATTTTCATCTCCTTCGTCAGACGCCCGCGGTGTTTGATTTCTCGAATGACCATCTTGCGCTGCCATCTCAAGCGGGCCGCTGGACGCGGATTGAGAGCCTGTTCCATGTTCGAGGGATTCCGCTTCTCGAACGCATCTTCAACGAGGAGGCCGGTTGGCTGGAATGCTTTACGCTTCAATTCTCTACCAAAGGCGCTGGAAGGGGCTAGGCCTCCTTGCGTAGCGTTTGCCTCGTATTCTTTTCGTTGCTCGTTCAATCTGTCTTGAGCTCTTCGCGATGCTGCTTTCATCCTTTCCATCGGCGTCATTGGTTTGGCGTTTGGTTCCGTCGCATTGGCCGTAGCCTGTCTTGGCGAAGACAACCCTGAATCCGTGGAGGCGCGTTGGACGTTGGAGAAATGAAGTGATCTTCTTGACGGTAGATGGAGGGAGGTCATTAGACGGCATAGCTCGACAACAGAGGAAGTTTCTGTTCGTGACTGGCACGCTGCACCGCAGGTTAGTCAGTCTGTAAGAATTGAGGACAGCAGAAGACTTGCCTCTGCAAACATGTCGCAGAGATATCTGTTGAGTGTTCATCATGACGGCTTTGAGCTCAAAACGAGCTCAGATGCAGTGTTCACTGCCGCTTCGTTGTGATTGAACAATCGTCGAGTTTTAGCAGACTTTCAGACCGAGGGTACTGGGTACGGAGTCGAGCGCTTGGCAGCGGAACAACGTAAATCCCCACCCGAGTATGCCCCTTTTTTGGAAAGAGGCACGTTTTCTGAAATTGTTCAGCACCAGACCGATCAACCCGCCCAGCTCCATGCCACCACATCTCTAGATATCGGCACCTTAAAAGTGGACGGCAATAAAGATGGAGAGCAGAAAACAGTTCGCCTGAAGACGAAAACAGGCATTGCAGCCTGGGATACGAGCGCAACCGGAAGCAGAGCAATGTGTTCCCTGGTAGCAACATCAACCAACTGCTTGGGTCTGGGATCAGCATCTCTGGGTTTGCATGCTAGGGCTTTGTGCTCGATGGCCTACATCGGTGTAGCGCGGCCAAAGTCGTGTCAATCGGCTCTGTGTGGAGTATTCAACGCCAGCCTGGCGGTAACCCCCTAACCGGTCAGCTCAATCGCAGTCCTTCTCACCCCTTCCATCTGCTCGACAGCTTCGCAATCGAGAAGCCGCCAATTCAATTCTTCAACATGTGTATTCGAATTCACTCGGAAAAATTTCCAGACATGAAATCGAGCCGCCTCGACAACCATCAACTACTCACTCGAATCGAAGGTTTATGACAATAATGGCCAAGAGAGCTTTCGCTCCTCTATACCGCTGAAGCATGCATCTGAGACGGCCCGCCCATGCCCCCTCACCAAGGGGCATGGCAATCGCGCGTCCCCAAAATGGGGGGCTCGCTCTGGTCTCTTCTGACAGCCACCAAACTCATCCGGTTTTGGCTTACGTTCCAGACCAGTCCACGGATAAACGGTGGGAAGAAGCACCATAGTCAAGGTTGCATTGACGCTAACCAGTAGGATATCGCTCTGAAGCAATCGATGAGTATGCTGCAAGCATGCCTAGGCACTGAGGTGTGCCACCTAGCACTCGCTTGAAGGGTATACGAAGTCGACGGGTGAGTCGCTGGTGGCATTGCTGGGACTCCTCCGCAGGCTGTCCTCGTACTTGTCTCATGCAGCGTGATGAACAGATGATACCTCCGTTCCATTGAAGTACACATTTCGTCCCTTTGGCGAGATCCTTGTACCGCATGTTTGTGGCGCACAATCATTGAGCTGAAGACCGTGCTAAACGGTACACTCTTCCAGAATTCTTCAGACTAACCAGGAACCTCTCTCAAGCGTGATTTCTCTACAAAGCAGGAAATTTTAACCTCGAATTCATCAAAAGGGTCGACAATGGCTGTTGGATATGTCCGGAGCTTACTCTTGTTGTCATATGAGAGTAGTGAAGTTTAGCTGTGGCGCCAGGTGCACCCGCTCATTCGATCAAGCACTAAAATCTGCTGAAGGATTGAGGGACTGAAGCCTTTCCTCGCAGTGAAGCTGAGTTGGGCAATGATCCTGACACCCTGGATCGTACAAGCTAAGCTCACCACTGACCCATGAAATCTATATATAATCCGTCTCCAACACCATCTTTCGTCACACACACTGATCGCTTCAGCTATGAACTGCCTCGTTTTCCAGCTGTTTCCGTTACAAGATGTCGCCACCACCTGTTCTGAACGGCGCTGACCTTCCGGGCAGTTTTTTTATTTTGCTTCTTTTTTTTTAAATTCCTCACATACACCCCGAAAGCTAAATTCAACAAAGGCCAAAATTATTCTGGAGTGGCTTACGACCCATACGCCCAGCCAAATGACACAGCAAAAACGCTAGCGCAAAGATATAAATCGCCAAACACACCTGGCACCTTCCCTTACTATGAGCTATTTACAGGAATGGATAACACCAAAGACAACGTGGCTGACTGGATTCAACATGAAGTCAAGACTCGATCGCGTCATTTGTCATATATTCTGAGTGAAGTCGCAGATACAATTTCCTAGCAGTGGGAGCTTTTGGTAGAAATCAAGGCCTGTTCGGCACGCCCTGGCCATATGCCAATGAAACTAACAGCGCAATCAAGAATGGCGTATTTGTTTCATACTGGAACAAGTCAGGCGACAAGAGATTCGAAACGAGTATTGTTGATCCAGCATTCGGCGATCGCGCTGAAACCAAATCGTTGTACCTCCACTCAGGAAATGGCATAGATCATATCCTGAGCGCTGCAGGGGTATCCAGCGGGACCTTTGGGAAGATTACGCTGGATCGGTATGCAATAAGGGTGGGAAGCAAGTTGAAGCTCTAAGAAGTTGAAACATTTCGAGTTGACGTCCAAAACGACTAGTACAGGGTCACCACGGGGACATTGGGAAGTTGAGAGAAGGGCTTGAGGAAGGTGCAGACTGGCCAAAATCCAAAGCGTGGTTCTGTAATGCTTGGATTGTGGAAGACTTAATTAACAGAGCGCCAAACCATCACCGAGATGCAACGAAATTTTTTCCACATATAGCTGCGCTTCGCTGATAGTATTGCCTTTACAGTATCCATTGTGTCCTATTACCTCTGCAGGTATCATCACTTCGGCAGGTAGTTAACTCTATCCTTGCAAAGAGCCCTTGCTTGTCTGAATAAGAGTTTCATCCGCGACCACCAAAACCTTAGTCTCAACACAGGTTTCCAAGCCTGTTCCCCGCCAGAGCTGGTTCTGGCCGCCGGATGCGTTGCTGCTGACCAGATTTGAGAACCTCTTGTCACATGAACCCAGTCACCGAGCGCCAACTGGGGCTTGGGTATTGCGCGTATAGTGATGTATATGAGAACGCTGGTTTCGAATCTTCGGGTCGCGAAATTGGGTCACTCGTAGATAGTTCCACTCGAGCTGCTGGGTTCTATGAGGAGGACTACCAGCAATGCAAGGTTTGAGTGATCGAAACCAATGCGGGTGGGTGATGAAAACTAGGACCAGGGACTCTAGGTAAAGAAGAAATACATTTGGGGGTACCCCGTACGCTACCTGGGTACCTGAAAGTAGACGTGTCTAATCAGTGACATTTCACGGAGCTATTAAGCGGCAAGGCTGCGGTCCAAAAAGGGGATTCCTTCCCCTTGGTGTACCGGGTATTATACCGCCTAACCGTTCAGTGCAGGTGACCGAGCTTACCTACTGTACAAGTATATTGTCAAAACAAACTAGCGCGAGCGGACAGTTGACGCTAGTCTCAATGTTTCCATTGGTATGGAAACGCTCCAGAACGCCATAGTGTTTTGTATGGTGTTTCGGCGGGTAAAGGGAAAAGCAGTGTCTGGTTCTTCCATTACCTCACGCGTCTTGGGGTGCTGACGTGACTTGGATAGAATGGCCCTTTCGAAGCCTAGACTTCTGTTCTACCCCATTAGATCCTAACCTCGCAGAGCATCAGCTGTTGTATCCGATGATATTGGTACTCGACATCGATTTCGCGCCAGGGGCCTTCTGTGAGAGGACACGGGTGCCCGGAAATCCAGATCCAGGATGGAGAGGGCCATTCCGCTTACTGGGCACGGTTCGCCGCCATCAAATAATGGATGTCTTTTGCGCTGGCTGGGTCCATGCTGGGCATTTAAATTCGGTTGAGGGCAACAAGATGGCAGCTTAGGTACTTTAGTAAAACAGATATCGAAAGCAAGCCATGGCCTATAACCAGGGTCTTGCAGGGTGCAGTTCGCATGTGGGTTCAACGGCTTCCCCGCCCCGGACCGTTACAGCTTGGCAGAATTGAAGAGGACTTGAGAGGACCTCACCGCGCAGCATCGGGCTAGGGGTGCCGGAGAAAGCCCGACGCCGACAAACGGCTCGTGCGGTTGGGTTTTAGTAAGCCCTGAACAATCGTCGGAGGCGCTAAAAGGGCCACCAACTGCTCCAGAAGACCCTTTGGCCTAGCGGCCCCAAAGGCAACCCAGCATCCACCAAGCATCCAGGCCAGAAAAAGCCCACCAGCCTGGCCTCGACCTACTTGTAGTCACCTGCGACTTGCTCTCGTGCACCGCACAGACTCTCCCTGGAACCCGTATCCCGGGACTTCTCTCCCGGCTCACGCGCAGGATTCAACAGTTCTCTTGCTTCCCAGCTTTCTAACTTTCGTCATTCCTTACTTTGTTCTCTTCCTGCGCCCCGTGTACCCTCAAGCACTGTCGCCCACGCTTTCCCGCTTCCTCACCACCCACAACGCGCATAAATCTCAACCGCCTCGGTCCAACTTCCTGCCCCTCCGTCCATCTCCTGCGTTGCCATATCTAAGGTCTGTCTGGTCCTCGCTGAAAGGGGAGCATGGCCTCGTCACTGGGTCGGGGAACCATCAAGTTCGAAAGAGTCGGAGCAGGGTCAATAATCACTTTAAGTTAAAAGCTAATCAAGAGAGAACTTCTTCACGGCGATCATGGACATCAATTCACTTCTTTCTCCTTCAGAGAATCCTCGCGCCAGTTCACTGACTCCTACATCTGGCACCGGGAGTCTGTCGCATTCGAACTCGAATTTGCATTCGCAGTCACAATCACCATTCCGACATGTCCCACGAACCCAGTCCGGTACCGCAGGCGCAGTAAGTTCGCCCCTGGGTCGCTCTGTTCAACCGCCATCGAGCATTCCTGCCCATGTCAGAAGTCCAGCTCAACAGACTCCGCACTCGTCGCCGCTCATCAGTCCTGTGCCGACCGGCACCGCATCTGCTCACTTACCTCGATCCTCTTCCACTCCAACCATGGAGACCTTCGCAGACTTCAATTCATCCAAGCCGACCCTCCCCAGCCGCGAGTCGACCGACAGCCAAGGCTCATCCTCCCTCCTCTTCCCCCACTTGACTTCCGCTGGAGCAACCTCCAACCCTCGTGCCTCCATAGATATTAACATGGTCGAAACGCCGAAACCTGTCATAAGAGCAGATTACACTGACACTTCTCTCCCAGTTGAATCGCAGCAAAGGTTGACTGTGCTGGCTGCCTACATTCAACAAACGCCTTCGTCGTATGAAGCTCACAGGGAGATCATTAAAATCCTGCATCAAGGCTTCGTCGACCACATCTACCCCTCGTCAAGCCCGAACGCTCACGGAGATCCTCGAACATACGATCTCCTTACCGAGCTTCGCCAAGCTCGTGAAAACTTGGACAAGCTATTTGCGGTCGGTGAGGAACAATGGCTCGATTGGCTCCAGGATGAGAGCATTCTTGCACAAACGGCGGATGAGCGAGTCGCGGTTGTGGATAAATGTCGGCGGGCAGTGACGGAAGAGTACGGTAGCACTCGACTGTGGTTGACCTACGGTGACTGGGTCTCATATTGCCATAAATGGGCTCTCGACTCAACTGGAGAAAAGCAGGGCGATGTCGATACCGAACGCTTGATTGGCCGCGAAGTCTTTGACTGGAATATTGTCTTGGACACGTGGACTGAAGCCGTTGAACGGACCAAGCATGACATGAGTCGTAGTCATGAAGTCTGGAACAAGTATATGGCTATCCGGTTTGGCGACGTCAGCCAAAAGTTATCCTCGGACGACGCCACCACTGCGCTTGAACTTTTTGAAACCCGTTTGCGCATACCACATGCTGAATGGCAGCAGACTTTCCAGGCATTCTCAAACTTTGTCTCCGCCAATGTACCGGCCGATCAGTATGAGGAAATCATGGCGTCAAACCTCAGAGATTCAGCCAATGCCAAGAAGATATGGAATGACAGAGACACATTGGAGATGGCCCTGCTAGAGGCCCAAAATGCTGGAGATACCACTGTTGAATACCAAGCTTTCTCGACATACATCGAATGGGAGCGTGAAGAGGAGAATAAGCCGCCGACACAGCGGAAGGGCAAGGGTAAAAGAGCGCAAGAGGTTCGAAATCCTTACTTCGATATGGTCGACGCCCTTTACAAACGTGCAGAACTTCGTTTCCCTTCCGTGCTTGCGATTTGGGAGGAGCACATCGATTATCTGATCGAGAAGTCAAAATCGGACTTGCTGGAAGTCTTGGCTCGAGCCACGAAACACTGCCCGTGGTCTGGTTCGCTATGGAAACAGTACATGCTGACCTCGGAGCTTGCAGACGAGCCCTTTGACGAAACCGAGAAGATCAAACACAAGGCTACCAGCACCGGACTCCTGGACGCCGCAGGCATCGAGGAGGCCCTCGTGGTTCATGATGCTTGGTGCGGGTATCTTCTGAGGCGGACCAAACGTCCCGATGCTGTTGAAGAGGATGCAGATGTTGCGGAAATGGGGATCCGATCATCTATCGAAGCAGTTCATAGCCTTGCCTCGAAGTTGGGGATCGGAAGCGCATTTGACCCTTCTTTCAGGCTTCAGCGAAAACATGTCGAATACCTCAAATCTCAACGCCGGCTCGACAATGCGGGAGCGCAATTCAACGACGCGGTGGCTGACTACGGCAAATATTACAAATTCTGGATGCGCTACTATGAGTTCGAAATGCAGAAATCCATGCAAATTGCCCTCATCCAACGACCGGGGCCGGATCGACTGGATACTCTTTCCTCTGCGCCCTTCGCTGTGGGAGTCCTGAAACAGGGCCTTCAATACCGAGGTCTTGACTATCCGGAGCCGCTCATGGAAGCACTGTTAAACCATTGCGAGGACTACGAGGATGCAGATGAATTGCAAAGCGCCATAATTTTGGTCCGGAAGGTTCAGAAAGATCTCACGGCAAGGCGACAACGAGAGGCGCCTCAGGCAACAGAGGTTGCGGCACAAAAGGAACAAGCGGAAGAAGAGGTTGCCAATCGGACACAAGAGGTCGCTAATGGCCTTCACATTGGGAAGCGCAAGCGAGACGAAGAGTCGGACGAAGAGGAGGCGAAGAAACGACAGCGGAATGGTGAGACTGCAGAACAATCGGTTGAATCGATTCATCCTCCAGCAGAGGAATTGAAACGCGACCGTGAGCACGCAAGCGTCCTTGTGCAGAATATACCACCCAACCTCTCCGAGACCAAGATCCGGCAGTATTTCAGCAGCTGCGGAATCGTCAAGCAAGTGAAGCTACTGCAGGACGAGGAGGATAGTGTCATTGTGGAATTTGAGGATGCTGATGCCGCTTCTTTCGCCCTGTCTAGAAATGGGCGCGAGTTTGAAGGTGCTGAGCTCTCTATTGTTCTCAACACTGGATCAACCTTGTTTGTCACCAATTACCCTGCTGCCGCCGATGAATCCTACATTCGCGATTTGTTTCGCCCATACGGGGAAATCATCAATGTTCGGTTTCCCTCACTTCAACACAACAAGAGACGGAGGTTCTGCTACGTCGAATTCAAGCGACCATCGGAAGCGCAAGCCGCGACCGAGCTTGACAACAAAGACATTGATGGGCTGCGGTTAGTGGCCAAAATCTCCAATCCGATGGTACGGCAGGCAAGAGCGGAGAAGAGCAGCGACGGTCGGACGGTGTTCGTTGGTCAGCTACAATTCAAGGCAACAGCTGAGGATGTCGAGAAACTCTTTTCTAAATATGGAACGATCGAACAGCTCCGACTTCCCCAGGATCCGAAAAGCCATTCTCGAAACCGTGGCATTGCTTTTGTGACGTTTGCCAATCCAGAAGAAGCACAGGCTGCACTGGCCATGCATGGCAAGGAGTCCCAGGGCAGAAAACTGACCGTCAATGTTACGTCTGAACGTGACGGCCGATCTACCAAAAGCATCAATGGGCGGTCGAAATCTCCCTCGCTGCACCCGGAGACTGCTTCCCATCCCGCTAGCACAGAAAAGATTGTGGACCGGGAAGCCATAGAGGCCCGCCGTGCGCGGACTGTTGTCATTTGTGACGTACCTGATATTGTAAACGAGAGCCGCATCGAGGCTGTCGCGGAAAGGATCGGTCCTGTACGAAAGGTGATCCTGAAGACAAATCATCAAGGCGCTTTGATTGAATTCGAGAATGTCCCAGACGCCGGGCGAGCGATGATTGAGCTCGATAACTTGGAGATTAATCCCGGCCGCCATATTCGCGTGGCCACAGAGAAGGAAATGTTGCAGCAAAAGCCGGAGCACAAGATAGATCAGTTTGCTCGTCCAGCTCCGAAAGCTGTTACGCCTGCCAGTGGCCCAGTCAGACGCCCTGCACAGCCTGGTATTCGGAAGAAAGGGGGACACCTCGGACAGAGGTCAAGCTTTTTGCACGGGTTGAGTGAGAAACAGCCTGCGAGTGCTGAGCAAGACAACGGAAGCGGAAAGAAGACGAATGATGACTTTCGAAACATGATCAACCAGACCTGATGGGACATCACATCGTCGCAGGGAGTAGTAAACTGTGGGGGGGGGGGGGGGGTATGATATCGGCGAGAGCCTTTCCTTCCAACTTGGACCTTTTGTGACCTGTACTATAGAAGAATTACTGGGCAACCTCATTCATGGTGTATGTACTGGGTACCACAGAGATAGTTAGCCTTGTGGCATGAAGGTAGTTATCGATGCCCAGATGACAGAGTCTGATTGTCTGCTTACGGGGTATTCATGGAGAATTTGATTGATCAAACTGATCGTAGCTAGCAAATGGTTTTGGCTGAATAATAGAGTCCCGTGACTTTAGACCGTTCTTGACTGCGCTTGATTGAGACATTTTTGGATGTTGTACTGGTAGCCTCGCAGCCTCGCAGTTTCGCAGCCTCGTCATGTGGCAAATCGAGCTCTGATTGGCTAGTTCAGGGTTTTGATTGATCATTCATCCATCATTTATCCGCGGCCACCCTCTCGACCCCATCATCTGTCCTATATCTATGCTGACTATTTGTATCCCTTCTACTTTTTCCTTCCTTCCTCTCCTTTATCAACTAACTCGAGTGGACTACGGGCATGAGGCTACGCTTGTAACAAAGACCGTAATGAACCAATCCCGCCTGCGGCAGCTTGCCGCTCATAACTACTCGACCTTCCGACGCCAGCCATGGAATGAGATCTCCGGCTCTCTCGGTGACCTGGGCACTTTCCTGCCCATTGTCATTGCCTTGACTGAGGGTCACCAGATTTCCTTGACCACCACCCTCATTTTTACCGGCCTGTACAACATCCTCACAGGTGCTTGCTTCGGGATCCCTCTTCCGGTCCAGCCGATGAAGGCTATTGCAGCAGTCGCGATTCTTAAATCCCTAACAGCAGGGCAGATGGCGGCAGCCGGAATCTTTGTCTCGAGTTGCATCCTGATTTTCAGCGTTACAGGCCTTCTTTCGTGGTTTACAAAAGTCATTCCGATCCCCGTGGTGAAAGGAATCCAGGTCGGCGCCGGGTTGAGTTTGATCATCGCCGCGGGCACTAAAGCACTTTCATCCCTCTCATGGACTATGCCGTCCTGGGCGGATAACTATCAGTGGATGATATTGGCCTTCATTGCTCTTTTTGCGATCCATCTCCGTCCGCGAACGCCCTATGCTCTGATCCTGTTCTTCGTCGGCGCCGTGTTCGCGTTGATCCGGATTACAGCCGATGACAAGCATCACCTTCCAGGCTTTCAACTGTGGCGCCCGTACACTCAAGCACCATCCGCAAGAGAGTGGAAGACAGGAATACTCGATGCTGGCATTGGCCAACTGCCGCTGACCACACTCAACTCCATTATCGCCGTTACCCACCTCGCCGCTGATCTCCTCCCGGACATAGAATCCCCTTCAGTCACAGCAATCGGCATTAGTGTCGCAGGCATGAATCTATTCGGATGCTGGTTCGGAGCTATGCCGGTGTGCCATGGATCAGGAGGACTAGCGGCACAATATCGATTTGGCGCTCGCTCGGGTGCCAGTATCATCTTCCTTGGGCTTCTGAAGCTCCTACTGGGTATTCTGTTTGGTGAAAGTCTTACAGACGTCCTTCACAGATTTCCCTTGGCATTTCTTTCGGTCATGATCATCGCAGCCGGACTGGAGCTTGCCAGTGTCGGAGAAAGTCTTAACACCCCCCGGGCCCGGGATCTGAGCAAAGAAGGGGTCAGCGCAAGGCGCACCGAAATCACGGACGAAGAGAAGAAGCGAAGATGGACTGTGATGTTTGTGACCGCAGGCCTGCTTGTTGCATTCAAGAATGACGCAATCGGCTTCGCGGCCGGCATGTGCTGCCATTGGAGCTTTCAACTATCCAGCTATTTAACGCAAAGAGCGGCAAGAAGACGACACGTTGAGACTCCCGCAGATGCCGATGAACGCGTGAACCTACTTCCGTGAAAACCGATGAATATCACCAAGGTATCTCACTGCCCGACCTCGAATATGTCCCAGTCACTCCATCCGGCCCTTGAGCTACCAACTCGGCCACCCTGACAGCTCCCAACTTCGGGTGCAATTCGTCCTTGGTCAGCTCCGCATTGTTCAAACCCGTCGCACGGTACCCTGGACACACGCTGTTGACCTTCCAACGTGGGTACAATTTGGAATAATACACGGCGAGCGCGTTCACGGCGGATTTGCTCGAATTATACCAGGGTCCCTTGTACATGAGGCCACGATCGAGGGTAGTCTGTAACGATCCCAAGGTGGAGGATATGAAGATAACTTTGGGCAGCTTGGACTTTTCGAGTAATGGCGCCAGGGTCTCGGTGAACACGGCGGTAGAGGTAACGTTCACGTTCAAGCAGAGGTCGAATTTTTGTCGCGTCGTGGCGTCTGGGGGCAGATGTTGCGCGGCGGTCCCGGCATTGTTGATCAGGACGTCGAGTCTGCCGAAATGCTGCTGGATGGCAAGGAAGCAGTGCTCGATGGATTGGTCGTCGGTGATGTCGAGTTGGATGGGGTTGACGTTGATGGGCGCGCCCATGCTCGCCACCGCTTCTTCCCCCTTCTGAGTGTCGCGGCATCCCATCAGAACCTGGTTGTTTGGGCTATCGCCGGCGAGCCTCTTGACGATTTCGTAGCCAATCCCTGTATTCCCGCCCGTCACCAGGATGATTGTCTTTTGCCGTGCGACGACGCTGGAGGGCCGGGTTTGCAGTTGTGGTCGGGACATGGCGAGTGTGTGGAAAGAGAAGAGGCTATGGAGATCTCTTAGACAGGCTGTGGCAGATGGCTGTAGGATGGGTGATATAATCTATAGACAATCGAAAAGGTTTTTGAAAACACTTGTAGCAACGGGTCGATAATCCGCCAGGAGAGAATACGAATCTTTTATCTTTCGCTACGTCACCGGCTCAGACTGGGAAAAGTCGGCAATATTGACAGCAGCATTATTAACCTATTGTCCAAAGCGGCTTAACCCCACACACTATGCCATATGTGTTTATTATCTCCGACGACATTTTCGTTCCTTATGGCCGTATTTGGATACTCCCTCCATACCTCGATACCTAATACCTACATACCCAGTACCTGGGTATGCATGGAGTACTTTTACGCACCAACTCTTTTGACTGATTGAATCGTGTCCCGGAGCCGGAGAGCAGACATAGAAACCCTCTCTCCCATGACGTGCATAGGTCCCTACATTTATCTAAATACTTCCCGTGTAAAGGACTGGTACCAGCTGACTAAGGCCCCCAGCTAAGGAAAAGGCCGCAGGAGTTACCGTAGTTAATTACATAGGAATGGGAATGGGGAGATTGGTCGTGGCGGTCACTTGTACTCACTCAACTCACTCACTCGCGGACCACGGCGGGAGACGGTCGGTCAATCGCAGTGCATTTCTGGAGAGCGGCGACGGGAGGGGAGGGGAGAGGCGAGGCTGTCGGCCGATATTTTACGGACCACACACACACATATATATATAATCCCCGAACAGTCGTCTCCCACTAGTCTTTCGCCGACTCATCACCCGCTGCTTTACTCTCCCGCTAACGACTATTTAGTCGACTCACTCCCTCGTCCGCTTCCTTCTACTCCCTTCCTCTCTTTCGTACTCCCCTTCTACTCTCTTCTGCTCCCTCACGGCTCTAGCCCGCTTCTGTCGTACTCTCTCACGTATCGGTGAGGCTTCCGTTTAGGCTTTAGTCTTACACGCACCGACGTTATTGTTAGGGATTCCTTGGTAAGTAGGCAGAGTCTAACGATAAGCGTATATATAAGATATCTCTATAGTATATAGTCGATACTGTACACGACTCAAAGTATAAAAGAAGGAAGAGTGCGCCTCTCATACGGGAAGTGCGCTAGTAATAAGGATGCACTCCCCGAGTCGCATCTATACTTAGCTGGCGGTCTGATTATTTGTTATGAACCGCTTTGCTACGTAAAGTGTCACCGCGATAGCAAACCTAGTTTACTTGGTGAAATAGGAGTGGGGCTGTGTAACTGAGACTAAAACCAAGTGTATAGTGAATGAACTATACGCACATCAGCAATTTTTCCCGCGGCTCACGGCATTCTTATATACCCAGGGAGCCCAGGGAGCCCACAGTCGCTCACAGCTCTTATATCTAGGCTATGAGCCTCTATAGACCATCTATTTTTAGTAACTTTTATAATATACTTATTATATAATATTATTAAATTTAAAAAGGTCTTTTCTATTTCGGAAATAAGGTTTACGCTAAAAGCGAATAACTCACTAAGTCTTTATCTTAGTGAATACTATAATAGAGCACTTCAGAGTTCGACGTGCACGTGCAACAACGCACAGAGGCCTGTCCAGCAGATCGGGAATCGAGAACGCGTTTCTAGTTAATACCGACAACAACACCACCAACACCACCAACACCACCCAGAGGGGCAGCGGCTAGGGCTACGAACACCTAGCACAGCGGCAGCATCGAGGGACAGGACAGGATTGATAAAACACTCAGGAATTAGGTAGACAGCGCTAAAAAGCCATAGAATTCATGATACTCTGCTCAAACTGTAATGTATAGCACTCTGCCAGCACTGTAAACTGTTCCGCACCCCCTTCTCTGCCAGCCCATTTAGATTTGATATGTGACCTAATAGATCTTTATCTACCACCGCTCTACCAGCCCATGTTAGGGATTCCTTAGTAAGTAGGTAGAATCTAACGATAAGCGTATACTTAAGATATCCCTATAGTATATGGTCGATACTATATACGACTCAAGCGTAAGACAGGAAAGAGTGCGCCTCCTATGCGGGGAGTGTACTAGTAATAAGGATGCACTCCTCGAGTCGCATCTCTTGGCTGGTGGCCTAATTATATTAGGCGTCCGTCCTTCCGATGTTTAGCCGAATCCGTAACAGCTCAGTACAGCCCATCACAGTATAGCCACCTCGCCTTATTACAATACTAACGCTATTAAGCTAATAATTTAAGATTTAGTTCGAAACCTTATATTTTATATATATCTACTTTAATTCTAGTATAATATAATCTTAGTTAGTACTAATTTAAATGACTAGTATAATTATATATTCGTAAAGTTATAAATTATTATATTGTAACAAGGCAAGGTGGCTGTGCTGTGATAGACCGTGCTGGGCTGATAGAGCGGTGGCAGAGAGGAAAAGTTATCTAGTCACATGTCAAACCTAAATGGGCTAGTAGAAGGGGGTGCAGAACAGTTTACAGTGCTGACAGTGAGCCATTCATTAGAGATTAAGTAGAGCATTATGAATTCTATGGTTTTTGGCGCCGTCTACCTAATTTCTAAGTGTTTTTTATCAGTTCTATCCTATCCGTCGATACTTTCGCTGTGCTAAGTATTTATAGCCCTAGCCGCTGCTCCTCTAGGTGGTGTTAGTGGTGCTGTCTTATTAGTATTAACTAGAAACGCGTTCTCGATTCCCGATCTACTGGATAGGCCTCTATGCGTTGTTACACGTGCACGTTAAACCCTAAAGTACTCTATTATAGTTAGCGACCGCGGGAAGATAATCTATTCATCGAAGATTCGAGCTCTTTACGATAATATCTTAATAAGATACTATATTAAGAATTACTAAAGTTAATACTAAAGAGTGAAGAATACAACTAAATAGAAGTTCGAGATTAACGACTAAAATTCGCGTAGGCATCGATTTAACTCTAAAAGACGGTAAGACTATTTATAGAGATAGAGTCCGCTAATTATTTAAGAAATCTTTTCTACGAAAGAGTTTAGAACCGAAATATTAAGAAGGATTTAAGATGAATAACTCTTTAAAGAAGTAGATTAATTAGTCGCGAATAAAATACTACAGTGAAGATATTTTCGAAGAGGAGATACTTAATTAGTAAAACGAGACGCTATAGTATTATAATATATAAAGTCTAACGCGGAACTCGGAGAGAAAGAAGATTATCTCTTAAAGATTTAGAAGTTCTTCTAGATGAGCCGTCGAAAAAGTATATT
Source organism: Cladophialophora psammophila CBS 110553 (assembly GCF_000585535.1). Taxonomy (NCBI): domain Eukaryota; kingdom Fungi; phylum Ascomycota; class Eurotiomycetes; order Chaetothyriales; family Herpotrichiellaceae; genus Cladophialophora; species Cladophialophora psammophila. The sequence continues at coordinate 272,364 of NW_006912957.1, forward strand.
CGCGGAAGAACTAAGATATTGTAATAAGGTAAGGTGGCTATGCTGTGATGAGCTGTGCTGGGCTGGTAGAGCGGTGACAAGGTAAAAAAGTTGTCTAGTTATATGTCAAACCTAAATAGACTGGTAGAGAGAAGGTGCGGAATAGTTTACAGTGCTAGCAGTATGCCATTCATTTTTTACAGATTGAGCAGAGTATTATGAATTTCATGGCTTTTAGTGCCGTCTATCTAAATCCTAAGAGTGTTTTATTAGTTCTGTCCTATTTCTCGATACTACCGCTATACTAGATGTTCGTAGTTCTAGCCGCTATCTCTCTAGGTAGTGTTAATAGTGTTATTATTAGTATTAACTAGAAACGCGTTCTCGATTCCCGATCTACTAGATAGGTCTCTATACGTTGTTATACGTATACGCTAAATTCTAAAGTACTCTATTATAGTTAGCGACCGCGGGAAGATAATCTATTCATCGAAGATTTAAGCTCTTTACGATAATATCTTAATAAGATACTACATTAAGAATTACTAGAGTTAATACTAAAGAGTAAAGGACACGACTAAATAGAAGTTCGAGATTAACGACTAAAATTTACGTAGGCATCGATTTAACTCTAAAAGACGATAAGGCTACTTATAGAGATAGAGTTCGCTAATTATTTAGAAAACCTTTTCTACGAAAGAGTTTAGAATCGAAATATTAAGGAGAATTTAAGATGAATGGCTCTTTTAAGAAATAAATTAATTAGTTACGAATAAAATACTATAGTGAAGATATTTCCGAAGAGAAGATACTCGATTAGTAAAACGAGACGCTATAATATTGTGATATATAAAGTCTAACGCGAAACTCGAAGAGAAAGAAGACTATTTCTCTAAGGTCTAGAAGTTCTTTTAGACGAGTCGTCGAAAAAGTATACTTATCGAAGAACTAAGATATAAGAAGTAAAAAGATAAATACGCGGAATAACGAAGAAAAGAAGTAGAGAGATACGGAATATAAATAAGTTTTAAGATAGAGAAATATTTTAATAAAGAATTTAATATAGAGCTGTAATAGTAATTCTAAACTATTACGATTAGATAGATAAAGAAGATATTATCGACGGCTAGCTATTACTACGTCGAATATAGTTCTCCTAGTTAATTAGTGTTTAAGGTGCGAACTTAGTCGGCGCTATAGAGATTACTCGCGTAATATTAGAGCTAATTAGAAAAGTCGGTTCTCTCGTATACGGAGATCACTCATAGATCGAGAAGATTACGAACTAAGTATTAAAGAGCGAGATCTATCCGACTATTAGATTAAGTTCCGAGAAGAAGGCGCCTTGCTAAGAGCGTAGCTAGTTTACTTATTAATTTAGCTACTACTTAAAGAAATCGAGGGTGTACGCGAGCTTCTAGACTAATTCTTTCGAAGTATAGAAGCGATGATATCGGAGTAATCTAGAATATCGAGGTTTCGAGAACTAGCTACGAGTACTTCTTTAGCGTCTTTCGCTATATTCTTATCTTCTTCTAGAGATTCTTTATAGTCGTCTTCGTTAAAACTAATATAAATAATAACGACACCGAATCTAACGATAATAACGTAGAATAAAAATAAGCTAATTATATTAAAGATACCGTAGAGAAGTAAAAAGAATTTCGAATACTCATTCTTTAAAGGCGTAAATACTACGATATTCTTAGAGAATTTTAAGTATTTATCCTTATATAATCGATAGTTAGAAGAAGATCGTATTAAAGCGATCATTCGTTTTTATAATCGTTTCTATATAGTAATTATTCATAATCTATCTAAATATAAACTACGAGATTAGAAAGATATTAAGCGAAAGATACTAAAGAAGTAAGAGAACGAAGATAAAAATTAGCTAGTATTAATCCGTTTCTATTTATAATCGTTTAAGAATAAAAAGCGAGAGAGTAAGGAAGATATACGTATTTATATACGCGAATTTAAAAGAACTAGCGATACCTTACTTAAAGAAGAGAAAGTAATCTCTATTTAATTAGATAGATAGTTACTAAAAGAGTTATCGAAGCGAGATTATAATAAAATTATTTTAGATCTAGGTATCGATTATAGAGATACTAAAATAATTAAGTACGATAAGATTTATAAAAAGACTATAAATCGCTCGTAAGCCTACTATAATATTAATCGTTTTATAGACTCTTTAGAAGATTAGACTTTAAATAATCTAGTGAAAGAACGTAAAGAAAAGTTCTCGACATTAAAATAAGAAAAGAGAAGTATAAAAGGTAAGAAAAAGAATAAGAAAACTAAGAAAACGACTAATAAAGTATCTTCTCGGACTTCTTAGATTAAATAAGGAATAGTGCTTCTCTCTACTAAGCTATTATTAGCGGAATATATTAATAAACTATCTAATTATTTCTAAAGTACGATGATACTAGAAATAAGAGGCTTAAAGAAATAAATGTAAGTAGTGATAGAGATAATTAATACCTTAGTGAACGTAATAATAGTAAATTTAGATTTATCTAGTTATATATTAAATCTAAATTTAGAGCTAAGATCGAGAATATTCGCGATCGGAAGACCTAGCTATGGGGAAGATCGACGTAATGTAATTTATTACTTTTATGGCGAGGTTAGATATATATAGCCTCGCTATTCGTATCTAGAGGAATATCTACGAGCTAAATAGATTTATTTTAACTCGAGAAATTATATTATAATAAGGCCTAAAGTACCGGGAAAAGATATTAAAGAAATTCGTTTTTTATAATTAAAGATTAGATTAAACTATCTTAGAGATATCTTTCATAATTTAGAAGGGCTAATAAAGAGTTTACGCGTCTCTTATCTTAGAGTAGATCTACATAGAGACTTAATCGTAATTAATGATTCTTCGGAAGAGGAAATTAAAGAGACTATAGTTACGGCTGTCCGAACGTTTAATAAGAGTAAAGCGCGAGAGTCTAAAGCTAAATATAGTATAGCAGGCTATAAGACCATTTTAAAACGATTAGAGAAAGAAAAGAACTATCTAATTACGAAGTAAGCTTAATTAGAATAATATATAGAAGAGATTCTTAAAGTTACTAATTAAGCCACGGAATAACCGAGAAAAAATTCGATGAGACGAATATATTTTATAGAACTAGAAATTATTTACGATGACGTTATCTAAGAAGTTTCGAAAAGTTAAGATACGATAATAGGAGATGCGGAACTAAGTTCGATTATATAACGTCAGAAAAGAAGAACGTATATATAGAAATAAGAGTAGCTCGTACCCCGTAAAAAGCTTTAGAAGATACTTAGGCGAATATTCACGGAAGAAACGATAAGCTTAGTTAATAAGATTTTAAAATAGAAAATAATCGGAACTACTATTTAGAATATATTGGCTAGGTCGAAAGAAGTACGATAGAAGCTATTTTTAAGAAAAATCTAGGAGTATAACGAAGATCGTTAGAAGCTTCTATATCGTAAGACGCGGGTCTCTAAGATACGACTAAATAGTAAGAGTAGTTATTCTTAGATTACTAAGTTAGCTCTTACTAAATATTCGTTCTTAAATATTAAGCTTCGCTATAGATATAAACGAGTATTAGTTAATAGCGAAGCGAAGATAAATTTAATCTCGAAGAATCTCATAATAAAAATCGAAATAGAAAATACGATTCGACTTACTTAAAGCGTTACTAACTCTATTAGCTACGATAGAAGACGTAGATAGCGGTTCATTAGATTAATTAATTCGTTAACGTTAACTATTGTCGATATGAATATTAAGACTTTTATTTATATTATATAGGTTATAGATCCTAGTTATTAATTAATATTAAGAACTCTATTTTAGATTATAGCGCGAATATAGATGATACGAGACAACGATAAGAATTACGTAATTACTCTTCGTTTATAGACGAATAAAGATATTATTTAGATTAAGATAAGAGAAAAGAAAGTTAATGAGAATAAGAAAACCGCGGAAATAGTGAAATTATTATATAGCGAGTTAAACTAGTTAGCGAATAGAAATATAAAAGGTCTCTATTCGCCTTCTTAAAAGACCTAACCTCTATAACGATAAGAAAAAGAGAGCTCTACTAGAAGAACGAAGACGAAGACTAGAAGAACGAAGACGAAGATAAAAGTTCGGTATTAGTGAAAAGAGATATAATGAGTAGAGATCTATTAGATTATATATTAAATCTAATTTATTAATACGACGAAGAAAATCTAGTGAACGAGACTACGGCTAAAGTTCGTCGGGTTATTATTTCGTCGGAACTTCGAGATAAGAAGAATAGTCGATAGCTAATTAAACTCTCGAGGCGAAGAGATTTCATTAGCTTAATTAATAATATAAAAAATAAGATAAAACATAGAAAAATTAAAGTAGTCTAAGGCTTAAGAGCTCGCGTAAATACGCTCTATAAGCGTAAGACTAATAAGATTCTTCCGGTGAATATATCTTAAACGGACGAAAGTACGCTAGATAAGTTAATCGACTAGAGAAAGAGAGTAATAGCTAAAGAAAGAGCTGTAGAGCTCTATTCGATGCCGTATCGCTATAGTTAGTGGATTATACCGCGGTTTACAACCTTTTAAAGAGAATTACGCTTAACGCTAACGCGACTAGAGTAGCTTTTAATCGAAGACGTTCTTTAGAAATTAAAAAAGAATATATTAATAAAAGTATTATTTAATAGAGAAGAAGCACTTTTCTAAAAGTTCTTAGAGATTAGAAAAATTATTTAGAAAGTAATATTATCTTAGATTATTCGAACTATTTTATATAAAGTATAGTAGACTAAGAGTTTTTATATTTCTAAGGCTCTAGAGAAGAAGATAATTATATTAGTGAAAGATCGAATTTAAAAAGAGATCTTTAAGCCGTGTTATAATCTTTATTAAAATTCTTTCTTTCTCGTAGCTAAAAAAAAGACTAGAGAGTATAGAATTATAAATATAGCTATAAATATTAATAGAGTAACTATTTAAGATGCGAATTTACCGCCTTCGTCGAACGATTTCTCTAAAGAATTTACTAGAATATATATTCTATTACTAATAGATTAGTTCTTTAGTTATAATTAAGTAGAATTAGCTATCGAATACAGAGATATAACTATTTTTTAGACTTCATTAGAGTTAATACGATAGACTACCTTATTATAAGAAGCTACGAATTCGATGACCCAGTTTATAAAAATATTAAATAAGATTTTAGCGGCGTAAATCCCGGAGGCGATGAAACCTTTTATTAACGATATCGCGGTGAAAGAACTAAAGACGAACTATAGAGCTAAATAAGTAGTGCCTAAGTTAAGAAAGTTTATATTAAAATACATTTAGAACCTCGATTAAGTTTTATACGACGTTAAGAGAGTAAAAGTAACGGTTTTAGAAGAAAAGTTATAATTCTATATGGTAGACATTAAAGTAGTTAAATATATCTACGATCGCGAAGAAAGATATTCTAATACTGCGAAGATCGAAAAGATTATGAAATAGCTAATACTACGGAATATTACGAAGTTAAAGAGATTTTTAGGTATTTATATCTACTATCGAATCTAAATTAAAGATTTTATATATAAGATTACTATTTTTTATCGTTTATTTATTCGAAGGACTTAGAGAACTATCTAATATATAGATAGTAAGGCTCATATAGATCGTAAACCTTATAGATAGATAAGTGACTATTAAAGAACTTGAAGATAACTATTTACCTAGGGAGGGTAAAGATCTTTATATAGACAATAAGTGTTCATAGTTAAGACCCTTAAAATATTAATTTCAAATCAACATTAGTAAGTACGATTAATTATTTAATAGAGTGCGGAATTAATATCGCACTAGTCACGTGATTTCATAGACTCTAGGTCTAAATACGAACTTAAACTTCGTATTTAATTACGTAACTAAAGGTTTAAGATAAATCTTTAGAGAGCGATATTCTATATTATTAAAGAAAGATACTAAATAATAATAAATATAAGTAGAAGATAATACTATAAACGTATTAAAGATTACGCTAACTATCGCGTCTACATTAGTGAGTATTAACTATAAGAATAACGTAGAATTAATTATTCTTACTTTCGATACTAGTTTACTAAATTAGAGAGTAGTACTAATATAGTATAAACGTAGTTCTCGAAAACATAGATATTCTATACGTTATGAGAGTAATTTATAAATAAAAGTAGAGATTAAATATAACGCGGAAAAAAGAGAATACCGTACTTTACTAAAGATATTAAAGAAGTTTAAGTCCTAGCTATACGGTATAACCTTTTTAGTTAAAACTAATATAGTAACTCTCGCTACTTAATTAAATCACTCGGTAACCGATCTATCTAGTGCCTTAGTAACGTAGTGACTTACTTAGATTCGGCTATTTAATTTCGAAGTTAGATATATTCCTAAGATTAAGAATATAGTAATAGACGCTTTATCTAAACGGCCGGAAACTATAAGTAAGACTACTAAAGTAGAAAGAGAAGAAGACATCGATAAATAAGTAACCGCGTAACTCTTTACGGTGCGAGTTAGCCCGATAATTCTAGATAAAACCTAAGACTTACTTCTATACGGAAAACACCGAGTTTTAGAACTAATAATAGACTTTACTATTAAGATATAATACGTACGAATCTACTCTATTCGGTTAGAATTCGAAATATCTTAGTAAAGTACTATCGAAGAGAAGAAATAGTAGATATCGTTACGGAAAAAAGAATATTCTAAGAAATCATAGTAAATTACGCACTATCTTTAAATCTTTCGACGATTTATCGGGATGAATAACGATGACTTTAAAAGAATGAAGCGAGAAGTACTAAAATACTTTATACGAAACGATCACTTATTCCGAAAATCTAATACTATAATATCTACGCGACGAGTGGTAAATAAGAAAGAAATAAAGTAACGAATTTTAAAAAAACTATATAATAAAAGTGAGTATAAAGAAGTTAAGACTACTTATCGACGTATTACGAATCGATACCATTGAAATGGTATATATACGATAGTAAAAGAATATAAAAAGACGTATATAGAATATTAGTTCCGAGACTCACGGAGAATTAAAGAGAAGATAAAGCTCACTTACGTTAATAAAAGATAAGAGACTATTTATATAGATATAACGTCGATACTAAAATTACGAGGAAAAGCTTATTTAATAAAGACTAGAAATATCTTCTTCGAATGAGTGAAAGCGCGCGGGCTAACTAAGAATAATAGTATATTAGTAATAAAATTCCTCTAAAAAGATCTAATCTATCGCTATAAAATATTTAGAAAGCTAGTCGTTAATAAAGAATCTAAAAATAAAGACTTAATAATTACTTTAATGAATAAATATAACATTAAAAGAGTAGTTACTTCTACGTATTATTCTTAGATAAATAGCTAAGTAAAAGTAAATCATCGAGCTACTACGAACGCTTTTACGAAGACGTATAAGAGGTCGGATCGTAAAGACTAAATAAACTTTTTATATATTATATTATAGGCGGATCGAACAACTATTAAAGCTAGCACGGGCTTTACTTCATACGAATTAAAGTATCTTAATCGGCCGAAACTACTCATTAAACTGAATATTATTACTTAAGGACTAATGCTATAAAAAGAGACCTATACTACTAAAGAACTTATAGGAATACGAGCGCGCGCACTTAAGAGACGTAAAGAGAATCTAAAAGAGACGCGAGAACGTTTAAGGCGGCAACGTAAGCGAGATAAGAAGTATTTCGATAAACGTTATCGAATCCGAATAGAGAAGTTAAAAGAAGAAATACTAATTCTAGTTTATAATACGTTTAGTTTAATGAATATATTAAGCTTTAAGAAGCTCTCCTTCCGGTAAATGAGCCCGTATCGAGTTTTATAGATAAATCCGATCTATAATAACTATATCTTATATAAATTAAATAATACGAAGCTTTATAGAATCTTTACTACTAATCGACTAAAGCGTTTCTATTCGCGTAACCCGGATCGATTCGAGTTAGTAAAGTTAAGTAATACGATAATAAAAGTAGTAATTACCGAAGAAAATAATAGTAGCGATTCTATAAACGAGATTAAAGAAGAGCGAAGTAAATATATCGATGATCGAAATAGTTCCGGAAAATTAAGTAGTGAAGTCGTTAAAACTTAGACTAGGCGCCTACCTCGAAGAACTTCGGCTACTTATATAATCTCGCTAGTCTAGATATTAAGTGAAGCTAGAGAAGATAATTAAGAACGACTTCGAACTAACTTTATTATTGAGTTTCTTCTTTCTCTTAGAAGAATTAATAAAGAAAGAGATTTCCGAGAGTCTCGCGAACTAAGACGTAGACGAAGAGAATAATTTAAAAAGAACTTACTAAGTAAATAGAGACGACTTTATTTATATAAGATAAGAAGAAAGACGAGCTCTCTATAACTATTCTTATATTCACTTATCTTTTATTAAGTCTATTACTAAAGTTTTAATTAATTAAGTTATTATTTAAAGTAGATTTAATATTTACGATTAATATTACTATAATAAAGAGAACGGTATAGTAATATCGATAACTCTATTATAGTTTCTCTTATATTTTAATTTATTTAGTTTAATTTCTATAGAGTAAGTATTATTAACTATCTACGCTCGTCTATTTACTTCTAAAATAACTCTTAAGATATATAGATAGATAGTAAATAGAATAAAGATAAGAATTATAGAGAAAATAGCTTATAGTATTTTAATAGCCTTTAGTATAGATTAATTTATTTAGTTATATATTAAATCTAAAAATAGTTTCGCTAAGAGACTAATAAGCTAGTGTAAACTTAAAAAGATACTTAGTAATAATCTTACGGTCCGTGCGTTACGACGAAGTATAGATATTACGGCGCGTAAATCGGAATTCATAGTATAAATAAATACGATGATAGAATATAGTAATAATAGCGATATAGAGTAATTTATTTATGGAAACTATAGATAAGCGAGCTAATTAATTAATTAAAGAGAAGAAAGTACTATCTAAATTATAAATAATACTAAAGGCGAGTAAGAAGTCGAGCGAATAAATATTAAGACGCCGCCACCGCGACTACCGAAGTATTCCTCACTTAGTTCGTAGATAGTACTTTATAAGTAAAAGAATAAATAAGAAGAAACTAAAACCGACGTAAATATATAGTAGTGACGTTAGTATATAACGAAGTTCGTTACTTAACGAGTAGTAAGATTAATAGACGGCTAAGTTAGCTCTTAACTATTTCTATTATCTCTTTTCTTTCGTCTTTACTCTATTTCGTTAAGTAATCACTTAATTCTCTTCGTTCTTAACGAATATTTAAAGAATATCTTCATTAATCTCGAAAAACAACGCTATATTATTTTTATAGCTTCATTTAGTGTATTTTTCATTAAGAAAACCGAGCTTTAATTATTTATAAATAGTTTTAAATAATATAAGTAATTAAGACACTCCGCGAAGATCTCGTCGCGTATAAGGACTTACGTCTAATTCTACACTAATAATATCGTAATAGTAAGTTTCGTAAACGCCTTAGTATATTACTTCGTTACTAGATTCGTTTACACTAACGCTCTTAAATTAATAATAGTAAGTAGCGATTCGGAGATAAGACACCATTAATATTAGTCCGTAGATAATCTAAACTCTCTTATAAAGACCTAATATAATGGTCGGAACGTAACTTATTTATAATTTTAGAGACATTACTCTTAGTACGGCTATAGTATTAAATATTTAGATATCGTATCCTCGTTATTTCTCGATTTAAAAATCACTACGGAAAATACTAGTATTATACCGTAAAGAAGAAATCGACGTAACCGAATAAGTTAAATAAGTTATTTAAATAGTCGAAAGAATATAATAGTTAAGTGAAAAGTTCGTACTAAAAATCGCTAATTATATTAAAGACGATCTAGAATTAAAGATAATATTTAAAAATAAAGTAGTTAAGAATAAGAAGATTAAAAGATTTTAAGTATTAATTAAAGAAGCGATTAATAACCGAAATAAGTATAACGAAATTAAGAGAAGATTTATTAAAGATATTAATTATATTAGAAGTTAGAATATAGTCTTATTTCTAAAGAATACGAGCGATAAAAATACGATTAGCCGAAAGTTTAGATAATGAATAATCGAAGAATTTTAGAAAGGTATCGTAATATAGTGGTTAGATAATATAGCGTATATACTAAAGAAGCTTTAGTATATAAGAATAACGTCTAAGCTACGGGACGAGACACCTATAAATATATTACGTCGAATTAATTATTAAATAATGAAACGGCTAGCCGGTCTCACGGATATAAAGTTTTCTTAATTAGCACCGTAACGAATCGATATCTTTACGGTATAGTCGAATTTAGACGATTTTAGAAACGCTATAAATGATTATAAATATTTATAAGTTATAGCTGCGCGTTTAGAATATTATCTTTAGTTAAAGAATAGATTACACTAGCTAAATAATATAAAGTCACTAAATATATATAATTTAATTCTCACCGAGGGTCTCCTAGAGATATCGATTAGCTAAATTAGTTAGGTCGAATAGAATCTCATTATAAGAAAGAAACTAACTATAAAACTACTTACTAAAAAATCTATAGAGAAGAGATCTAGTAAGATATTAGCGAAAGACGAGACCGAGAATTAGTTAAAGAACTTCTAAGAATAAGCGATAAAACCTCCGTCTTTATCGACCGTATCTAAGAAATAACCGGAAGAAGAGTAAAGATATTAGAAGCGAAATATTCTAAATTACTTTAAGAATAAGTCTATAATAAAAAAGCTTATTAAAATTAAAGAAAGAGAAGTCGTAATTAAGGAAGCGACTAAAAAGTAATTAGAAATTCGAAACGAATATATTAAAATAGTAATTCAGTCTAGAAAGAGACCGTAATTAATATCGTTAATTCTAAGAATATCTTTAGAGATAGAAGTAAGAGCTTCTAAGCGAATACACTTCTCGTCTATCGAATAAGCGTTTACGAAAGCTAAAGAAACTATTATCAATAGTAAATATCTCCGTAGAGAGTTTTAAGAGTTATTTTCGCTCTTTAATACGAAACTATATAAATAAAATCTATTAAGAAATTCTTTTAATATAAAAAGACTAGTATAGAAGATTATTATAAACTAATCTAAGAGAGTTAGATATAATATCGGTAAAGATACTTTAACGAAACGATAAGCGAATAGAGTAGTTCAGTACGAATTTAAAGCTATTATACGAGTATTCTAAAGATTAATCGAAGTATTACCGACTAATATTAGTTCGAGATAATTTCTTTAGTATTACGCTACCCTCGAAGTAATTTAAATCATAGAAAGAGTAAAGACTAAAAAAAATACGTTAGAAATTTAAAGAGTATAGTCGCGAAGTAAAGAAATCTCTTCGCGGCGAGAATTACTACTTAAGAGAATATATAATTAATAAGAAAGAATTAAAATATCTTTTACTTAGTGCGAATTATAACGATTAGTTATTTATAAATTACGTTATTAGAGATATCGCGGCCTACCGAAAGTACTAAGTAGAAGACGAATAAAATATAATTTATCTATATAACGTTCGAGAAATATTTACGTTTATAATCTAGTCGCGATCGTAACGATAAGATAAGTTTATATAGAAGAAGCTAATTCTCTATCGAGAGATTAATTATTAATAGTTAGTATACGTCGATTTCGATTCTCGAATCGTTTACGCTATGAATTCGATTAGGAAGCGTACGGTAAAAGACTTAATAATTTCGATTATTTTGGAGTATCTTAACTCTTAAGTTTAAGTAAAGCTCGAAGACGATAAATAGTTCATATTTTAAAATATTAATGTTAACAAACAACTAAATGACTATAATTACGGAATATTTATTATCTTTTAGGCTAAAGCTCTTATAGAAAACGGTATTAAAGCTATTAAAGAAGTTAAAATCGACACTTCCTATTAAGTTCAACTCATTTAGAATATTCATTAAGCTATTATTAGAAATAAAAAGATACTATTATTATAGTCGTCTCGCGTAGAAACTAGTAGATAGTAGCTATTAAAGTCTATTATAATAGCTACTTTAGATGAAAGTGTTATTAATCTCATTAACTAAGAGAATACGAACTAAATATTATAAACTTATATCGACTTATATAGCGAAGAGAGAATAGATTTAGAATATAATAGTAATAACTCTTAGAATAGAACCTTAACGCTAAGAGTAAACTCTCTCTTTTCTCGCGTTACTTAGTTAATAGAGAAAGAATTCTAAGAGCGAACTCTAAAGTTATTAAGTAATATTAGTATAGAAATAGACTCGATCTTAAGATAAAGTAGTTATTAAAGCGAAATATTAAGAGCGTCTTCGGTGTCCTTATATAGACCGAGTAGATTTATTATATTTACTAATAATATTCTAGTTTATATTCTAAACCTAATAAGAGAGAAGAATCTATCCCCGTTACGAGCTTCTTCTTATAGTACTACGAACCCGTCTCTTAGATAATAATAGAGTTAAATAATTCTTAAGTATATTATATATTATTAAACGAGATCGTTCTATAAATAGAAAAGAGAGAGATATAATAAGATAAGATAGCTATATTATAATGAGCTATACTAAGCTAATAGAGCGATAATAAGATAAAAAAATTATCTAGTTATATATTAAATCTAAATAAACTAGTAGAGAGAAGATATAGAATAGTTTATAGTATTAGTAGTGTGCTATTTATTTTTTATAGATTAAGTAGAGTATTATGAATTCCATGGCTTTTAGTGCCGTTTACTTAAATTCTAAGAGTATTTTATTAATTCTATTCTGTTCCTCGATACTGCCGCTATGCTAGGTGTTCGTAGCTCTAGCCGCTACCTCTCTAGGTAGTGTTGGTAATGTTGTTATTAGTATCAACTAGAAACGCGTTCTCGATTCCCGATCTGCTAGATAGGCCTCTGTACGTTGTTACACGTGCACGCCAAACTCTAAAGTGCTTTATTACACTATAAGAAGTAGTAAAAAGAATTAGAGCGAGAACTTAATAAATATAGAAATTAATAAGAGAGATAAAAATAACCTCGGTAGAGAAAATCATCTTACGAACCCTTACGGAAGACGATATAAGAGAAATTACGATAATTACTTAAATATCGAAGGAAGAAATATAAGTACGACTAACGACGAATCGAATTTTAGTTAGAGCGAAGATAGAAGTTTAAGCGGTCCTTAGAGTCTATAGAGAACGAGAAGTCTGAGTACCTCGACTTATAGAAACTTTACTAAATGTTAGTATCTAAGAGCTATTCTCTTATAGAATAATTTATACTTATTCTCTACGGCTAATTTCTTACTTATATATTATAATAGAGCACTTTAGAGTTTAGCGTATATATATAACAACGCATAGAGACCTATTCAGCAGATCGAGAATTAAGAACGCGTTTCTAGTTAATACTAATAACAACATCACTAACACCACCCAGAGAAATAGCGGCTAGAGCTACGAATACCTAGCATAGCGGTAGCATCGAGGAACAGAATAGAACTAATAAAACACTCTTAGAATTTAAGTAGACGGTACTAAAAGCTATGAAATTTATAATACTTTACTTAATCTATAAAAAATAAATAATACACTATTAGCACTATAAACTATTCCGTATCTTCTCTTTACTAGTTTATTTAGATTTAATATATAACTAAATAACTTTTTCATCTTATTATCGCTTTACTAGCTTAGTATAGTTCATTATAGTATAGTTATCTTACCTTATTATATCCCTCTCTCTTCTATTTATAGAACGACCTCGTTCGATAATATATAATATATTTAAGAATTATCTAACTTTATTATTATCTAGGAAGCGAGTTCGTAGTACTATAAGAAGAAGCTCGTAACGAAAATAAATTCTCCTCTCTAATTAAATTTAGAATACGAACTAAAATATCACTAGTAAATATAATAAATCTACTCGGTCTATATAAGAACACCGAAGATACTCTTAATATTTCACTTTAATAACTACTCTATCTTAGAGTCGAGTCTATTTCTATATTAATATTACTCGATGATTCTAAGATTCGCTCTTAGAATTCTTTCTTAACTAACTAAGTAACGCGAGAAAAGAGAGAGTTTACTCTTAGCGTTAAGATTCTATTTTAAGAGTTATTATTATTATATTCTAAATCTATTCTCTCTTCGCTATATAAATCGATATAAATCTATAATATTTAGTTCGTATTCTCTTAATTAATAAGATTAATAATACTTTCATCTAGAGTAATCATTATAATAGACTTTAATAGTTATCATTCACTAGTTTCTACGCGAGATAATTATAATAATAATATCTTTTTATCTTTAATAATAGCTTAATAAATATTCTAAATAAGTTAAACTTAATAGAAAGTATCGATTTTAACTTCTTTAATAGCTTTAATATCGTTTTCTATAAGAGCTTTAATCTAAAAGATAATAAATATTTTATAATTATAGTTATTTAGTTATTTATTAATATTAATATTTTAAAATATAAACTATCTATCGTCTTCGAGCTTTACTTAAACTTAAGAGTTAAGATACTCTAAAATAATCGAAATCATTAAGTCTTTTACCGTGCGCTTTCTAATCGAATTTATAGCGTAAACGATTCGAGAATCGAAATCGACGTATATTAATTACTAATAATTAATCTCTCGATAGAGAATTAGCTTCTTCTATATAAACTTATTTTATCGCTATAATTACGGCTAAATTATAAACGTAAATATTTCTCGAACGTTATATAGATAGATTATATTTTATTCGTCTTTTACTTAGTGCTTTCGGTAGGCCGCGATACCTTTAATAACGTAATCTATAAATAACTAATCGTTATAATTCGTACTAAGTAAAAGATATTTTAATTTTTTCTTATTAATTATATATCTTCTCGAGTAGTAATTTTCGTCGCGAAGAGATTTCTTTACTCCGCGACTATACTCTTTAAATTTCTTTAATATATCTTAAATTCGCTAAATTTCTAACGTATCTTTTTTAGTCTCCACTCTTTCTATAATTTAAATTACTTCGAGAGTAGTGTAATATTAAAGAGATTATCTCGAACTAATATTAGTCGATAATACTTCGATTAATCTTTAGAATACTTATATAATAGCTTTAAATCTATACTAAATTACTTTATTCGCTTACCGTTTCATTAAAGTACTTTTATCGATATTATATTTAACTCTCTTAAACTAATTTATAATAATCTTTTATACTAATCTTTTCACATTAGAAGAATTTCTTAATAAGTTTTATTTATATAGTCTCGTATTAAAGAACGAAGATAACTCTTAAAACTCTCTACGAAGATATTTACTATTAGTAATAGTTTCTTTAGCTTCCGTGAACGCTTATTCGGTGGACGAAAAGTATATTCGCTTAAAAGCTCTTACTTCTATCTCTAAAGATGTTCTTAGAACTAACGGTATTAACCGCGGTCTCTTTCTAGACTAAATCACTATTTTAATATATTCGTTTCGAATTTCTAATTACTTTTTAGTCGCTTTCTTAATTACGACTTCTCTTTCTTTAATTTTAGTGAGCTTTTCTATTATAGACTTATTCTTAAAGTAATCTAAGATATTTCGCTTTTAATATCTCTACTCTTCTTCCGGTTATTTCTTAGATACGATCGATAAAGACGAAGATTTTATCGCTTATTCTTAGAAGTTCTTTAACTAATTCTTAGTCTCGCCTTTCGCTAATATCTTATTAGACCTTTTCTCTATAAATTTCTTAGTAGACGATTTTATAGTTAGTTTCTTTCTTATAATAAGATTCTATTTAACTTAACTAATTTAGCTAATCGGTATCTCTAGAAGACCCTCGGTAAGAATTAAATTATATATATTTAGTAGCTCTATATTATTTAGCTAGTGTAATTTATTCTTTAACTAAAGATAATATTCTAAACGCGTAGCTATAACTTATAAATACTTATAATTATTTATAGCGTTTCTAAAATCGTCTAGATTCGATTATACCGTAAAGATATCGATTCGTTACGATGCT
Organism: Cladophialophora psammophila CBS 110553; assembly: GCF_000585535.1. NCBI lineage: Eukaryota > Fungi > Ascomycota > Eurotiomycetes > Chaetothyriales > Herpotrichiellaceae > Cladophialophora > Cladophialophora psammophila. Next base: position 288,437 of record NW_006912957.1, read on the forward strand.
AACTAAGAAAACTTTATATCTATAAGACCGACTAGTCGTTTTATTATTTAATGATTAATTTAACGTAATATATTTATAGATATCTCGTTCCGTAGCTTAGGCGCTATTCTTATACACTAGAGCTTCTCTAGTGTATACGCTATATTACTTAACCACTATATTACGATACCTTTCTAAAATTCTTCGGTTATTTATTATCTAAACTTTCGACTAATCGTATCTTTACCGCTCGTATTCTTTAAAAATAAGGCTATATTCTAACTTCTAGTATAATTAATATCTTTAATAAATCTTCTCTTAATTTCGTTATACTTATTTCGATTATTAATCGCTTCTTTAATTAATATTTAAAATCTTTTAGTCTTCTTATTCTTAATCACTTTATTTTTAAATACTATCTTTAATTCTAAATCGCCTTTAATATAATTAGCGATTTCTAGTACGAATTTTTCACTTAACTATTATATTCTTTCGACTATTTAGATAGCTTATCTAACTTATTCGGTTACGTTAATTCCTTCTTTACGGTATAATACTAATATTTCCCGTGGTGGTTTTTAAATCGAGAAATAACGAGAATACGATATCTAAATATTTAATACTATAGCCGTACTAAGAGTAATATCTCTAAAACTATAAATAAATTACGTTCCGACTATTATATTAGGTCTTTATAAGGAAGCTTAGATTATTTACGGACTAATATTAATAGTGTCTTATCTCTAAATCGTCACTTACTACTACTAATTTAAGGACGTTAGTGTAAACGGATCTAATAACGAAGTAATATACTAAGGCGTTTACGGAACTTATTATTACGGTGTTATTAGTGTAAAATTAGGCGTAAGCCCTTATACGCGACGAGATCTTCGCGGAGTGTCTTAATTACTTATATTACTTAAAACTATTTATAAATAATTAAAGCTCAGTTTTCTTAATGAAAAATACACTAAATAAAGCTATAAAAATAGTATAGCGTTATTTTTCGAGGTTAATAAAGATATTCTTTAAATATTCGTTAGGAACGAAGAGAATTAAGTAATTACTTAACGAAATAAAGTAAAGACGAGAGAAAAGAGATAGTAAAAATAGTCGAGAGCTAACTTAATCGTTTATTAATCTCACTACTCATTAGATAACGAACTTCGTTATATACTAATATTATTACTATATATTTACGTCGATTTTAGTTTCTTCTTATTTATTCTTTCACTTATAAAGTACTATCTACGAACTAAGTAAGAAATACTTCGGTGGTCGCGGTGACGGCGTCTTAGTATTTATTCACTCGACTCCTTACTCGCCTTTAGTGTTATTTATAGTCTAGGTAGTACTTTCTTCTCTTTAATTAATTAATTAGCTTATTTATCTATAGTTCTCGTAAATAAATTACTCTATATCGCTATTATTACTATATTCTATTATCGTATCTATTTATACTATAAATCTCGATTTACGCGCCGTAATATCTATACTTCGCCGTAACGTACGGACTATAAGACTATCACTAAGTATCTTTTTAAGTTTACGCTAGCTTATTAGTCTCTTAGCGAAATTATTTTTAGATTTAATATATAATTAAATAAACTAATTTATACTAAAGACTACTAAAATACTATAAGCTATTTTCTCTATAATTTTTATCTTTATTCTATTCATTACTTATTTATATATCTTAAGAGCTATTCTAGAAGTAAATAAGCGAGCGTAGATAGTTAATAATACTTACTCTATAGAAATTAAACTAAATAAATTAAAATATAAGAGAAACTATAATAGAGTTACCGGTATTACTATACCGTTCCCTTTATTATAGTAGTACTAATCGTAAATATTAAATCTACTCTAAATAATAACTTAATTAATTAAAACTTTAGTAATAAACTTAATGAAAGATAAGTAAATATAAGAATAGCCATAGAGAGCTCGCCTTTCTTTTTATCTTATATAAGTAAAGCCGCCTTTATTTACTTAGCGAGTCCTTTTTAGATTATTCTCTTCGTCTACGTCCCAGTCCGCGAAATCCTTGAAAATCTTTTTCTCTATTAATTCTTTTAGAAGAAAGAGAAAGCTCGATAATAAAGTTAGTTCGAAGTTATTCTTAATTATTCCCTTTAGCTCCGCCTAATACCTAGACTAGCGAAATTATATAAGTAGCCGAAGTTCTTCGAGATAGACGCCTAGCCTAAGTTTTAACGACTTCACTACTTAATTCTCCGGAACTATTTCGATTATCGATATATTTACTTCGCTCTTCTTTAATCTCGTTTATAGAATCACTATTATTATTCTCTTCGATAATTACTACTCTTATCACCGTATTACTTAACTTTACTAACTCGAATCGATCCGGGTTACGCGGATAGAAACGCTTTAGTCGATTAATAGTAAAGATTCTATAAAGCTTCGCACTATCTAATTTATATAAAATATAGTTATTATAGATCGGATTTATCTATAAAACTCGATATGAGCTTATTCACCGGAAGGAGAGCTTCTTAAAGCTTAATATATTTATTAAACTAAACGTATTATAAACTAAAACTAATATTTCTTCTTTTAACTTCTCTATTCGAATTCGATAACGTTTATCGAAATACTTCTTATCTCGCTTACGTTACCGCCTTAAATGTTCTCGCGTCTCTTCTAGATTCTCTTTACGTCTTTTAAGTACGCGCGCTCGTATTTTTATAAGTTCTTTAGTAGTATAGGTCTCTTTCTATAATATTAATCTTTAAGTAATAATATCTAGTTTAATAAGTAGTTTCGGTCGATCGAGATACTTTAATTCGTATAGAGTAAAGTTCGTATTAGCTTTAATAATTATTCGATCCGTCTATAATATAATATATAAATAGTTTATTTAGTCTTTACGATTCGATCTCTTATACGTCTTCGTAAGAGCGTTCATAGTAGCTTAATAATTTACTTTTACTTAGCTATTTATTTAAGGATAATACGTAGAAGTAACTACTCTTTTAATATTATATTTATTTATTAAAGTAATTATTAAGTCCTTATTTTTAGATTCTTCATTAACGACTAGCTTTCTAAATATTCTATAATAATAGATTAGATCTTTCTAAAGAAATTTTATTATTAATATACTATTATTCTTAGCCAGCTCGCGCGCTTCTATCTATTCGAAGAAGGCACTTCTAGTCTTCACTAGATAAGCTTTTCTCCGTGATTTTAGTATCGGCGTTATATTTATATAAATAGTCTCTTATCTTTTATTAACGTAAGTAGACTTCATTTTCTCTTTAATTCTCCGCGAGTCTCGAAATTAATATTCTATATACGTCTTTTTATATTCTTTTATCATCGTATATATACTATCCTAATAGTATCGATCCGTAATACGTCGATAAGTAGCCTTAACTTCTTTATACTCACTTTCATTATATAGTTCTTTTAAAATTCGTTACTTTATTTCTTTCTTATTTATTACTCGCCGCGTAGATCTTATAATATTAGATCTTCGGAATAAGTAATCGTTTCGTATAAAGTATTTTAGTACTTCTCGCTTCATTCTTTTAAAGTCATCGTTATTTATCTCGGTAAGTCGTCGAAAGATTTAAAGATAGTACGTAATTTACTATAATTTCTTAGAATATTCTTTCTTTCGTAACGATATTTATTATTTTTTCTCTTCGATAGTGCTTTACTAAGATATTTCGGATTTTAATCGAATAGAGTAAATCCGTACGTATTATATCTTAATAGTAGAGTCTATTATTAGTTTTAAAACTCAGTATTTTCCGTATAGAAGTAAGCCTTAGGTTTCATTTAGAACTATTAAGCTAACTCGTACCGTGGAGAGTTACGCGATTATCTATTTATCGATGTCTTCTTCTCTTTCTACTTTAGTAGTCTCACTTATAGTTTCCGGTCGTTTAGATAGAGCGTTTACTACTATATTCTTAATTCTAAGAATATATCTAACTTCGAAATTAAATAGTCGAATCTAAGTAAGTCACTACGTTATTAAGGTACTAGATAGATCGGTTACTAAGCGATTTAATTAAGTAGCGAGAGTTGCTATATTAGTTTTAACTAAAAAGGTTATACCGTATAGTTAGGACTTAAACTTCTTTAATACCTTTAATAAAGTATAATATTCTCTTTTTTCCGCGTTATATCTAGTCTCTACTTTTATTTATAAACTACTCTTATAACGTATAGAATATCTATGTTTTCGAGAACTATATTTACACTATATTAATACTACTCCTTAACTTAGTAAACTAGTATCGAAAATAAGAATAATTAATTCTACGTTATTCTTATAGTTAATGCTTACTAGTGTAGGCGCGGTAGTTAGCGTAATCTTTAATACGTTTATAGTATTATTTTCTACTTATATTTATTATTATTTAGTATCTTTCTTTAATAAACGATAAAAAATAGTAACCTTATATATAAAATCTTTAATCTAGATTCGATAGTAGATATAAATATCTAAAAATCTCTTTAACTTCGTAATATTCCGTGGTACTAATTATTTTATAATCTTTTCGATCTTCGTAGTATTAGAATGTCTTTCTTCGCGATCGTAGATATATTTAACTACTTTAATACCTACTATATAGAATTATAACTTTTCTTCTAAAACCGTTACTTCTACTCTCTTAACGTCGTATAAAACTTAATCGAGGTTCTAAATATATTTTAATATAAACTTTCTTAACCTAGGTATTATTTATTTAGCTCTATAGTTCGTCTTTAGTTCTTTCACCGCGATATCGTTAATAAAAGATCTCGCCGTCTCCGGGATTTACGCCGCTAAAACCTTATTCGATATTCTTATAAACTAGGTCATCAAATTCGTAGCCTCTTACGGTAAGATAGTCTATCGTATTAACTCTAATAAAGTCTAAAAAGTAATTATATCTCTATATTCGATAGCTAATTCTACTTAATTATAACTAAAGAACTAATCTATTAGTAATAGAATATACATTCTAGTAAATTCTTTAAAGAAATCGTCCGACGAAGGCGATAGATTCGTATCTCGAATAGTTACTCTATTAATGTTTATAGCTATATTCATAATTCTATACTCTCTAGCCTTTTTTTTAGCTACGAGAAAGAAAGAATTTCGATAGGGGCCATAATACGACTTAAAGATCTCTTTTTAAATTCGATCTTTTACTAACGTAATTATCTTCTTCTCTAGGGCCTTAGAAATATAAAAACTCTTAGTCTACTATACTTTATATAAAATAATTCGAATAATCTAAGATAATACTACTTTCTAAATAATTTTTCTAATCTCTAAGAACTTCTAGAAAAGTGCTTCTTCTCTATTGAATAATACTTTTATTAATATATTCTTTTCTAATTTCTAAAGAACGTCTCCGATTAAAAGCTACTTTAGTTACGTTAGCGTTAAGCGTAATTCTCTTTAAAAGGTTATAAACCGCGGTATAATTCACTAACTATAGCGGTACGGTATCGAATAGAGCCCTGCAGCTCTTTCTCTAGCTATTACTCTCTTTCTTTAGTCGATTAATCTACTTAGCGTACTTTTATTCGTTTAAGATATATTCACCGAAAGAATCTTATTAACCTTACGCTTATAGAGCGTATTTACGCGAGCTCTTAAGCCTTAAGCTACTTTAATTTTTTTATATTTTATCTTATTTCTTATATTATTAATTAAGCTAATAAAATCTCTTCGTCTTAAGAGTCTAATTAGCTATCGACTATTCTTCTTATCTCGAAGTTTCGACGAGATAATAACCCGACGAACTCTAATCGTAGTCTCGTTTACTAAACTCTCTTCGTCGTACTAATAAATTAGATTTAATATATAATCTAATAGATCTCTACTTATTATATTTCTTTCTACTAATACCGAACTTTTATCTTCGTCTTCGTTTTCCTAGTCTTCGTCTTCGTTCTTCTAGTAAAGCTCTCTTTTTCTTGTCGTTATAGAGATTAAGTCTTTTAAGGAGGCGAATAGAGACCTTTTATATTTTTATTCATTAACTAGTTTAATCCGCTATATAATAATTTCACTATTTCCGCGATTTTCTTATCCCCATCGACTTTCTCTTTTCTTACCTTAATCTAAACGACACTTCTATTCGTCTATAAACGAAGAGTAATTACGTAATTCTTATCGTTATCTCGTATTATCTATATTCGCGCTATAATCTAAAATAAGATTCTTAATATTAATCGATAACTAAGATCTATAACTTATATAATATAAATAGAAGTCTTAATATCTATATCGGTAATAGTTAATATTAACGAATTAATTAACTTAATGAACCGCTATCTACGTTTTCTATCGTAGCTAATAAAGCTAGTAACGCTTTAAGTAGATTAAATCGTATTTTTTATTTCGATTTCTATTATAAGATTCTTTAAGCTTAAATTTACCTTCGCTCCGCTATTAACTAATACTTATTTATATTTATAGCGAAGCTTAATATCTAGGAACGGATATTTAGTAAGAGCTAACTTAGTAGTTTAAGAATAACTACTTTCATTATCTAGTCGTATCTTAGAGACTCGCGCCTTACGGTGTAGAAGCTTTTAACGATCTTCGTTATACTTCTAGATTTTTCTTAAGAATAGCTTCTATCGTACTTCTTTCGACCCAGCTAATATATTCTAAATGGTAGTTCCGACTATTTTCTATTTTAAAATCTTATTAACTAAGCTTACCGTTCCTTCCGTGAACATTCGTCTAAGTATCTTCTAAAGCTTTTCACGAAGTACGAACTACTTTTATTTCTATATATACGTTCTTCTTTTTTAACGTTATATAATCGAACTTAGTTCCGTATCTTTCATTATTATATTTTAACTTTCCGAAACTTCTTAGGTAACGCTATCGTAGATAATTTCTAATTCTATAAAACGTATTCGTCTTATCGGATTTTTCCTCGGTTATTCCGTGGCTTAATTAGTAGCTTTAAGAATCTCTTCTATATATTATTCTAATCGAGCTTACTTCGTGATCGAATAGTTCTTTTCTTTCTCTAATCGTTTTAGAATGGTCTTATAGTCTACTATACTATATTTAGCTTTAGACTCTTACGCTTTACTCTTATTAAACGTTCGGGCAGTCGTAACTATAGTCTCTTTAATTTTCTCTTCTAAAGAATTATTAATTACGATCGAGTCTCTATATAGATCTACTCTAAGATAAGAGACGTATAGATTCTTTATTAGCCTTTCTAAATTATAAAAGATATCTCTAAGATAATCTAATCTAGTCTTTAATTATGGGAAACGGATTTCTTTAATATCTTTTCTCGGTACTTTAGATCTTATTATAATATAATTTCTCGAGTTAAAATAGATTTATTTAGCTCATAGATATTTCTCTAGATACGAATAGCGAGGCTATATATACTTAATCTCGCTATAAAAGTAATAAACTATATTACGTCGATCTCCCCTATAGCTAGGTCTTTCGGTCGCGAATACTCTCGATCTTAGCTCTAAATTTAAATTTAATATATGACTAGATAAATCTAAATTCACTATCGTTACGTTCACTAAGACACTAATTATCTCTATCACTACTTATATTTATTTCTTTAAGTCTCTCATTTCTAGTATTATCGCACTTTAGAAACGATTAGATAGTTCATCAATATATTCCGCTAGTAATGGCTTAGTAGAGAAAAGCACTATTTCTTATTTAATCTAAGAAGTCCGAGAAGATACTTCATTAGCCGTTTTCTTAGTTTTCTTATTCTTTTTCTTACCTTTTATACTTCTCTTTTTCTATTTTAATATCGAGAACTTTTCTTTACGTTCTTCTACTAAATTATTTAAAGCCTAATCTTCTAAAGAGTCTATAAAACGATTAGTATTATAGTGGGCTTACGAGCGATCTATAGTCTTTTTATAAATCTTATCGTACTTAATTATTTTAGTATCTCTATAATCGATACCTAGATCTAAGATAATTTTATTATAATCTCGCTTCGATAACTCTTTTAGTAACTATTTATCTAATTAAATAGAGATTACTTTCTCTTCTTTAAGTAAGATATCGCTAGTTCTTTTAAATTCGCGTAGATAAATACGTATATCTTCCTTACTCTCTCGCTTTTTATTCTTAAGCGATTATAAATAGAAAAGAGTTAATATTAGCTAATCTTTATCTTTGTCTTTTTACTTCTTTAGTATCTTCTACTTAATATCTTTTTAATCTCGTAGTTTATATTTAGGTAGGTTACGAATAATTACTATATAGAAACGGTTATAAAAACGAATAATCGCTTTAGTACGATCTTCTTCTAACTATTAATTATATAAAGATAAATACTCGAAATTCTTTAAGAATACCGTAGTATTTACGCCTTTAAAGAATAAGTATTCGAAATTCTTCTTACTTTCTTACGGTATCTTTAATATAATTAGCTTATTTTTATTCTACGCTATTATCGTCGGATTCGGTATCGTTATTATCTATATTAGTTCTAATGAAGACGACTATAAAGAATCTCTAGAAGAAGATAAGAATATAGCGAAAGACGCTAAAGAAGTACTCGTAGCTAGTCCCCGAAATCTCGGTATCTTAGATTACTCCGATGCCATCGCTTCTATACTTCGAAAGAACTAGTTTAGAAGCTCGCGCACACCCTCGATTTCTTTAAGTAGTAACTAAATTAATAAGTAAACTAGTTACGCTTCTAGTAAGGCGCCTTCTTCTCGGAACTTAATTTAATAGTCGAATAGATTTCGCTCTTTAATACTTAGTTCGTAATCTTCTTAATCTATGAGTAATCTTCGTATACGAGAGAACCGATCTTTCTAATTAGCTCTAATATTACGCGAGTAACCTCTATAGCGCTAACTAAGTTCGTATCTCGAACACTAATTAACTAGAAGAACTATATTCGACGTAGTAATAGCTAGCCGTCGATAATATCTTCTTTACTTATCTAACCGTAATAATCTAGAATCACTATTATAGCTCTATATTAAATTCTCTATTAAAATATTCCTTTATCTTAAAACTTATTCGTATTCCGTGTCTCTCTACTTCTTTTCTTCGTTATTCCGTATATTTATCTTCTTACTTTTTATATCTTAGTTCTTCGATGAGTATACTTTTTCGACGGCTCGCCTAGGAGAACTTCTAGATCTTAGAGAGATAGTCTTCTTTCTCTCCGAGTTCCGCGTTAGACTTTATACGCTATAATACTATAGCGTCTCGTTTTACTAATCGAGTATTTTCTCTTTAGAAATATCTTCACTATAGTATTTTATTCGCGACTAATTAATCTACTTCTTAAAAGAGCTATTTATCTTAAATTCTTCTTAATATTTCGATTCTAAACTCTTTCGTAGAAAAGATTTCCTAAATAATTAGCGAACTCTATCTCTATAAGTAGCCTCATCGTCTTTTAGAGTTAAATCGATACCTACGTAAATTTTAGTCGTTAATCTCGAACTTCTATTTAGTTATATTCTTCACTCTTTAGTATTAACTTTAGTAATTCTTAATATAGTATCTTATTAAGATATTATCGTAAAGAGCTCGAATCTTCGATGAATAGATCATCTTCCCGCGGTCGCCAACTATAATAGAGTACTTTAGGGTTTGGCGTGTACGTATAACAACGTATAGAGGTCTGTCCAGTAGATCGGGAATCGAGAACGCGTTTCTGGTTAATACTGACAACAATATTATTAACACCACCTAGAGAGGCAGCGGCTAGAGCTACGAACATCTAGTATAGCGATAGCATCGAGGAACAGAATAGAACTAATAAAATACTCTCAGGATTTAGGTAGACGGCACTAAAAGCCATGGAATTCATAATACTCTGCTCAATCTGTAAAAAATGAATGGTACACTGCTAGCACTGTAAACTATTCCGCACCTCCTCTCTACCAGCCCATTTAGGTTTAACATGTGACTAGACAACTTTTTCACCTTGCCACCGCTCTACCAGCCCAGCACAGCCCATCACAGCACAGCCACCTTGCCTTGTTACAATACGACGATAGAATAACCACTAAAATACGAAAGACTAAGGCCTATATTCGAAAAGAAAGTAGGAATCGAGGCCTTACTAAAATATAAATTATAGAACTATAAAATACGTCTTTAAGAAGGAAAACACCCTATATTTAGACTACTATACTCATTATCGGAAATCGAGTAAAAGATCTTAAGGAAATATTTTAAAGAATATTTAGCGAAAGACTATATTAAATTATTAAAGTTAGAAGTAGAATACTCTATTCTATTCGTTTTAAAGAAAGACGAAAAGCTTCGATTATATATGAACTATCGGAAGCTAAATAATATTACTATTAAGAATATTTATTCGCTATTAAGAATTAATGAGCTCTAAGACTAACTTTAGGGAGCGTAATATTTTATAATATTAGATATTCGAGACGCGTACTACCGTATACGTATAAAAGAAGATAAAGAATAGAAAATAGTCTTTAGAACTCGATATAGATTATTTAAGTATTATATAATATTATTTAAACTTACTAATATACTAGCGATATTCTAAACATTAATTAATAATACGTTAAGAAAATACTTAGATATTTTCTATATTATCTACTTAGACGATATCTTAATTTACTTTAAGATCTATAAAGAATATATAGAATACGTTACGAAGGTACTAAAGGCTCTTTAAGAATATTAACTATCGGTTAAACTTAAGAAGTATAAATTTTATAAAGATAATATTAAATTTCTAAGATATATAGTTACTAAAGAGAGACTTAAAATAAATCTTAACTACGTTAAAAGCGTACTAAAATAACTAAAACCGACTACGCTAAAGGAACTATAATCGTTCCTAGAATTCGCTAATTTTTATCGAAAGTTTATACGAAATTATTTACGAATCACTATATCCCTAACGAACTTAATAAAGAAAGAAGTCGCGACCTTCGCTTTAATAGAAGAGACTAAATAAGTAATTACGAAACTTAAGAAGATTTTCACTAAGGCTCCGATCCTTACGATCTTTAACTCGGAACGATAAATTCTCCTTAAAATAAACGTATTAAACGGCGCGATTACCGCGGTTCTAATATAGAAAGAATAGAACGGAAGAATTAGACTAGTCGTTTATTTTTTAAGAAAAATAATAGAACTAAAGCTTCACTACGATATTTACGATAAGGAATTACTCGTAATAGTAGAAGTATTAAAATATTAAAGAGTATATTTAGAAGAACTAAAATACCTAGTGAAAATCTACTTAGATTATAAAAATCTTCTTTATTAGAATATAACTAAGATACTTAATAGAAGATAAATATATTAAGTAGAAACTATAGTCCCGTATAATTTTAAGATCTACTACGTTAAAGATAAAGAAAATAATAGAGTAGATACTCTAAGCTAATAGCTAAACTATATAAAAGATATTCGGCTAACCTCGATATTTCTTCTATAAATAGAAGAAGACTATATAATCTATATATAACTAATATTAGTAGTAGAAGATATTAAGAACTTAGTCGAAAGAGACAACTATAACTACAACCTTAACACTAATATTAAAGAATATCACTTCGTAGATTAAATACATAACGAAGTCGTACGACTTAGAGTTATAGAATACTATTATAACGACCTACTAATAAAGCACCTAGGAGCCGATAAAATAATCGAGCTTATTACTAGACACTATAACCCTTAGAAGTATATAAGAAGAGATATCTAAGAATTCATTAAGTAATGCGAAATATATATATAAACGAAACATATAAGATATAGACCTTACGAACTACTATAACTCTTATAAACTTTAAAAGAAGTATAGATATTAATTACGTTCGACTTTATTACGAAACTACTAAAGTCTAAAGAATCTCTTACGAAAGTGACCTACGATAGTATACTTATAGTATATAATAGACTAACGAAATTCTTCTATTTTAGACTATACTTAGAGAAGTTAACGATAGAAGAATTCGTATACGAATTTCTACGAACTATGTTCGTTAACTACGGAATATCGAAAGAGATTATTATAGATAGAGATAAGCTCTTCATATCTAAATTTTAAAAAGCGCTAATAAAACTACTAACTATAAAATATAAGTTATTTACATCGTTTTATCTATAGATCGACGAATAAATAGAAAGAACTAATTAAATATTAAAATAATATTTACGAATGTATATAGACTATAGTTAAACTAATTAAGTACAATTACTACTAGTAGCGTAATTCTACTTTAATAACTATAAATTAATAATAAAGATAAGTTTATTCTTTATAAACTACGGATTCTACTCACGATTAAAAGAAATAATAGACGGAAGTCTAAACTCTAGAGTCTTAAGTATAGCTCTTATTATAAGAGAACTCTACGATTAACTTAGATCGAATCTTAAATTTCTCGTAGAAAGAATAGTAAAATACGTAAATAAGAAACGAATCGAGAGATCGCTTCTAAAGAAGAGAAACCTCGTCTACCTTTTACGAAAAAACATTAAAACGAAACGACTAAGCGGAAAACTAAACTATACGAAGTTAGAACTATTTAAGATTAAAGATAAGCTTAGAAAAGTTATATATCGACTAGAATTACCGAAAGATATACGTATATATAATATATTCTATAAAGTACTTCTTAAATTAGTACTAAAGAACGCTAAATTAGTTAAGATACTACCGCTAAATAAAGAACTAGCACTAGAGAAATATAATATTAAGAGGGTTCTTAGAAGACGCGTTATACGCGATATCTCTTAATATTTAATTAAATAATTAGAATATAACGAATACGAAAATAGCTAAGAACCGGAAATTAATCTTTCGAAGAAACTTCTAAAGAAAGTAAGAAAGAATTACTCTGAGTAGTTTCTAACGCTAGTAAAGCGTTTAGCTATTCATCGTTAAAAATAAACTCGTACTAAGTTATTAGCGGCTTAGGTTCATCTAGAGCGTAGCTCTTCTTCTAATTAAGAGTATCTAATATCTAGAATTATCGAATTATTATATTACTCTAGATATAAGTATACTTCTTAATCTACCGCTAATATTTAACTAACCGACGCTTTAACTTAGTAGATTCACTTATAAACTTTGTAGCCTCTATTCGTACTTAAGCTATTCGCTAAGCTAATCGCCGGGCTTATTTAATTATCTTCTTACGTATCTCTCGATAGCGATTCTCTAACTCTTTCTTCTTCTTCTTCTAGAATTAAAACTTATTCTCGAAGTATTGACTATTATATTTTATATTTTTCCGAGTGTACTCGTTGCAGCGAGAATTATCTTTTAGAAGGAAGTAAAGAGACGACGACTTACTATAGTTCGAATAAGAAGCTATAGTACGAAAGCCTAAGCGTTTTATCTTCTTAGTAAGAAGACGACGTTCGAAGATGCGTTAACGAAGCGAGGCTTTCCGAAGACTAGAAGAGAGAAGAGGAGAGAAGAAAGAAGATATCTTTAGATCTAAATTATTTTAAGTTAAGTAGTATTTCGCTTTTATATTATTACTAAGATAAATTCTTAGAATAAGGATCTAACCGGAGAAAGAATAGTATTAGATATAGTCTTAAAAGAAACCGATCGCGGGCTATACGAGGACGGCTCGCTATATTCATTGACTACGTGGAAGGGTCCGCGAAAGAGTAAGGCTAAGTTACGTAATATACTCTACTGGCTCTATTAACTCTGTGAGCTCTACCAGTAGAGCGCGCAGAGCGCGCAGAGCGCATAGAGTATAGGCATTATATATATACTCTCATTACCCCTAGATAGTTTATACTCTCTCCGTAGCTAACTTATATTATTTATTAGACTATATAGTTCTTAGTGATAGATAACTATTTATATCTTACGTTCTTCTTAATTAGTTTATACTATTTAGATTATTACTAGAAACCCTAATCTAGTTAGACCTTAGTAGAATCTCTAATAATAAAGACTTAGATACGATTTAATAATTACGACTATACCGCGAAAACCTAGAAATCTAAGATAAGATTAGCTTAGAAATATATAAAAAAGATCGTTTAGATACGACTAATACGAGTATTTATTAATGCGACGATAGAATACTTATTAAAATACAAAAGGCTAAAGTCTATATTCGAAAAGAAAGTAAAAATCGAGGCTCTACTAGAATATAAATTATAGAACTATAAAATACGTCTTTAAGAAGAAAAATATCTTATATTTAGATTACTATACTTGTTATCGAAAGCTAAGTAAAAGGTCTTAAGAGAGTATCTTAAAGAATATTTAGCGAAAGGCTATATTAGATTATTAGAGTTAGAAGTAAAATACTCTATTCTATTCGTTCTAAAGAAAGACGGGAAGCTTCGATTATATATAAACTATCGGAAGCTAAACGATATTACCATTAAGAATATCTACCCGCTACTAAGAATTAATAAGCTCTAAGACCGGCTTTAGAAAGCGTAATATTTTATAACACTAAATATTCGAGACGCGTACTACCGTATATATATAAAAGAAGACGAAGAATAGAAAATAGCCTTTAGAACTCGATATAGACTATTCGAGTACTATATAATACTATTTAGACTCACTAACGCACCGGTAATATTCTAAACACTTATTAATAACGCATTAAGAAAATATTTAGATATTTTTTATATCGTTTACTTAGATAATATCTTAATCTACTCTAAGATCTATAAAGAATATATAAAACACGTTACGAAGATACTAGAGGCCCTTTAAGAATATTAATTATCGATTAAACTAGAGAAGTATAAATTTTATAAAGATAATATTAAATTTCTAGAAAATATAGTTACTAGAGAGAAACTTAAGATAAACTCTAACTATATTAAAAGCGTACTGGAATAGCTAGAATCGACTACGCTAAAGGAACTATAATCGTTTCTAGGATTCGCCAATTTCTATCGAAAGTTTATACGGAACTATTCGCGAATCACTATACTTCTAATAAATCTAATAAAGAAAGGAGTCGTGATCTTCGCTCTAATAGAAGAAGCTAGGTAAGTAGTTAAGAAACTTAAGAAAGTCTTTACTAAGGCCCCGATTCTCACGATCTTCGACCCGGAATAATAGACTTTTCTTAAGACTGATGCATTAGACGGCGCGATAGTCGTAGTACTAATATAGAAAGACTAGAACGGAAGAATTAGATTAGTTATTTATTTCTTAAGAAAAATAATAGAATTAGAGCTTCACTACGATATTTACGATAAAGAATTACTCGTAATAGTGAAAGCACTAAAATACTAAAGAGTATATCTAAAAGAACTAAAATATTTAGTGAAGATCTACTTAGATTATAAAAATCTTCTATATTAGAATATAACTAAAGTACTTAATAAAAGATAAGTACGATAAGTAGAAACTATAGCTCTATATAATTTTAAAATTTACTATATTAAAGAAAAAGAAAACGATAGAGTAGACGCTCTGAGCCGACGGCTAGACTATATAAAAGATATTCGATTAATTTCGATATTCCTTCTACGAATGAAAAGAGACTATATAATCTACGTATAACTAATATTAGCAGTAGGAAATATTAAAGATTTAGTCGAAAGAGACGACTATAATTACGATCTTAATACTAATATTAAAGAATATTATTTCGTAGATAGAGTATATAATGAAGTTATACGACTTAGAGTTATAGAATATTATTATAATGACTCGCTAATGAAATATCTAGAAATCGATAAAATAATCGAACTTATCACTAAACACTACGACCCTTAGAAGTATATAAGAAAAGATATCTAAGAATTTATTAAACAATACGAAATATATATATAAACGAAATATATAAGATATAGACCTTATAGATTATTATAATTCTTATAAATCTTAGAAGAAGTATAGACGTTAATTACGTTCGACTTTATCACGAAACTACTAAAGTCTAAAGAACTTCTTACGAAAGTGACTTATAATAGTATACTTATAATATATAATAGACTAACGAAATTCTTCTATTTTAAATCTTATCTAGAGAAGTTAACGATAAAAGAATTTACGTATAAATTTCTACGAACCGTGTTTACTAACTACGAAATACTAAAAGAAATCATTATAGATAGAGATAAGCTTTTTATATTAAAATTTTAAAAAGTACTAATGGAACTACTAATTACGAAGTATAAGTTATCTATATTATTTTATTTATAGATTAATGAATAAATAGAAAGAACTAACTAAACATTAGAATAATATTTATAAATATACGTAGACTATAATTAAACTAATTAGATACGACTACTATTAGTGACGTAATTCTACTTTAATAACTATAAATTAGTAATAGAAATAAGTCTATTCTTTATAAACTATGAATTCTACTTACAACTAAAAGAAATAATAAATAAAAGTCTAAACTCTAGAGTCTTAAGTATAGCTCTAACGATAAGAGAACTTTACGATTAACTTAAATTAGATCTAGAATTTCTCGTAGAAAGAATAGCGAAGTACGTAAATAAAAAACGAATCGAGGGATCGCTTCTAGAGAAGAAGGACTTCGTCTATCTTTTACGAAAAAATATTAAAACGAAACGACTAAGCGGAAAACTAGACTATACGAAACTAAGACTATTTAAGATTAAAGATAAGCTTAGAAAAGTTATATATCGATTAGAACTACTAAAAGATATACGTATATATAATATATTTTACAAAGTACTTCTTAAACTAGCACTAAAGAACGCTAAACTAGTTAAGACACTACCGCTAAATAAAGAACTAGCACCAGAGAAATACGATGTTAAAAGAATTCTCAAAAAACGTATTATGCGTAGCACCCCTCAGTATCTAATTAAATAGTTAGGATACGACGAATACGAAAATAGCTAAGAATAAGAAACTAACCTTTCGAAGGAACTTCTAGAGAAAATAAAGAAGAATCACTCTAAGTGGTTCTCAACGTTAATAAAGCGTCTAGCTACCCGTCGTTAAAAGTAAACTCGCTACGAACTAGCAATAACTTAGGTTCATCTAGCGTATACCTCTTCTTCTCGTTAAGACGATCTAGCACTATATAAGCCCGGACTATTATGTTACTCTAAGCTTAAGTTAACTTATTTAGCTGACGCTTCATCTAGTTTAGACGGAATTATTCTTATAGCAACTCTAGAGATTACTATTGCGCTAGACGAGCTATCTTCCCCGTATACCACTAAGCTCGCTAAGCTATACGAGCTTAGGCCTCTTATACCTTATTCCGTAACTTCGATTTTTTCCGTTTAATACTTTAATACTCCGACTCGGAATACTAACCGTCGTATTTTATATTCTTTTTTAAGCACTCGGAACAGCGGGAGACCCCGTATTTCATTACGTAAATCGAGTTAGAACGAGTATAATTCGAGTAAGATACTATGGCGCGATGACCAGTGAATCGGACGTTACGGAACTAACGAAGACGTTTAAAGGAACGGTCGCGGTGGCGAAGAGAAAACTTAGGAACTACGGCTAAGGGAGAAGAAAGAGAGAGAGAAGACATCTTCGAACTTAGATAAATTTAAGTTAAGCGATGTCCCGCTTTTATATTATCGCCGAGACGAATCCTTAGAATAAGGATCTAACCGAAGAGAGGATAGTGTTAAACACAGCCTTAGAAGAAACCGGTCGGGGGCTATACGGGCGCGGCTCGCTATACTCATTGACCATATAGAAGGGTCCGTAAGAGAATAAAGCTAAATTACGTAATATACTCTGCTAACTTTACTAGCTCTACTAGCCCTATTAGAATAGAGCGCGTAGAGCGTATAGAGCGTATAGAGTATAAGTATTATATATATATTCTTATTACCTCTAGATAGCTTATACTCTCTTCGTAGTTAACTTATATTACCTATTGAACTATATAGTTCTTAGTGATAAGTGACTATTTATATCTTACGCGATCTCTAACCAGTTTATACTATTTAGATTATTACTAGGAACCTTAACTTAGTTAGGCCCCGATAGAATCTTTAATATATATTTAGAGAAATATCTACGAGCTAAATAAATTCATTTTAACTCGAGAAATTATATTATAATGAGGCTTAAAGTACTAAGAAAAGATATTAAAGAAATTCGTTTCCTATAATTAAAGACTAAATTAGACTATCTTAGAGATATCTTTTATAATCTAGAAGAGCTAATAAAGAGTTTACGCGTCTCTTATCTTAGAGTAAATCTATATAAAGACTTAGTCATAATTAATAATTCTTCGAAAGAGGAAATTAGAGAGACTATAATTACGATTACCCGAACGTCTAATAAGAGTAAAGCGCGAGAGTCTAAAGCTAAATATAGTATAGTAGACTATAAGACTATTCTAAAACGATTAGAGAAAGAAAAGAACTATTCGATTACGAAGTAAGCTTGATTAGAATAATATATAAAAGAGATTCTTAAAGTTACTAATTAAGCTACGGAATAACCGAGAAAAAACCCGATAAGACGAATACGCTTTATAAAACTAGAGATTATCTACGATGGTATTATCTAAGAAGCTTTAGAAAGTTAAGATATAATAATAGAAGATACGGAATTAAGTTCGGTTATATAACGTTAGAAAAGAAGAATGTATATATAGAAATAAGAGTAGCTCGTACTTTATAAAAAGCTTTAGAAGATACTTAAGTGAATATTTACGGAAGAAACGGTAAGCTTAGTTAATAAGATTTTAAAATAGAAAATGATCGGAACTACTATTTAAGATGTATTAGCTAAGTCGAAAGAAGTAAGATAGAAGCTATTCTTAAGAAAAATCTAGAAGTATAACGAAGATCGTTAAAAGCTTTTATATCGTAAGGCGCGAGTCTCTAAGATACAACTAAATAGTAGAAGTAGTTATTTCTAAATCACTAAATTAACTCTTACTAAATATTCATTTCTAGATATTAAGCTTCGCTATAAATATAAACGAGTATTAGTTAATAACGAAGCGAAGATAAATTTAATCTCGAAGGATTTCATAATAGAAATCGAAATGAAAGATACGATTCGACTTATTTAAAGCGTTACTAACTTTATTAGCTACGATAAGAGACGTAAATAGCGATTTATTAGATTAATTAATTCGTTAACATTAACTATTACCGATATAAATATTAAGACTTCTATTTATATTATATGGGTTATAGACTCTAGTTATTAATTAATATTAAAAACTTTATTCTAAATTATAGCGCGAATATAAATAATACGAGATAACGATAAGAATTATATAATTACTCTTCGTTTATAGATAAATAGAGATATCGTTTAAATTAAGATAAAAGAAGAGAAAGTCGATAGAAATAAAAAAACCGTAGAAATAGTAAAATTATTATATAGCGGGTTAAACTAGTTAATGAATAGAAAGATAAAAGATCTCTATTCGTCTTCTTAAAAGATTTAGTCTCTATAACTATAATAAAAAGAGAGCTCTACTAAAAGAATAAAGATAAAGATAAGAGTCCGACGTTAGTGAAAAAATATATAATGAGTAGAGATCTATTAGATTATATATTAAACTTAATTAATTAGTACGACGAAGAAAGTCTAGTGAATGAGACTACGACTAGAGTTCGTCGGGTTATTTTCTCATCGAAACTTCGAGATAAGAAGAATAGTCGATAGCTAATTAGGCTCTTAAGATAAAGAGATTTCATTAGCTTAATTAATAATATAAGAAATAAGATAAAGTATAGAAAAATTAAAGTAGCTTAAGGCTTAAGAGCTTAAGTAAATACGCTCTATAAGCGTAAGACTAATAAGATTCTTCCGGTGAATATATCTTAAACGAACGGAAGTACGCTAAATAAGTTAATCGACTAAAGGGAGAGAGTAATAGCTAAAGAAAGAGCTATAAAGCTCTATTCGATATCGTATCGCTATAGTTAGTGAATTATACCGCGGTTTATAACCTTTTAAAGAGAATTACGCTTAACGCTAGCGCGACTAAAGTAGCTTTTAATTAGAGACGTTCTTTAAAGATTAAAAAAGAATATATTAATAAAAATATTATTTAATAAAGAAGAAGTACTTTTTTAGAAGTTCTTAGAGATTAGAAAAATTATTTAGAAAGTAATATTATCTTAGATTATTTAAACTATTTTATATAAAGTATAGTAAACTAAGAGTTTTTATATTTCTAAGACCCTAGAGAAGAAAATAATTACGTTAATAAAAGATCGAATTTAAAAAGAAATCTTTAAGTCGTATTATAGTCTCTATTAAAATTCTTTCTTTCTCGTAACTAAGAAAAAGGCTAGAGAGTATAGAATTATAAATACTACTATACTAGAATATATATTTTATTACTAATAGATTAGTTCTTTAGTTATAATTAAGTGAAATTAGCTATCGAATATAGAAATATAACTACTTTTTAAACTTTATTAGAATTAATACGATAGATTATCTTATCGTAAGAGACTACGAATTTAGTAATCTAATTTATAAAAGTATTGAATAAGATTTTAGCGGCGTAAATTCCGGAGACGGCGAGGTCTTTTATTAATAATATCGCGGTGAAAGAACTAAAGACGAACTATAGAGCTAAATAAATAGTATCTAGATTAAGAAAGTATATATTAAAATATATTTAGAACCTTAATTAAATTTTATACGACGTTAAGAGAGTAAGAGTAACGATTTTAAAAGAGAAATTATAATTCTATATAGTAGATATTAAAGTAATTAGATATATCTACGATCGCGAAGAAAGATATTTTAATACTACGAAGATTAAAAAGATTATAAAATAATTAGTACTACGAAATACTACGAAGTTAAAGAGATTTTTAAATATTTATATCTACTATCGAATCTAAATTAAAGATTTTATATATAAGATTATTATTTTTTATCGTTTATTAAAGAAAGATACTAAATAATAATAAATATAAATAGAAGATAATATTATAAACGTATTAAAGATTACGTTAATTATCGCGCCTACACTAATAAATATTAACTATAAGAATAACGTAGAATTAATTATTCTTACTTTCGATATTAATTTATTAGATTAGAGAGTAGTACTATAATAGAGCACTTTAGAGTTTAGCGTATACGTACAACAACGCACAGAGGCCTATCCAGCAGATCGGGAATCGAGAACGCGTTTCTAGTTAATACTAATAAGACAACACCACCAACATCACTCAGAGAGGCAGCGGCTAAGGCTATAAACACCTAGCATAGCGGAAGCATCGACGAACAGAACAGAACTAATAAAAAACACTTAGGAATTAGGTAGACGGCGCTAAAAACCATAGAATTCATAATGCTCTACTTAATCTCTAATGAATGATACACTACTAGCACTATAAACTATTCTATACCCCCCTCTCTACTAGCCCATTTAGATTTAATATATAACTAGATAACTTTTTTCACTCTATCACCGCTTTACTAGCCTAGTATAGCTCATTATAATATAGTTACCTCGCCTTATTATATCTCTTCCTCTTCTATTTATAGAACGATCTCGTCCGATAGTATATAGTATACTTAAGAATTATTTAACTCTATTATTATCTAAGGAGTAGATTCATAGTACTATAAGAAGAAGCTCGTAATAAAGATAGATTCTTCTCTCTTATTAAATTTAGAATACGAATTAAAATATTACTAATAGATATAATAAATCTACTCGATCTATATAAGAATACCGAAGTCGCTCTTAATATTTCGCTTTAATAATTACTCTATCTTAGAATCGAGTCTATTTTTATACTAATATTACTCGGTGATTCTAAAGTTCGCTCTTAAAATTCTCTCTTAACTAATTAAGTAACGCGAGAAAAGAGAGAATTCACTCTTCGCGTTCGAGTTCTATTTTAAGAGTTATTACTATTATATTCTAAACTTATTCTCTCTTCGCTATATAAATCGATATAAGTCTATAATATTTAGTTTATATTCTCTTAGTTAATAAGATTAATAATACTTTTATTTAGAGTGACTATTATAATAGACTTTAATAGTTACTATTTACTAATTTCTACGCGAGATAACTATAATAATAATATCTTTTCATCTTTAATAATAGCTTAATAAATATTTTAAATAAGTTAAACTTAATAAGAAGTGTCGATTTTAACTTCTTTAATAGCTTTAATATCGTTTTTTATAAGAGTTTTAGTTTAAAAAATAATAAATATTTCGTAATTATAGCTATTTAATTATTTATTAATATTAATATTCTAAAATATAAACTATCTATCGTCTTCGAGCTTTACTTAAACTTAAGAGTTAAGATACTCTAAAATAATTAAAATTATTAAGTCTTTTACTGTGCGCTTTCTAATTAAATTCATAGCGTAAATAATTCGAGAATCGAAATCGATATATATTAATTATTAATAATTAATCTCTCGATAGAGAATTAACTTCTTCTATATAAACTTATCTTATCGCTACGATCGCGGTTAAATTATAAACGTAAATATTTCTCGAACGTTATATAGATAGATTATATTTCATTCGTCTTTCACTTAGTGCTTTCGGTAGATCGCGATACCTCTAATAACGTAATTTATAGATAACTAATTATTATAATCCGTACTAAGTAAAAGATATTCTAATTCTTTTTTATCGATTATATACTCTCTCGAGTAGTAATTCTCGCCGCGAAGAGATTTCTTTACTCCGCGACTATACTCTTTAAATTTCTTTAAAGCGTCTTAAATTCGCTAAATTTCTAACGTACCTTTTTTAGCTTCTACTCTTTTTATAATTTAAATTACTTCGAGAGCAGCGTAATACTAAAAAGATTATCTCGAACTAATATTAGTCGGTAATATCTCGATTAATCTTTAGAATACTTATATAATAGCTTTAAATTCGTACTAAACTATTCTATTCACTTATCGTTTCGTTAAAGTATCTCTACCGATATTATATTTAACTCTCTTAGATTAGTCTATAATAATCTTCTATGCTAGTCTTTTTATATTAGAAGAATTTCTTAATAAGTTTTATTTATATAGTCTTATATTAAAGAGCGAAGATAACTCTTAAAACTCTTTACGAAGATATTTACTATTGGAAATAATTTCTTTAGCTTTCGTAAACGCTTACTCGGTAAACGAGAAGTATATTCGCTTAGAAGCTCTCACTTCTATCTCTAAAGATATTCTTAGAATTAACGATATTAACCGCGGTCTCTTTCTAAACTAAATTACTATTTTAATATATTCGTTTCGAATTTCTAATTACTTTTTAATCGCTTTCTTAATTACGACTTCTCTTTCTTTAATTTTAGTAAGCTTTTTTATTATAGACTTATTCTTAAAGTAATCTAAGATATTTCGCTTCTAATATCTTTATTCTTCTTTCGGCTATCTCTTAGATACGGTCGATAAAGACGAAGATTTTATCGCTTATTCTTAGAAGTTCTTTAACTAATTCTTAATCTCGTCTTTCGTTAATATCTTACTAAATCTCTTCTCTATAGATTTCTTAATAGACGGTTTTATAGTTAGTTTCTTTTTTATAATAAGATTCTATTCGACCTAACTAATTTAGCTAATCGATATCTTTAGAAGACTCTCGGTGAGAATTAAATTATATATATTTAGTAGCTCTATACTATTTAGTTAATATAATCTATTCTTTAACTAAAGATAATATTCTAAACGCGTAGCTATAACTTATAGATATCTATAATTATTTATAGCGTTTCTAAAATCGTCTAGATTTAATTATACCATAAAGATATCGATTCGTTACGATACTAGCTAAGAAAACTTTACACCCGTGAGACCGGCTAGTCGTTTTATTATTTAATAATTAATTCAACGTAATACACTTATAAGTATCTCGTCTCGTAACTTAGATATTATTCTTATATACTAAAGCTTCTTTAGTATATATACTATATTATTTAGCTACTATATTATAATATCTTTCTAAAATTCTTCGATTATTCATTATCTAAACTTTCGGCTAATCGTATCTTTACCGCTCGTATTCTTTAGAAATAAAGCTATATTCTAGCTTCTAATATAATTAACACCTTTAATAAATCTTTTCTTAATTTCGTTATACTTATTTCGATTATTAATCGCTTCTTTAATTAATACTTAAAATCTTTTAATCTTCTTATTCTTAATTACTTCGTTTTTAAATACTATCTCTAATTCTAAATCGTCTTTAATATAATTAGCGATTTCTAATACGAACTTTTCACTTAACTATTATATTCTTTCGACTATTTAAATAACTTATCTAATCTATTCGGTTACGTCGATTTCTTCTTTACGATATAATATTAGTATTTTTCGTAGTAATTTTTAAATTAAGAAATAACGAGAATACGATATCTAAATATTTAATACTATAGCCGTACTAAGAGTAATATCTCTAAAACTATAAATAAGTTACGTTCCGACCATTATATTAGGTCTTTATAAAGAAGCTTAGATTACTCATAGACTAATATTAATAATATCTTATCTCCGAATCGCCACTTACTACTACTAATTTAAGAACGTTAGTGTAAACGAATCTAGTAACGAAGTAATATACTAAGGTATTTACGGAATTTATCATTACGATGTTATCGATGTGGAATTAGGCGTAAGCCCTTATACGCGACGAGATCTTCGCGGAGTATCTTAATTCCTTATATTACTTAAAACTATTTATAAATAATTAAAGCTCGATTTTCTTAATGAAAAATACACTAAATAAAGCTATAAAATAGTATAGCGTTATTTTTCGAGATTAATAAAGATATTCTTTAAGTATTCGTTAAAAATAGAGAGAATTAAGTAATTATTTAACGGAATAGAGTAAAAATAAGAGAGAAGAGATAATAGAAATAGTCGAGAGCTAACTTAGTCACTTATTAATCTCATTACTCGTTAAATAGCGAACTCCGTTATATACTAACGTTACTATTATATATTTACGTCGGTTTTAGTTTCTTCTTATCTATTCTTTCACTTATAAAGTACTATCTACGAACTAAGTGAGAAATACTTCGGTGATCGCGATAACGACGTCTTAGTATTTATTTACTCGACTTCTCACTTATCTTTAATATTATTTATAGTTTAGATAATATTTTCTTCTCTTTAATTAATTAATTAGCTTACTTATTAATAGTTTCCGTAAATAAATTACTCTATATCGCTATCGTTACTATATTCTATCATCGTATTTATTTATACTATAAATTTCGATTTATACGTTATAATATCTATACTTCGTCGTAACGTATAAATCGTAAGACTATCACTAAGTATCTTTTTAAGTTTACACTAGCTTAGTAGTCTCTTAGCGAAATTATTTTTAGATTTAATATATAATTAAATAAATTAATTTATATTAAAGACTACTAAAACACTATAAATTATTTTCTCTATAATTCTTATCTTTATTCTATTCACTATCTATATATCTTAAGAATTATTCTAGAAGTAAATAAACGAGCGCGAATAGTTAATAATACTCACTCTATAGAAATTAAACTAAATAAATTAAAGTATAAAAGAAACTATAATAGAGTTACCGATATTATTATACCGTTCTCTTTATTATAGTAGTACTAATTATAAATATTAAATTTACTCTAAATAATAACTTAATTAACTAAAACTTTAGTAATAGACTTAATGAAAGATAAGCGAACGTAAGAATAGCTATAGAGAGCTTACCTTTCTTCTTATCTTATATAAATAAAGCCGTCTCTATTTACTTAGCGAGTTCTTTTTAAATTATTCTCTTCGTCTATATTCTAGTTCGCGGAATTCTCGGAAATCTCTTTCTCTACTAATTCTTCTAAGAGAAAGAAAGAGCTTAATGATAAAGTTAGTTCGGAGTCGTTCTTAATTATTCTCTTTATCTTCGTTTAATATCTAGATTAGCGGGGTTATAAGAGTAGCCGGAGTTTTTTAAGATAAACGTTTAGTCTAAGTTTTAACGACTTCACTACTTAATTCTCCGAAACTATTTCGATTATCGATATCTTTACTTCGCTCTTCTTTAATCTCGTTTATAGAATCGCTATTATTATTCTCTTCTATAATTACTACTCTTATTATTATATTACTTAACTTTACTAACTTAAATCGATTTAAATTACGCGAATAAAAACGCTTTAGCCGATTAATAATAAAGATTCTATAAAGCTTCGTACTATTTAATTTATATAAAATATAGTTATTATAGATCGGATTTATCTATAAAACTCGATATAAGTTTATTCATCGGAAGAAGAGCTTCTTAGAGCTTAATATATTTATTAAACTAAACGTATTATAAACTAAAATTAATATTTCTTCTTTTAACTTCTTTATTCGAATTTAATAATATTTATCGAAATACTTCTTATCTCGCTTACGTTATCGTCTTAAACGTTCTCGCGTTTTTTCTAGATTCTCTTTACGTCTTTTAAGTGCGCGCGCTCATATTTCTATAAGTTCTTTAGTAATATAGATCTCTTTCTATAGTATTAATCTTTAAGTAATAATATTTAATTTAATAAGTAGTTTCGGCCGATCGAGATACTTTAATTCGTATAAAGTAAAGTCCGTGCTAACTTTAATAATTATTTAATTCGCTTATAATATAATATATAAATAGTTTATTTAGTTTTTACGGTTCGACCTCTTATATATCTTCGTAAGAGCGTCCGCGATAACTTAATAACTTATTTCTACTTAGCTATTTATCTAAGAATAATATATAGAAGTAATTACTCTTTTAATATTATATTTATTTATTAAAGTAATTATTAAGTTCTTATTTTTAGATTCTTTATTAACGATTAGCTTTCTAAATATTCTATAGCGATAGATTAAATCTTTCTAGAGAAATTTTATTATTAATATACTATTATTCTTAACTAGTTCGCGCGCTTTCACTTATTTAAAGAAGATACTTCTAGTCTTCACTAGATAAGCTTTCTTCCGTAATTTTAATATCGACGTTATATCTATATAAATAGTCTCTTATCTTTTATTAACGTAAGTAAGCTTTATCTTCTCTTTAATTCTCCGCGAGTCTCGGAACTAATATTCTATATACGTCTTTTTATATTCTTTTATTATTATATATATACTATTCTAATGATATCGATTCGTAATACATCGATAAGTAGCCTTAACTTCTTTATATTCACTTTTATTATATAGTTCTTTTAAAATTTATTACTTTATTTCTTTCTTATTCACTACTCACCGCGTAAATCTTATAATATTAAATCTTCGAAATAAGTAATCGTTTCGTATAAAGTATTTTAATACTTCTCGCTTTATTCTTTTAAAGTTATCGTTATTTATTTCGGTAAGTCGTCGAAAAGTTTAAAGATAGTGCGTAATTTACTATAATTTCTTAGAATATTCTTTCTTTCGTAATGATATTTACTATTTCTTCTCTTTAGTAGTACTTTACTAAGATATTTCGAATTCTAACCGAATAAAGTAAACTCGTATATATTATATTTTAATAGTAAAGTCTATTATTAATTCTAAAACTCGATATTTTCCGTATAGAAGTAAGTCTTAGATTTTATTTAGAATTATCGAGCTAACTCGTATCGTAGAGAGTTACGCGATCACTTATTTATCGATGTCTTCTTCTCTTTCTACTTTAGTAGTCTCTTTTATAGTTTCCGGCCGTCTAAATAAAGCGTTTACTATTACATTCTTAATTTTAAAAACGTATTTAACTTCGAAATTAAATAGTTAAATCTAAGTAAGTCATTACGTTACTAAGATACTAGATAGATCGGTTACCGAGCGGTTTAATTAAGTAGCGAGAGTTACTATATTAATTTTAACTAAAAAGATTACATTATATAGTTAGAACTTAAACTTCTTTAATATCTTTAGTAAAGTATAATATTCTCTTTTTCTCGCGTTATATTTAGCCTTTACTTTTATTTATAGACTACTCTTATAACGTATAGAATATCTACGTTTTCGAAAACTATATTTACATTATATTAGTACTACTTCTTAACTTAGTAAACTAATATCGAAAGTAAGAATAATTAATTCTACGTTATTCTTATAATTAATACTTACTAGTATAGACACGGTAATTAGCGTAATCTTTAATACGTTTATAGTATTATCTTTCGCTTATATTTATTACTATTTAGTACTCTTCTTTAATAATCGATAAAAAATAGTAACCTTATATATAAAATCTTTAATCTAAATTCGATAATAAATATAAATACTTAAAAATCTCTTTAACTTCGTAGTATTCTATGATACTAATTATTTTATAATTTTTTTAATCTTCGTAGTATTAGAATGTCTTTCTTCGCGATTATAAATATATTTAATTACTTTAATATCTACTATATAGAATTATAACTTCTCTTTTAAAACCGTTACTTCTACTCTCTTAACGTCGTATAAAACTTAATCGAGGTTCTAAATATATTCTAAAATAAACTTTCTTAATCTAGATATTACTTATTTAGCTCTATAGTTCGTCTTTAGTTCTTTCACCGCGATGTCGTTAATAAAAGATCTCGCTATCTTCGGAATTTACGTCGCTAAAATCTTATTCGATATTCTTATAAACTAGGTTATCGAATTCGTGGCCTCTTACGATAAGATAATCTATCGTATTAATCTTAATAAAGTCTAAAAAGTCGTTATATCTCTATATTCGACAGCTAATTCTACTTAATTATAATTAAAGAACTAATCTATTAGTAATAGAATATATATTCTAGTAAATTCTTTAGAGAAATCGTTCGACGAAGATAGTAGATTCGTATCTTAAATGATTACTTTATTAATATTCATAGTAATATTTATAATTTTATACTCTCTAGCTTTTTTCTTAGCTACGAGAAAGAAAGAATTTCGATAAAAACTATAATATAGTTTAAAGATTCTCTTTTAAATTCGATCTTTTATTAACGTAATTATTTTCTTCTCTAGGGTCTTAGAAATATAAAAACTCTTAATTTACTATACTTTATATAAAATAGTTTAAATAATCTAAGATAGTACTACTTTCTAAATAATTTTTCTAATCTCTAAGAACTTCTAGAAAAGTACTTCTTCTCTATTAAATAATACTTTCACTAATATATTCTTTTCTAATCTCTAAAGAATATCTTTAATTAAAAGCTACTTTAGTTACGCTAGCGTTAAGTATAATTCTCTTTAAAAGATTATAAACCGCGGTATAATTTATTAACTATAGCGGTACGATATTAAATAGAGCTCTATAGCTCTTTTCTTAGCTATTACTCTCTCTCTTTAGTTAATTAACTTATTTAGTATACTTTCGTTCGTTTAAGATATATTCACCGGAAGAATCTTATTAATCTTACGCTTATAGAGCGTATTTACGTAAGCTCTTAAGTCTTAGACTACTTTAATTTTTCTATATCTTATCTTATTTTTTATATTATTAATTAAGCTAATGAAATCTCTTTATCTTAAGAGCCTAATTAACTATCGACTATTCTTCTTATCTCGAAGTTTCGATGAGAAAATAATTTAACGAACTCTAGTCGTAGTCTCGTTTACTAGACTTTCTTCGTCGTATTAATTAATTAGATTTAATATATAATCTAATAAATCTCTACTCATTATATATCTTCTTACTAACGCCGGACTCTTATCTTCGTCTTCGTTCTTCTAATAAAGCTTTTTTTTTCTTATAGTTATAGAGGCTAAGTCTTTTAAGAAGGTGAATAGAGATCTCTTATCTTTCTATTCGCTAACTAATTTAATTCGTTATATAATAATTTCACTATTTTTACGGTTTTCTTATTCTTATTAACTTTCTCTTCTCTTATCTTAATCTAAACGATACTCTTATTCGTCTATAAACGAAGAGTAATTACGTAATTCTTATCGTTATCTTATATTATCTATATTCGCGCTATAATCTAGAATAAAGTTCCTAATATTAATCGATAACTAGAATCTATAATTCGTACAATATAAATAGAAGTCTTAATATTCATACCGATAATAGTTAATATTAATAGATTAATTAACTTAATAAACCGCTATCTACGTCTTTCATCGTAGTTAATAAGATTAGTAACGCTTTAAGTAGGTTAAATCGTATTTTCTATTTCGATTTCCATTATAAGATTCTTCGAGATTAAATTTATCTTCGCTTCACTATTAACTAATACTCGTTTATATCTATAGCGAAGCTTAATATCTAAAAACGAATATTTAGTAAGAGCTAACTTAGTAATCTAAGAATAACTACTCTTATTATTTAGTCGCATCTTAGAGACTCGCGCCTTACGATATAGAAGCTTCTAACGATCTTCGTTATACTTCTAGATTTTTCTTAAGAATAGCTTCTATCGTACTTCTTTCGACCTAGCTAATATATTCTAAATAGTAGTTCCGATTATTTTCTATTTTAAAATCTTATTAACTAAGCTTACTATTTCTTTCGTAAATATTCGCCTAAGTATCTTCTAAAGCTTTTCACGAGGTACGAGCTACTCTTATTTCTATATATATGTTCTTCTTTTCTAACGTTATATAATTAAACTTTATTCCGTATCTTCTATTATTGTATCTTAACTTTCTAGAACTTCTTAGATAATACCGTCGTAGATGATCTTTAGTTCTATAAAACGCGTTCGTCTCATTAGGTTTCTTCTTAATTATTCCGTAGCTTAATTAGTAGCTTTAAAAATCTCTTCTATATATTATTTTACTTAAGCTTATTTCGTAATCGGATAATTCTTTTCTTTCTTTAATCGTTTTAGAATAATCTTATAATCTACTATACTATATTTAGCTTTAGACTCTCGCGCTTTACTCTTATTAGACGTTCGAGTAATCGTAACTATAGTCTCTTTAATTTTCTCTTTCGAAGAATCATTAATTACGATTAAGTCTCTATATAGATCTACTCTTAGATAAGAGACGCGTAAACTCTTTATTAGCTCTTCTAAATTATAAAATATATCTCTAAGATAGTCTAATCTAATCTTTAATTATAAGAAACGAATTTCTTTAATATCTTTTTTCGGTACTTTAGGTCTCATTATAATATAATTTCTCGAGTTAAAATAAATTTATTTAGCTTATAGATATTCTTCTAAATATGAATAGCGAGATTATATATATTTAATCTCATTATAAAAGTAATAAACTATATTACGTCGATCTTTCTTATAGTTAGGTCTCTCGGTCGCGGATATCCTCGATCTTAGCTTTAGATTTAGATTTAATATATAACTAGATAAATCTAAATTTACTATCGTTACGTTCACTAAAGTACTAATTATCTCTATCACTACTTATATTTATTTCTTTAAACCTCTCATTTCTAGTACCATCGTACTTTAGAAACGATTAAATAGTTCATTAATATATTCCGCTAGTAATGACTTAGTAAAGAGAAGCACTATTCCTTATTTAATCTAAGAAGTCCGAGAAGACACTTCATTAGCCGTTTTCTTAGTTTTCTTATTCTTTTTCTTATCTTTTATACTTCTCTTTTTCTACTTTAATATCGAGAACTTTTCTTTACGTTCTTTCACTAAATTATTTAAAGTTTAATCTTCTAAAGAGTTAGTAAAACGGTTAGTATTATAGTGAGCTTACGAGCGATTTATAGCCTTCTTATAGATTTTATTATACTTAATTATTTTAGTATCTCTATAATCGATGCTTAAATCTAAGATAATTTTATTATGATCTCGCTTTAGTAACTCTTTTAGTAATTATTTATCTAATTAAATAAAGATCACTTTCTCTTCTTTAAGTAAAGCATCGCTAGTTCTTTTAAATTCGCGTAAATAAATATATATATTTTTCTTACTCTTTCGCTTTTTATTCTTAAGCGATTATAAATAAAAAAGAATTAATATTAACTAATCTTTATCTTCGTTCTCTTACTTCTTTAATATCTTTCGCTTAATATCTTTCTAATCTTATAGTTTATATTTAGGTAGGTTACGAATAATTACTATATAGAAACGGTTATAAAAATGAATAATCGCTTTAATACGATCTTCTTTTAACTATTAATTATATAAAGATAAATACTCGAAATTCTCTAAGAATATCGTAGTATTTACGCCTTTAAAGAATAAATATTCGGAATTCTTCTTACTTTCTTACGGTATTTTTAATATAATTAGCTTATTTCTATTCTACGCTATTATCGTCGAATCCGGTGTCGTTATTATCTATATTAGTTTTAACGAGGACGACTATAAAGAATCTCTAGAAGAAGATAAGAATATAGCGGAAGACGTAGAAGAAGTACTCGTAGCTAGTCCCCGAAATCTTAGTATTCTAAATTACTCTAATATCATCGCTTCTATACTTCGAAAGAATTAGTCTAGAAACTCTCGAATATCTTCGATTTCTTTAAGTAGTAGCTAAACTAATAAGTAAACTAGCTACGCTCTTAGCAGAGCGCTTTCTTCTCGAAACTTAATCTAATAGTCGGATAGATCTCGCTCTTTAATACTTAGTTCGTAATCTTCCCGATCTATAACATCAGCAAAATTTCCCGCGCGACCCTAAGAGCCCTAGGCCGCCCTAAGCTATTAAGGTAAGTCTGCGTCTTATGCAACCCATAAGACCGCTGGGCTACTTCAGCGCGCCGCGTACCAACCCATAGGCTCCCAGGGTTGTTACTAATTAGCTCAGCTGTCTCTAGCGTCTCTCTATTCTTTCCATTCCATACCTTCCACTAATTATAACGTTTATCCTATAGCTTCTATATACTCTAGGTATCTATATTCTATTAAGACTATAGACCCTAAACTTCATTAGATATATTTATATCGGTGGAGCGCCGCCATTACTTTATATATATAAAGACTATATAGTTCTAATAGAACTTCGATGAATATAATATCGTAAAGGCCCGTAGATATCTAGGTATCTAGTGTACTCTAGATATATTCTAGAGTAGTTATAATATACACTACTTATCGATTATTATTTTCTTCTATATCTCTTACTAATATAATATATAATGGATAGAAAATAATCTAAACTTTATTTAGTAATCTTATTTATCTAGATATTATTATTTCATACTTACTACTATTAATTTCTACTAGTTCTAACCGCTTCTCGCCGCTCGCGTAGTGCTTACGTCTACGCCGACTACTTATCTTCTTCCTACTATTCTTAACTATAGAGTATAGTTCGGTCTAATTAGCGTATTCTATTTAGAACTCATCGAAGCTCTTCGTCGTTAGAGACTACGCTTTTCTCTTCGTTATCGTTTTCCTCTATATATATCTATATCGATAGAGGTTTCGTGGTAAGTGGCTCTACTAACTAAGATATTAGAGTATTATAGACTTAGTTTATTAAAGTTATAAAGCTTATATTTAAGTCGAACTTAATTTATTAAATAATTTCTACGACGTACTAATGAAAAGTATATTCTTAGACGTTCTTTCTAAGTACTTAGTTAATCGATTACTATTATATTTTAGTATTTATTATTCTTCTCTTTCGGTATCTAACTTATCTCGCTGATAATAAGGCTAGTTATGAGTTAATTCTCTCGATTATATTTCTCGTTTATACGAGTAGACGATATTTTCTTCGCTAACTTCTACTAAAGATACGGTAATAAAAATATTCTATATAATTTAAGTATACGTAAGTCGTTCTTATATAGATTCTAAAAGACTTCTTATAATTACTCTCTATCTATACTAGCGGCGAAAAGCTTAATACGCTATATTAGAATCTAATATATTATTTATTATTTTAGCTAGCTTTACTAATTTCATAGAGTTTTAAATCGTATATAGAGATCTAGAAAGTATTAGTAGTTTTCTCTTTCTAATAGAGGAAAATCTCTCTTTAAAGTTTACGTTATAGTCTTTTCTTACTCGTAGATTTATTAAATATTCTTATAAGTATTAATATAGATATATCACTAAATAATAAATTATCTCGGGTCGTAGAGAATTAAAGTACTTTTTAATCTCGCTATACCTTACTAAATCCGAATCTACCTTAATCTAAAAGACTCTATTAATTAGTCGAATAATACTCTTCAACGTTCATCGATCCGTTATATTCACCTATTCCCAGGTTAATATATATATAGCACTAAATACTAATACCTATCTCTTCTCCTCCGGTAGAGCCTAGTCTATATATAAAGCGATTATAGTTTAGTAGAAACTATACCTTTTTCTTCGTCGTACTCGTTAAATCATCGACGACGAAAAGCTATCATATCTCTTCGCGTATACGCTATATAACTTTAGAGCGATAGTTACTAACGTAATTCCGTATCTAGTGGTAATGATTAACGAACGCGTAGATATTCTTAATTACTAATTAAGATATCTTTCTAGCCTTTACTAGATACGGACTCAATAGTACCCTAAGGAATAAAGCGATCTAAAATATTCTTCTATTCTCGTAAATATTATTTTAGACTTATTAAACTAAAGACTCTTCGAACTCTATATTCACGTTTATCTACGTATTATACCTACGTTCATTTCTCTTATCTATTATATCGTCCTCGAATAAGACTCGCGTAATCATTAAATTCTTATACGCTTTAATCATTTTAATATAACCTTTAGAAGACGAGAACTTTTCTCGTCGTTTTATATCTTCGAATACATTAGAATAGTTTTATCTCTTAACGTTAAATATAAGATCGCGATCTTATAATTCTCTTCGTCTCTTCTTCCCACGACTATACTCTTAACTCAAACGATCAATAAAGAATATATCTACTAAGAAAGATATCAAGTACTTATCGTCGCGAACTAAGCTAAAGCGATGTAGAATCTATTCTATACTAGAAGACCTAAATATAATACTATCGCCTAACGAACTCTATATCTCGGAAAGTCTTCGAGAGAAGCTACTTAAGAAATACGCGTCGAATAATATATTATACTTACTACGAATTATTATAGATTATAACTAAATATACGTTAGATATCTTAAAGTCTTTATCCGCGAATAATTATCTTATTAGATCTAATATAATAGAGCTAATTATATTAAGATTTAACTATAATATTCTTATAAGAAGATATACTTACTACTCTTATTATAACTTTTTCTTAATTCGGCGATAGTATTATCTATACTTCTTTCTCTTTATTAGTAGTCTAGAAATATTTATTCTCTTTCTTAGAACTAAAATTATTATCTTCTTTAATTAATAATGAATCTCTTTAAGATAATTTAATATATCTTCCGGTTCGATCTCGAGAGCGTATAGAAGTAAGGGAGTTATTAGAGAACCGATTACTTAATTAATTATTTTTAACTTAACGTTTCTTTTTATTTATATTAATATAGAGTTCTCTATATACTATCTCGAATTATAACTATAATGAAAAGAAGTACGTATCTAGTGAATATTAGAATTTAATTTGTATCTCTACGTAACTTTTATAAGAGAGTTACGCTAAGAACTATATATTTAATTCTAACACCGACTTAATAGTATAGGATTTAGTGTACGTATCTATTTATCTTCTTCTTATCGCTGTAGTGGTTTCTTCTTCTTCTAGATTAGTAGCTATATATCTTAAGTTAGTGTTATATACTATATTACGATTCTCTTTATCGCGTCTTATCTTCGTTTTATTTTATACTATAATAAAGAAGATAATAGTCGTTATTAGTAATTTAGAATGTTCGGTTAAAGCTAGAAATCGAATGAGTACTCGTACTTCTCTAAAAGCCTCGTAGTAAGAGATATTCTAGTCTAAGAAGATAAGAATAAAGAGAAGAGTAAGAGAATTAAAATAAAAGCTATAACGCGTCTATTAATATATTCGTATCTAATCTTACTATAATTAGTCTAGCCGCGCTAAATCTAACTTAATCTAGTCGTTTCTACTATATTATAATTTATACTCTCTTATCTTATCTTCTTAATATAGTCTCTATAATATAGTTTATCTCTCTTTAAGTTACTCTATACGCTATAGCTAAAATCTAAAATATCGTTAGCTCTAGCTACGTATATTTTATAACGTAGTCTTTTATACTCTCTCGTTCGATACTAGAATCTTCCCCGTACTAGTAGAATTATAGCTAAGTATATCGCGATTAGAGATAAATATAAAATTCGCGTTTAAAATATTTATAAATTATACGAATTATAGATTCTCTAGAGAACTTATATAATTATAACTTTAAGTTAAAGAGAATTTCTCGAGACGATATATTCTCGCTTTCTCTTTCTCTTATCGTCTTATAACGATAATTTATACATCGAAATAGTCGATATTCTATTATATCGTTATCGTTAACGTTATAGATTTAGCTCGTTCTTTAGATAATTTCTATTTAGCTAGTTATACTAATATTAATTCACCGGACGATTCGTTTAAGTTTAAACTAAAACTATTCGCCGTAGTTCTATTTACTAACTCTATTAAGCTTCGTTTAGTTACGGAATATACGCGTATAACTACGCCGTATATTTATCTTCTCTTATCTCGCTATAGTCGTCTCCGATAATTACGACTTAGCTATAGCGCTAAGTAGCGTAAATCGCTCTATACCGTCTCTAAATTTATCTTTCTAAGAGTATTCCGATACTACCGTTTACGTAGTATTCTATCGATAATCTTATTTACGGCGCATTAAGTAGCTACCTCTTAAATACGTTTATTTAATACACTAGACTCTTATAATACTTCTTAAAATATATTATATATTATCTTATATTTCTTATTCGAAGTATCTTAACGTAATTTAATATCTATAATACTTTTTACTCGTCTCTTAAATTTCGAATCTATCTACGAAGATTAGAGATATACAATGAACGAAGTAGTCGAATAGCTTAGTTTCGGTGTCGTTATTCTTATTAAATAGAAGAAGAAAGAGAGAGAGAATTAAAGAATTTTCTTTTCGATT
Organism: Cladophialophora psammophila CBS 110553; assembly: GCF_000585535.1. Taxonomy (NCBI): domain Eukaryota; kingdom Fungi; phylum Ascomycota; class Eurotiomycetes; order Chaetothyriales; family Herpotrichiellaceae; genus Cladophialophora; species Cladophialophora psammophila. The sequence goes on from NW_006912957.1 coordinate 325,224, forward strand.
ATAGATATTAAAGAGATTATAGTATATTACGGAAGAACACTTAGTAATCTTAAATATAGTAGTTAGACTAAAGATTTATTTATACGCGAGAGCCCTATAAAAAAGTAAGATTACCATTACTTAGAGAAGATAGACTTTCTCTTTTAGCTTATTCTACTTATTTCTAACTATATCTATTTATATCTATAACTTTAACTCGAATATCGTTAAGACTACGCTACTTCTTTCTACTTAGTACTAACTAATATACTTAATTTTATCTCTTACTAAAGAAGTACGCGAAAATAGTACTCTATACTAAGTTAATAAGTTTTTAGTATCGATTTCTTCACTACTTTATATCTTTTATTTATTTAGACTTCTAACTCTAATTAGTTATCTATACTTCGTTATTTATACTAAAGAAAGAGATAATATTATTTAATATATTTAAGAGGCTTAATATAGCGCTACCTCGAAGAATACGAACTAAGTTAATATCGGTAAGTAAGAAGAAGTCTATAGCGATAAAATACTCGCTACTCTAAGAAGAATTAATCTTAATCTCGGTACTAACTTAAAGAATTTTAGACTAAATTCTTTTTAAACTTACGGCCTTACTTTAAATAAATACTTTCTTATTACTTAAGACGTATAATACGAAGCGAGCACGACTTATTCTAACGTTAACGCGAGCGTATTTAGCTAGAAAACCGAGAGTGTCGGTCACGAGGAAGTCGATGATGATAACGTTAAACTTTATTTCTTAATATTTATCGATAGTTATAACGACTAAAGTGAAATACTTATCATCCGTATATATAAGTTTAGTTTTTATATATAGATAAAGACGATATTACGCGTTATATTCTATAATGATAGCGACTTATATACTAAGTATTATATTTATTATCTTTTTAGCTAGTTTAATATCTATAATAACGAAGACTTCATTAACGCGCGAGCCGCCCGGAATAATGTAAGTTCCACAAACGTTTTTAAGCTACTTCTTTTAAGACTAAGCTATATTTTCCGGGTTCGATAGTCTCTATAGAGAAGAAAAGCGAATATTAAGATAGATAAGAGTGCGCTCCCGGCCGTATTAAACCTTATTTTATTAATAAAGACTCGCTTACTAAGGTCGCTTCTTAAATCTTATATATCGATTATCGATTAGCTTCTTACGATACTCGAATCGACTAACTACACGAGAGATATTAAGCGCTATATAATACTATTTAGTGAGAAAGACGAAGGAAATACTAGCGTTAATTAAACGGGCTATCTAAGAGTATATATACTGCTTCTTAAAGAAAGTAGAAGTCGTCTTATCTTTAATAAGTATCGAGAGCTACTAAATATCGCCGTAGTAGACTCTTAATATAGTCTAAGAATAGAAAGCGAGGAGAGTCGTAGTTACTTACTTCGATATTTATATTACTTCGTTGATTATTATAGCTACGATCTAGATAATATATATACTTTAGACCTTAGTCTTAAACGCGAGTACTAAAGTAATATAGATAACGACGATATTCTTTAGAACGATTCGTTGATCTTCGCGGAGTAGAGAGACGAACTATAGCGATTATTTTAAATTAAATTATATATCTATAGAAAACTAGTCGTATATTTTCTTAAGTAACGCGATCTTTTCTATATCTTATTCCGTAGAGTTTATCGAGTTATTCTTTTCTTCTCTAGAATATATATCGATAAGTTATATAAGGCGAAAGCCGATAGAGAGACGAAAGTCTTATACGATAACGTAAGAATCGTAGATTAACGAAATAAACTACTTATACTAAGCTTTATAGGCCTCGTATATAATAAACGATATATTTATTAGTTTAATTATATTATTCGCTTCGTCGTCGAGAGTAAACACCGAGTTAGAACGAGTAAATTTCGATTTATCGCGTCTTAAAAGGTTCGCTTATCGCGCGATATTGTTAGACACAGCCTTGGAAGAGACCGGTCGCGGGCTGCGAAGGCGCGGCTCAGGACATTCATTGGACAGATGGAAGGATCCACAAGGGAACAAGGCTGAACCACGTGATATGCCCTGTTGGCTCTGTCGGCCCTGTGGGCTCTGCCAGCAGAGCGCACAGAGCGCACAGAGCGCGCAGAGCACGAGCATTATATATACACCCTCATTTCCCCTAGATAGTTACACT